>NC_079489.1:115587011-115914511 GCF_020520425.1 Spinacia oleracea | reverse complement strand
AAATATTTAATTTAACATCTTAAAAATTACAAATTTTGCGTTCGAAAAACTAAAACCTCCGAAAAGTCATAGTTAGGCTTCGAATTTGGAAATTCTGGGTTCGGTATCAAATCTTTGATTTTAGTCAAAATTTTAAAACGCTGTTTACATGCGGAATTCACTATAAAATTATACGATTCCGACCATTATTGACTAAACTGCCAAAAATTTTGCGAACATATAATTAAATAATCGCACGAATTTGCAATTAATTACAAAAAACGAAATTAATCACCCCTTTAATTCATTGCAAATGTATAAAATTTAACCATGTTAACTAGAGGCTCGTGATACCCCTGTTAGATTATGACAAATATAAACATGCGGAAAAACCATAAAGCCAGGAATCCAAATTAATTGCCACATATCAATAAGCATAATTTAGGATACATACTTGTGTAGCGTGCCTTCCCTAGCTGCTCCTGAACCGAACAAGAACAAGTTTAGGACGCCAAGTGTAGTCCCTCCGTAGATAGTCCACAACACGTTCGGATCCGCCTTAGATTTAATTAACTAGAATTCAACCTAAGGTTTTAAGTTATTCGAATATAATTTGTGGCAAATTATTAACTTTAGTTTTAACCTTAAAACTATATGAATAGTAGAATTGGGTGATAATAATTTGGGAATACCATCACCTATTTATAGGGTTGGATTATTGGAACTAGAAGCCTACAAGGTTTCAATTAATCTAATCCTATTAGAATTAGACATTAATTAAAACTTATTAAGTTAATGTTTAACTTTAATCTAATCCTAGTAGCTTTAGGAATTTAATCTAGTAGCTCTAGTAGCTTTAGGAAATTAATCTTTAATCTAATCCTAATTGCTTAAGGATTCGATGCATGCACGAACTCAACGCACACACGCACGCACAGCCCACGAGGGGCGCTAGGTGCGCGCGCGGAGAAGGCTCGGCCCAGCAGTGCTGCAGCCCACGAGTGGGCGTGCCAGCCTGCTGGCCTCGCTTAGGCCTGGCCTTGCGGTTTGCTTGGCTGGGCCTTGCGATGCTGGCGGGCTGCCTTGCTGCCTTGCGCACATGGGCTTGCTAGGCGCAGGCCTGGCTTCGTGCTGGGCCTTGCGTCTAGCAAGCTCGTCCGATGTTTATTTCGTACGTTGGCTTCCGATTAAATTTCCGATTCCGGAATTCATTTCCGATTTGTACAATATTTAATATTTCCGATTCCGGAATTAATTTCCATTTCGAACAAATATTTAATATTTCCGATTGCGGAAATATTTTCCGATTCCAATAATATATCCGATTCCGACAATATTTCCGTTTCCGGCAATATTTCCTATTCCGGCAATATTTCCATTTCCGATAATATTTTCCGATACGTACCATGTTTCCGTTTCCGGCAACATCTACGAATTGGATAATATTTATATTTCTGATACGATCCATATTTCCGTTTCCGGCAATATCATCCTTTCCAGGGTATTTATAATTTGCCTTTGACGATTTCAGCTCCCACTAGAACCGAGATCCGTCGATTCCGAATATCCATAAATGGAGTATTTAATTCACTTAAATACTTGATCCGTTCACGTACTATTTGTGTGACCCTACGGGTTCAGTCAAGAGTAAGCTGTGGATTAATATTATTAATTCCACTTGAACTGAAGCGACCTCTAGCTAAGCATATAGTTCACTTGATCTCACTGAATTATTAACTTGTATAATTAATTAATACTAAACCGCATTTATTAGACTTAGCATTGAATGCATACTTGGACCAAGGGCATTATTTCCTTCAGTTTGAGGGTGATGTGAAGTGCTAAACAACAATTTGGTTCCCACCTTTCTCCACAATGTATTCCAAAAGTAACTCAAAAACTTGGAATCACGATCCGAAACAATAGTCTTGGGAATTCCATGCAAACGAACAATCTCTTTATAATACAAATAAGCCACATTACAAGCATCATCTGTTTTGTGACAGGCAACAAAGTGAGCCATCTTGGAAAATCTATCAACAACGACCATGATAGTATCCTTACCTCTTTGAGTACGAGGCAAAGCCACTATAAAATCCATAGAAACATCTTCCCAAGGACTAACCGGAACTGGTAATGGTGAGTACAAACCGGGCTTGAAAGAACTCTTGGCCATATGACAAGTCACGCACTTAGCCACAATGTTCGTTACATTGCCCAACATTTTAGGCCAAAAGAAATGCTCCCTCGATATCTCCAAGGTCTTAGCTATGCCAAAGTGACCAGCCAGCCCGCCACCATGAGCCTCACGAACTAGTAGCTCACGAATAGAGTGCTTGAGAATACGTAGACGATTGCCTTTGATAAGAAACCCATGTTGCAACATGTACTCTCCCTAGGCACCAACTGCACATTTCTCAAATGCAACTCCAAAGTCACCATCAGTCTTTCAAGGTCTCAAACCCCAATAGACGAACATCAAGTGTAGCAAGCAAAGTATATCTCCGTGATAATGCATCAGCCACCACATTGCTCTTACCATCTTTGTACTTCAAAGAAAAATGAAAGGATTGCAAGAACTCAACCCATTTAGCATGCCTTGGACTCAATTTTTGTTGCCCATTAATATAAGATTCATGGTCAGAATGCAAGACAAAGTGACTAGAACGCAAATAATGACTCCAATGATCCAAAGCTCTAACAAAGTGAGCCATCTTGGAAAATCTATCAACAACGACCATGCTAGCATCCTTACCTCTTTGGGTACAAGGCAAAGCCACTATAAAATCCATAGAAACATCTTCTCATTCCCAAGAGCCCAAGAGCCCAAGTACCAAGGCCCATGGCCCACGACCCGATGTTCGATGCCCGAGGCCCGGCCCGGCCCGGCGCGCGCGCGTGTGTGATATGTGTCCACCCATACCACTCTCACACTTTCTTAAACAAGAGTTACACCCATTCCCCAATTAATAAACAAGGAGAATATGAAGAGTTTTTTCCATGTGGGACTCTCTTATTTTTCACTCTCTTTTTCCTTTGTGTTTCCCAATGAGAATTTCCAACATGTCTCTCGATTCATACTCGTTGCTTCTCCCCTTGTGAACCACGTCCCTATCAAACTGCCAAGGAAGACCCAACAAAATATGACAAGCATCCATAGGAATAACATCACAAAGAATCTCATCCACATACGAACCCATAGTCAAACCAACCCTTACTTGTTTCGACACCTTCACACTATTACCATCATCGAGCCAATGGAGTGCGTATGGCCTAGGATAGGCTGTAGTGATTAAGCCTAATTTTGAAACCATCTCAATAGAAGCAACATTAGTGCAAGTCCCCCCATCAACAATCACACTACACCACTTATCTTTCACTAGACATTTAGTATGAAACAACTGATCTCGTTGGTCCCAATCAGTAGATGCAATTTGGGTTTGTAGAGCTCTAAGAACCAGATTTGTGTCATAAACTGGAGTCTCATACCACTCCTCCTCCTCTTCATCGCCACTCTCATCAAACACAAATACGTCCCCAACCCTCTTCTCCTCTTCAAACAACTCCTCACGGCATTCAACAGCTTCTCTCAAGGTCACTGATACGAGTTTAAAAACTCGTCGTATAAACAAGGATAGTTGATTAACAAGCTAGACCTTTAACTCGTTGATCGTGAATGCAAGACAAGACCTATTGACTCACAATCAGTTCTTTGAATAGGAAACGCGTCCAAAACAAAGAAAAAGGCTGAATTATAAACTATAATTCGAAATGTAACAAACAAGTGTTTTAATCATCCAGTTGGTTGTTTATTCCAATCAAGAAGCTGACTATAAACAGCCAAAAACCAACAGCTACAAGAGCTTTAAACGGCTAATTAAGAGCCATTTAAGAGCCTTTAAAACTGGCAGTTACAAGCTCTAAAGCCTCCTAATTCAGTCACTAAATTGGAGGTTACAAAGGCTTAAAACTCTCCTTACAAACAGCAATAATCAAAGCTAAGTAATGACTGAATTTAAATTGGGGATTTAAACAAATATCTCTTTATTAAACCGACTTTAACCAAAGCAATTAAAATAAGTGCGTACAATCTGTTTAAACAAGTGGACCAATGTGATTAAATGGACCAGTTTGATTAACGTACCACCTTGACAATAAGGACCATATAACGAGCTCACTCAATCCAAGTCACCATGCACACAAAATGAGCCATTGAACCCAAATCAGTTTTGGTTCCAATTGCTAGCATAAGACTATCACTTTCATCCATAACCGTATCATCCCCCTCCCCCTTTAAAAGGAATTGACCTCAATTCAGCAAGGCCATCATCATCAAGATAAGGTGAAAGATCACCTACATTGAAAGTAGCATGGACACCATAGTCTCCCGGAAGCTCAATCTTGTAAGCATTATCATTCACACGTGCAACCACCTTGTAAGGACCTTCAGCCCTAGGCATAAGCTTGTTCTTGCGTTTGCTTGGAAAACGCTCTTTCCTTAAATGAATCCAAACCAAATCACCTTCTTCAAACAACCTCGGTTTGCGATTCTTATTTGATTTCTGTTTATAAGAGGCATTAATAGCTTCAATTCTCTCACGAACTTGTTGGTGCAGTTTCATCATAGACTTTAACTTAGCATCGGCATCCTTGTGAACCAACTCATCTTTTGGTAATGGAATTAAATCCAAGGGCCAGTACGGATTAATCCCATATACTACCTCAAATGGAGAATGACCAGTAGCATAAGTAGGAGACCGATTATAAGCAAATTCAGCGTGAGCAAGCTTGACATCCCAATCCTTTTGCGTTTTACTTACCAACCCTCTCAATAGCGTTCCCAAGGTTCGATTTGTCACCTCTGTTTGCCCATCAGTTTGAGGGTGATGTGAAGTGCTAAACAACAACTTGGTTCCCACCTTTCTCCACAATGTATTCCAAAAGTAACTCAAGAACTTGGAATCTCGATCAGAAACAATAGTCTTTGGAATTCCATGCAAACGAACAATCTCCTTATAATACAAATCAGCCACATTACAAGCATCATCCGTTTTGTGACAAGCAACGAAGTGAGCCATTTTTGAAAATCTATCCACCACGACCATAATAGCATCCTTACCTATTTGAGTACGAGGCAAAGCCACTATAAAATCCATGGATACATCTTCCCAAGGGCGAACTGGAACCGGCAAAGGTGAGTATAAACCGGGTTTGAAAGAACTCTTGGCCATATGCCAAGTCACACATTTATTCACAATGTTCGTTACATCACCTAACATTTTAGGCCAAAAGAAATGTTCTCTCAAGATTTCCAAGGTCTTGGCTATGCCAAAGTGACCAGCCAATCCTCCACTATGAGCCTCACGCACTAGTAACTCACGAATTGAATGCTTAGGAATACAAAGGCGATTACCTTTGAAAAGAAACCCATCTTGCAACATGTACTCCCCATAAGCACCAACTGCACATTTCTAGAATGCAACTCCAAAATCACCATCATCATGATAATAATCTTTTAAGGTCTCAAACCCCAACAAACGAACATCAAGTGTAGCAAGCAAAGTGTACCCTCGTGATAATGCATCAGCCACCACATTGTTTTTACCATCTTTGTATTTCGAAGAAAAATGAAAGGATTGCAAGAACTCAACCCATTTAGCATGCCTTGGGCTCAATTTTTGTTGCCCATTAATATACTTCAAAGATTCATGATCAGAATGAAAAACAAAGTGGCTAGAACGCAAATAATGACTCCAATGATCCAAAGCTCTAACAATGGCATAGAATTCTTTATCATAAGTGAAATAATTCAAACGAGCACCCCCTAACTTTTCCGAAAAATAAGCTATGGGACGCTTACCTTGGATCAAAACAGCACCAATCCCCACTACACTAGCATCACACTCGACCTCAAAAGGTTGAGAGAAATCTGGCCGCGCCATAATAGGAGCAGCACACAAACGCTCTTTAATCACATCAAACGCCTTTTGAGTGTCCTCTCCCCATACAAAAGCACCTTTCTTCAAGCAACTAGTGATAGGACTAGTAATAGTACTGAAATCACGAATGAAACGTCTATAAAATGAAGCAAGACCATGAAATGAAAGCACCTCACCTATAGTTTTAGGATTAGGCCACGATTTGATAGCCTTGATCTTGGACTGATCTACGGACACTCCATCTTAAGAAACCACATAGCCCAAGAATACAACATTGTCAACAAGGAATGAACACTTCTCTAGTTTCCCATAGAGTCTTTGAGCTCTAAGTGTTTCAAAAATATCCCTCAAATGAATCAGATGCTCCTCTTCGTTCCTACTATACACCAAGATGTCATCAAGATATACCACAACGAATCTGCCCAAAAATGATTTAAGCACTTCGTTCATTAGCCTCATAAACGTACTAGGAGCATTAGTGAGACCAAATGGCATGACGGTCCACTCATACAAACCATGTTTTGTCTTGAAAGCCGTTTTCCACTCATCTCCTTCACGCATCTGAATCTGATGATAACCACTTCGCAAATCAATTTTTGAGAACAACTTCGAACCATGGAGCTCATCTAACATATCATCAAGTCTCGGAATTGGAAAACGATACTTGATGGTAATGTTATTCACAGCCCTACTATCAACACACATTCGCCATGTTCCATCTTTCTTAGGCACAAGCAACACCGGAACAGCACATGGACTCAAGCTTTCTCTAACATAGCCTCGATTCACAAATTCATCAATTTGCTTTTGTAATTCCTTTGTTTCCTCCGGATTGCAATGATAGGCAGCCTTATTAGGCAAAGAAGTTCCTGGAATAAGATCAATTTGATGTTCAATACCACGAATAGGGGCAAACCTGGTGGTAATTCATCCGGAAATACATCCTTGAACTCAAACAGCAATTCGGCAATGGGACTGCCTTCTTTCCAATTTTGGCCTTCAATTGGACTCTCCTTAGCCACGAGCAAATACACCAACTCTCCATGATCAAGAGCTTGCTCAATTTCTCGTTCACTAGCCAACATGGTGAGATTCGGCTTTTTCTTTTGTTTCACACTCATGGATCGAACCGCTTGAGATGACATAGGCTTTAGCACAATTTTCTTGCCTTTGTCTCTCAATTCATACTCATTGCTTCTCCCTTTATGAATCACGTCCCTATCAAACTGCCAAGGACGACCCAACAAAATATGACAAGCATCCATAGGAATAACATCACAAAGAACTTCATCCACATACGAACCCATAGTCAAACCAACCCTTACTTGCTTCGACACTTTTACACTATTACCATCATCAAGCCAATGGAGTGCGTATGGCCTAGGATGGGCAGTAGTGATTAAGCCTAATTTTGACACCATTTCACTAGAAGCAGCATTGGTACAACTCCCCCCATCAACAATTACACTACACCACTTATCTTTCACTAGACATTTAGTATGAAACAACTGATCTCGTTGGTCTAGATCAGTAGGTGAAATTTGAGTTTGTAGCGCTCTAAGAACCAGATTTGTGTCATAAATTGGAGCCTCATACCCTTCCTCTTCCTCCTCATCACCACTCTCATCAAACACAAATACGTCCCCCAACCTCTTTTCCTCTTCAAACAACTCCTCACGACATTCAACAGCTTCTCTCAAGGTCACTACTCGTTTATTTGGACACGCATTTTGATAATGCCCAAAACCCTTGACACTTAAAACAACGCACCTTGGACAGACTTGTTTCTTTGGTTGGGTTAGATAGTTTAGGGGCAGCCGTAGAATTACTTGAACCTACGGTACTAGGTGATGTGTTTGGTTTCAAGCTAGGTTCGGATTTAGCCCAAGACTTGGCTTTACCATCCATACTAGACCCTCCCCCATATTTTGCCTTCCCTTGATTTTCCAATTTTAAACAAAGTCCACAAAGAGTGTCAAAATCAGAATATGGATAAAGGTCTACGGTATTGGCAATATTATAATTTAGACCCCTTAAAAATCTGGACAGTTTTTGTTCCTCAATTTCCTCAATTTCTCCCATTAAGGACAACTTTTCAAACTCATCAATATATTCAGCCACACTCATTTTTCCTTGCCTCAATTCGGCAATTTTACGATAAGTTGTTATTCTATGAGTTGTTGGCACATACCTTTTACGTAGCTTACGTTTCAAAGACTCCCAAGAGGTAATTTTCTCCTTCCCTTCACGTATTCTCTTGGATTTCAGTCCCTCGAACCACAATGAAGCCCCTCGTCCTAGCTTCAATATGGCATATTTGCAACGCTTCTCATCATCAATATCCTTGAAATCGAACATTCTCTCTATTTTGCGCTCCCACTCCAAATACGCTTCCGGATCTGTTCCACCAACAAATTCAGGAAGTTCGGTGACTTTGAATTCATCCATAGCCCGTAGATCACGCCTAGGAGGCCTACGATACCCCCCATCTCTAACGTTCTTCAAGGCTTCTTGGAGATGTTGTAGAAAGTCAGGATCATCAAAATCCATATTTCAGTTTGTAAGAATTACGAATAGCAGCTCTTTTTTTTTCTTTTTTTTTTCTTTTTTTTTTTGGGCGGATCACACGAACAGCAGCTCTGATACCACTAATGATACGAGTTTAAAAACTCGTCGTATAAACAAGGATAGTTGATTAACAAGCTAGACCTTTAACTCGTTGAGCGAGAATGCAAGACAAGACCTATTGACTCACAATCAGTTCTTTGAATAGGAAACGCGTCCAAAACAAAGAAAAAGGCTGAATTATAAACTATAATTCGAAATGTAACAAACAAGTGTTTTAATCATCCAGTTGGTTGTTTATTCCAATCAAGAAGCTGACTATAAATAGCCAAAAACAAACAGCTACAAGGGCTTTAAACGGCTAATTAAGAGCCATTTAAGAGCCTTTAAAACTGGCAGTTACAAGCTCTAAAGCCTCCTAATTCAGTCACTAAATTGGAGGTTACAAAGGCTTAAAACTCTCCTTACAAACAGCAATAATCAAAGCTAAGTAATGACTGAATTTAAATTGGGGATTTAAACAAATATCCCTTTATTAAACCGACTTTAACCAAAGCACTTAAAATAATAAGTGCGTACAATCTGTTTAAACAAGCGGACCAGTTTGATTAACGTACCACCTTGATAATAAGGACCATATAACGAGCTCACTCAATCCAAGTCACCATGCACACAAAATGAGCCATTGAACCCAAATCAGTTTTGGTTCCAATTGCTAGCATAAGACTATCACTTTCATCCATAACCGTATCAGTCACTACCCGTTTATTTGGACAAGCATTTTGATAATGCCCAAACCCTTGACACTTAAAACAACGAACCTTGGACAGACTTGTTTCTTTGGTTGAGTTAACTAATTTTGGAGTAGCCGTAGAATTACTTGAACCTACGGTACTAGGTGATGTGTTTGGTTTCCAGATAGGTTCGGATTTAGACCAAGACTTGGCCTTACCCCCCCTACTTGACCCTCCGCCATATTTTGCTTTCCCTTGGTTTTCAAATTTTAAACAAAGTCCACAAAGAGTATCAAAATCAGAATATGGATAAAGGTCTACGGTATTGGCAATATTGTAGTTTAAACAATCTAGACAGTTTTTGTTCCTCAATCTCCTCAATTTCCCCCACTAAGGACAACTTTTCAAAATCATCAATATATTCAGCCACACTCATTTTCCCTTGTTTTAATTAAGCAATTTTACGATAAGTCGTTATTCTATGAGTTGTTGGCACATACCTTTTACGTAGCTTACGTTTCAAAGACTCCCAAGAGGTGATTTTCTCCTTCCCATCACGAATTCTCTTGGACTTCAGTCCTTCGAACCACAATGAAGCTCCTCGTCCTAGCTTCAATATGGCATACTTACCACGCTTCTCATCATCAATGTCCTTGAAATCGAACATTCGCTCTATCTTGCGCTCCCATTCCAAATAATCTTCCGGATCTGTTCCACCAACAAATTCTGGAAGTTCCGTGACTTTGAATTCATCCACAACCCGTGGTGGATCACGTCTAGGATGCCTTCAAAATCCCCCATCTCGAACGTTCTTCAAGGCTTCTTGGAGATGTTGTAAAAAGTCAGGATCGTCAAAATCCATTTTAGCTCGTAAGAATCATGAACAGCAGCTCTGATACCACAAATGATACGAGCTTAAAAACTCGTTGTATGAGTAAGGATAGTTGATTAACAAGCTAGACCTATAGCTCGTCAAACGTGATTGAAAGGCAAGACCTATTGACTCACAATCGGCTCTTTGAGTAGGAAACACGTCCAAAACAAAAAAAAGGTTGAATTATAATCAATGATCAAATTAAACTGAAAACAAGTGTTTATTCTTCAAAATTGGTTGTTTTATTCCATTCAACAAGCTGGCTATAAATAGCCTAAACACTAAGCTAAAAACCGGTGGTTACAAGAGCTTTAAACAGCCATTTAAATGCCATTCAAGAGCCTTTAAAACTGGTGGATACAATGGTTTAAAAGCCTCCTAATTCAGTCACCAATTTGGAGGTTACAAAGGCTTAAAACCCTCCTTACAAATAGCAATATTTAAAGCTAAGTACAAGGCTGAATTTAAATGGGATTAAAACAATTGTCCCCTTATTAAACTGAATTAAACGAAAACAAATAAAGATAAGCCTAAACGGACCATCAAACGCACTTGATTAAACGGACCATCAAACGCACTTGATTAAGCGGACCATCAAACGCACTTGATTAAACGGACCATCAAACGACTCACTCAATCCAAGTCACCATGCACACAAAATGAGCCATCGAATTGAACCTAAATCAGCTTTGGTTCCAATTGTTAGTATAAGACCGTCACCTTTACCAATTTCCTTCATCCATGACCGTATCATCCCCTCCCCCTTTAAAAGGAATTGACCTCAATTCAGCAATGCCATCATCATCAAGATAGGGTGAGAGGTCACCTACATTGAAAGTAGCATGGACACCATAATCTCCCGGAAGTTATCTTGTAAGCATTATCATTCACACGTGCAACCACCTTGTAAGGACCTTCAGCCCTAGGCATAAGCTTGTTCTTGCGTTTGCTTGGAAAACGCTCTTTCCTCAAATGAACCCAAACCAAATCACCTTCGACAAACACCCGAGGCTTGCGATTGTTATTTGATTTCTGTTTATAAGAGGCATTGATAGCTTCAATACGGTCACGAACTTGTTGGTGCAATTTCATCATAGATTTCAACTTGGCATCAGCATCTTTGTGAACCAACTCATCTTTCGGCAATGGAATCAGATCCAATGGAAAATATGGATTAATCCCATATACCATTTCAAATGGAGAATGACCAGTAGAACTCTTGGCCATATGACAAGTCACGCACTTACCCACAATGTTCATTACATCGCCCAACATTTTAGGCCAAAGTATCTCCAAGGTCTTAGCTATGCCAAAGTGACCAGCCAACCCTCCACCATGAGCCTCACGAACTAGTAGCTCACGAATTGAGTGCTTGGGAATACAAAGACGATTGCCTTTGAAAAGAAACCCATCTTGCAACATGTAATCTCCATAGGCACCAACTTCACATTTCTCAAATGCAACTCCAAAGTCACCATCAGTCTTTCACGGTCTCAAACCCCAATAGACGAACATCAAGTGTAGCAAAGTATATCTCCGTGATAATGCATCAGCCACCACATTTCTCTTACCATATTTGTACTTCGAAGAAAAATGAAAGGATTGCAAGAACTCAACCCATTTAGCATGCCTTGGTCTCAATTTTTGTTGCCCATTAATATACTTCAAAGATTCATGGTCAGAATGCAAGACAAAGTGACTAGAATGCAAATAATGACTCCAATGATCCAAAGCTATAACATTGGCATAGAATCTTTATCATAAGTGCAATAATTCAAACAAGCACCCCATAACTTTTCCGAAAAATAAGCTATGGGGCACTTAACTTGGATCAAAACAGCACCAATTCCCACACCACTAGCATCACACTCGACCTCAAAAGGTTGAGAAAAATCCGGCCATGCCAAAATAGGAGCAGCACACAAACGCTCCTTAATTACATCAAATGCCTTTTGAGCGTCCTCTCCCCATACAAACGCACCTTTCTTCAAACAACTAGTAATAGGACTAGTAATGGTACTGAAATCACGAATAAAACGTCTATAAAATGAAGCAAGACCATGAAATGAACGCACCTCACTTATAGTTTTAGGACTAGGCCATGATTTGATAGCCTCGATCTTGGACTGATCCACGGACAACCAATCCTTCGAAACCACATAGCCCAAGAATACCATATTATCAACAAGGAACGAACACTTCTCTAGCTTTCCATAGAGCTTTTGAGCTCTAAGGGTTTCAAAAAAATCCCTCAAATGAATCAGATGCTCCTTTTCGTTCTTACTATACACCAAGATGTCATCGAGATATAACACAAGGAATCTGCCCAAAAATGATTTAAGCACTTCATTCATTAGCCTCATAAGCGTACTAGGAGCATTAGTGAGACCAAATGGCATGACAGTCCATTCATGCAAACCATGTTTTGTCTTGAAAGCCGTTTTCCACTCATCTCCTTCACGCATCCGAATCTGATGATAACCACTCCGCAAATCAATTTTTGAGAACAACTTCGAACCATGGAGCTCATCTAACATATCATCAAGTCTCGGAATTGGAAACGATACATGATGGTGATGTTATTCACAGCCCTACTATCAACACACATACGCCATGTCCCATCTTTCTTAGGCACAAGCAACACTGGAACAACACATGGACTCAAGTTTTCTCTAACATAGCCTAGACTCACAAGTTCATCAATTGTTTTTGCAACTCATTTGTTTCCTCCGGATTGCAACGATAAGCAGCCTTATTAGGCAAATAAGTCCCTGGAACAAGATCAATTTGATGTTCAATACCACGAACAGGAGGCAAACCAGGTGGTAATTCGTCGGGAAATACATCCTTGAACTCAAAAAGCAACTCGTCAATGGGACTTCCTTCTTTCCAATTTTGGCCTTCGATCGAACTTTCCTTAGCCACGAGAAAATACACCAACTATCCATGATCTAGAGCTTGCTTAATCTCTCGTTCACTAGCCAACATGGTGAGTTTCGGCTTCTTTTTTTGCTGCACACTCATGGATTGAACCGCTTGTGATGACATAGGCTTTAGCACAATCTTCTTGCCTTTGTCTCTCAATTCATACTCGTTGCTTCTCCCCTTGTGAACCACGTCCCTATCAAACTGCCAAGGACGACCCAGCAAAATATGACAAGCATCCATAGGAATAACATCACAAAGAATCTCATCCACATACGAACCCATAGTTAAACCAACCCTTACTTGCTTCGACACCTTCACACTATTACCATCATCGAGCCAATGGAGTGCGTATGGCCTAGGATGGGCTGTAGTGATTAAGCCTAATTTCGAAACCATCTCACTAGAAGCAACATTGGTGCAACTCCCCCCATCAACAATCAAACTACACCACTTATCTTTCACTAGACATTTAGTATGAAACAACTGATCTCGTTGGTCCGAATCAGTAGATGCAATTTGGGTTTGTGAAGTTCTAAGAACCAGATTTGTGTCATAAACTGGAGCCTCATACCCCTCCTTCTCCTCTTCATCGCCACTCTCATCAATCACAAATACGTCCCCCAACCTCTTATCCTCTTCAAACAACTCCTGACGGTATTAAACAACTTCTCTCAAGGTCACTACCCGTTTATTTCGACACGCATTTTGAAAATGCCCAAACCCTGACACTTAAAACAACGCACCTTAGATAGACTTGTTTCTTTGGTTGAGTTAACTAATTTTGGGGCAGCCGTAGAATTACTTGAACCTACGGTACTAGGTGATGTGTTTGGTTTCATGATAGGTTCGGATTTAGACCAAGAGTTGGCCTTACCATCCATACTTGACACTCCCCCATATTTTTGCTTTCCCTTGGTTTTCCAATTTTAAACAAAGTCCACAAAGAGTATTTAAATCAGAATATGGATAAAGGTCTACGGTATTGGCAATATTGTAGTTTAAACCCCTTAAAAATCTAGACAGTTTTTGTTCCTCAATCTCCTCAATTTCCCCCACTAAGGACAACTTTTCAAACTCATCAATATATACAGCCACACTCATTTTCCCTTGCCTCAATTCAGCAATTTTACGATAATCGTTATTCTATTAGTTTTTGGCACATACCTTTTACGTAGCTTACGTTTCAAAGACTCCCAAGAGGTGATTTTCTCCTTCCCATCACGAATTCTCATGGATTTCAGTCCTTCAAACCACAATGAAGCTCCTCGTCCTAGCTTGAATATGGCATACTTACCACGCTTCTCATCATCAATGTCCTTGAAATCGAACATTCGCTCTATCTTGCGCTCCCATTCCAAATAAGCTTCCGGAACTGTTCCACCAACAAATTCAGGAAGTTCCATGACATTGAATTCATCCACAACCCGTAGTGGATCACGTCTAAGTTGCCTTCAAAATCCCCCATCTCGAACGTTCTTCAAGGCTTCTTGGAGATGTTCTAGAAAGTCAGGATCGTCAAAATCCATTTTAGCTCGTAAGAATCACGAACAGCAGCTCTGATACCACAAATGATACGAGTTTAAAAACTTGTTGTATGAGTAAGGATAGTTGATTAACAAGCTAGACCTATAGTTCGTCAAACGTGATTGAAAGGCAAGACCTATTGACTCACAATCGGCTTTTTGAGTAGGAAACACTTCTAAAACAAAGAAAAGGTTGAATTATCAATAATTCAAAGTAAACTGAAAACAAGTGTTGATTATTCAAAATTGGTTGTTTTATTCCATTCAACAAGCTGGCTATAAATAGCCTAAACACTAAGCTAAAAACCGTTGGTTACAAGAACTTTAAACAGCCATTTAAAAGCCATTTAAGAGCCTTTAAAACCGGTGGTTACAAAGCTCTAAAAGCCTCCTAATTTAGTCACCAATTCGGAGGTTCAAAGGCTTAAATCCCTCCTTACAAACAGTAATATTTAAAGCTAAGTACAAGACTGAATTTAAGTGGGATTAAAATAATTGTCCCCTTATTAAACTGAAATAAACGAAAACAAATAAAGCTAAGATTAAACGGACCATCAAACGCATTTGATTAAACGGACCATCAAACGCACTTGATTAAATGGACCATCAAACGCACTTGATAAACGGACCATCAAACGCACTTGATTAAACCGAACATCAAACGACTCACTCAATCCAAGCCACCATGCACACAAAATGAGCCATCGAACCTAAATCAGCTTTGGTTCCAATTGTTAGCATAAGACCGTCACCTTGACCATCACCTTCATCCATGACCGTATCATCCCCTCCCCTTTAAAAGGAATTGACCTCAATTCAGCAAGGCCATCATCATCAAGATAGGGTGAGAGGTCACCTACATTGAAAGTAACATGGACACCATAATCTCCCTGAAGCTCGATCTTGTAAGCATTATCATTTACACGTGCAACCACCTTGTAAGGACCTTCAGCCCTAGGCATAAGCATACATTATTGAACCAATCAATGATGCATATCATAGCATACATTATTGAACCAATCAATGATGCATATGGAATCCCACTCATTTGTCTACGCTCATCTAGTGTTTTTGGGCACTGAGTCTTGCTTAGAGTCATTCCATGAGACATGGGTAGGTAGTCTCGCTTGGAGTCTGCCATATTGTACCTTTCAAGCACCTTATTCATATAAGTGCTTTGACTGAGTCCAATCATCTTTTTAGATCTATCTCTGTAAATCTTGATGCCCAGTATGTACTGTGTCTCCTAGATCCTTCATCGAAAAATATTTCCCAAGCCAAATCTTGATAGAGTTCAACATAGGAATGTCATTTCCGATAAGTAATATGTAGTCGACATATAATACTAGAAAAGCAATTTTGCTCCCACTGACCATCTTGTATACACAAGATTCGTCTGCGTTCTTGGTGAAACCAAAGTCACTGACTGCTTCATCAAAACGTATATTCCAGCTCCTTGAGGCTTGCTTCAATCCGTAGATTGATTTATTAAGCTTGCATACCTTTTTAGCATTCTTTGGATCCTCAAAACCCTCAGGCTGTGCCATAAACACAATTTTTGTTAAAACGTCGTTTAAGAAAGCGGTTTTGACATCCATCTGCCATATTTCGTAATCGTAATATGCAGCGATTGCTAACATTATCCGAATAGACTTTAGCATTGCAACTAGTGAAAAGGTTTCATGGTAATCCACGCCGTGGACTTGCCTGTAACCTTTTGCAACCAATCTAGCTTTGAAAACTTCTAGTTTCCCATCCTTGTCTTTTTTCAGTTTGAAAACCCATTTGCTTCCTATGGCTTGGTAGCCATCTGGAAAATCGACCAAATCCCAAACTTGGTTTTCAGACATGGAGTCTAATTCAGATTGCATGGCTTCTTGCAATTGCTTGGAGCTAGGGCTCGTCATAGCTTGTTTGTAAGTTGCAGGTTCATCACTTTCATGTAATAGAACTTCATAGCTCTCGTTTGTTAAAATACCTAAGGACCTTTCCGGTTGAGACCTATATCTCTGCGATCTACGCGGGGTTACATTTCTAGATGGTCCTTGATTCCCACCAGATACTTCTAAAGATCTCTGAGTTTCATCCTGAATGTCATCTTGAGCATTCTCTAGAGTTTGTTGTTCGACTCGAATTTCTTCAAGGTCTACTTTTCTCCCACTTGTCATTTTGGAAATGTGATCTCTTTCCAAAAAGATACCATCTCAAGCAACAAACACCTTGTTCTCAGATGTATTGTAGAAGTAATATCCCTTTGTTTCCTTTGGATAGCCACAAGGATACATTTATCAGATTTTGGTTGAAGTTTGTCCGAAATTAATCGTTTGACATATACTTCACAACCCCAAATCTTAAGAAAAGACACATTTGGAGGCTTTTCAAACCATAACTCATATGGAGTCTTTTCGACAGCTTTAGATGGAGCTCTATTTATAGTGAGTGCAGCTGTATTTAGTGCATTTCCCCAAAATTCTATTGGAAGTTCGGCATAACCCATCATTGATCTAACCATGTCTAGCAAGGTTCTATTCCTCCGTTCAGACACACTGTTCCATTGAGGTGTTCCGGGAGGAATCAATTCTGATAGAATTCCACATTCTTTCAGATGGTCATCAAATTCATAGCTTAGATATTCACCGCCTCTATCGGACCGCGTTGCCTTAATCTTCTTGCCTAATTGATTCTCTACTTCACTCTGAAATTCCTTGAATTTGTCAAAGGATTCAGACTTATGCTTCATTAAGTAGACATAACCATATCTACTGAAGTCATCAGTGAAAGTGATAAAGTAGCTGAAACCACCTCTTGCATTTGTACTCATTGGTCCACATACATCTGTATGGATTAAACCCAATAATTCAGTTGCTCTTTCTCCAACTTTAGAGAAAGGTTGCTTTGTCATTTTTCCAAGTAAACATGATTCGCACTTATCATAATCCTCTAAGTCAAATGGTTCTAGAATTCCTTCCTTTTGAAGTCTTTCTATGCGCTTTATGTTTATATGGCCTAATCGACAATGCCACAGATAGGTGAGATCTGAATCATTCCTTTTGTCCTTTTTGGTATTTATGTTATATACTTGTTTGTCGTGATATAATAAATAAAGTCCATTGACTAATCTAGCAGATCCATAAAACATCTCTTTAAAATAAAACGAGCAACTATTGTATTTTATTAAAAAGGAAAATCCCTTAGCATCTAAGCAAGAAACAAAAATGATGTTTTTAGTAAGACTTGGAACATGGAAACATTCTTCCAGTTCCAAAACTAGCCCAGAGGGAAACGACAAATAATAAGTTCCTACAGCTAATGCAGCAATCCTTGCTCCATTTCCCACTCTTAGGTCGACTTCACCCTTGCTTAACCTTCTACTTCTTCTTAGTCCCTGTGAATTGGAACATAAGTGTGAGCCACAACTTGTATATAATACCCAAGAAGTTGAATTAGCAAGTATACAGTCTATAACAAAAATACTAGAAGATGGAACGACTGTTCCGTTCTTTTGATCTTCCTTAAGCTTCAGACATTCTCTCTTGTAATGGCCAATTCCATCACAATAAAGACATCTTGATGTGGACTTGTCCTGCTTTGTCTTCTTTCTTGACTCAGCATTGCCCTTGGACTTTCCACCTTTCTTGAAGGGTCTCCCTTTAGCCTTGAGTAAATCCTTGGCTTCACAGTCGAGTATTGTCTCAGCCTTTTTGACCAGGTGAACAAACTCTGCAACTGTTTCTTCTCTTGGTTCACTTAGGTATAGTTGCTTAAAGCGACCAAACCCACTGTGTAGTGAATTGGGCAAGATAGAGACTCCATCCTTTCGCTTATTGGTGTTCCTAGCAGACTTAAGCGATCAAACAATGAAAGCATATGGTCTACATGGAACCTTAGTGGAACGCCCACCCTTTGTTTAGTGCGAAGGACCTGAACATGTGTTTCTTGGACTTCCATCCTAAAACATCTGTTATGAGAACTAACCTGCAGGCCTGACATTGATTCAATCAACTCATGGACATTTAGGTCTCTGTCCTCCGTGTTTCCACAACAGATATCCCTCAGATTCTTGATGAGCATAAAAGGTCCGTAAGCTACAAACCTCCTAGCCCATTCATCAGGGATATTGTTCAGCATGAGACTCATAACCTTTTTGAGATCCGCATCCCAGGCGGCATGTCTTTCAGGGGTCATGTCTTTGGCATAGTAGCTTGGCATTGGATTGAACAGTACATACTCAAATCCATTGAGTCTGCCTACTTCAACTAGCTTAGCTTCCCATTCAAGAAAATTTGTTAGGTTCAACTTGAACATAAGCCCAGAACCCATGATGATGTTTTGATTGTTGTTTGCCATAGTAAAAACTACAATTGAAAAAGAATAAACAAATAAATAACCATTCACAGTTTCTCTTAATAAACTTAAATTCTAGCATACATGCATAATTTATCATTTATCAAGCATTTTATTCAAATTATGTGTTCCGGCAGGTGTGAATAAAATGATTCCAAGATCCTTAAATCATTGAAGAATTAAGCACATTATGTATTTAGACTCAATTCTAAAATATTTTAGGTAAGAAAAGCCTTTGCTAATAGTCTAGAAACTACTCTTGGTTGATAGGTACGTCTAAGAACTTATTAGGTAAACCTATCTCATTTGCCACGACATAAAAGGACTCCTTACTTATATCGTTGAGTTTCACCAAAACTAACATGTACTCACAATTATTTGTGTACCTTACCCCTTTAGGATCAATAAGTAACACCTCGCTTAGGCGGAAAACTATTACTAAGATTGATGTAAAGGTTATCCAAGTAAGTGTTATTTTGGCATGGCACCTTTTAACTCAATTTTTTAAAGTTTGGAACTTAAGGCTCTTACTATGTTGGTTAGATTTTAAGTGAACTAAAATCCTTAATCATGCAACATAATCAAGCCACAATCTCATGCATAATTAAGATATATTTAAAGCAATAAATAACTTAAAACATGCATAAGATATAATTGTGATCAAGTATGGCCCGACTTCATCTTGAAGCTTCAACTTCAAACTCCGTCTTTGAAAATGGATTGGAAACTCCGTCTTGAATTTCACCATGGGAGGCGCCATTTTCTCCAAATAGGATAAGCTATAATTTAAACTAATTACAACTATTTGATGGTACGCAGACCATATTTAAAGCAATAAAATTTGGTACTTTAGACCAAAATTACATTCAAATTAATGGTACGCAGACCATATTTTCTATCCTATTTGGGCCATACTAGTCACTTTCCATAGTGCAAAACAGTACATTCACAATATACCATTCACCCATTCATTTATCAATGAATGGCCCACATAGCTGGTTAGTAGAACATATTATGCATCACATAAACATTTGCAGCAATGAATCAAGGCTTCCAATAATCTACCAATTATTCAATCCTTATTAATTCTAATCATGTTGTTTTAACCTTAAAGGAATGTAGACCTAATCAAGAGTTTATGACTAAAACGCTCCCACTTAAACCACCATACCACTCTCACACTTTCTTAAACAAGAGTTACACCCATTCCCCAATTAATAAACAAGGAGAATATGAAGAGTTTTTTCCATGTGGGACTCTCTTATTTTTCACTCTCTTTTTCCTTTGTGTTTCCCAATGAGAATTTCCAACATGTCTCTCGATTCATACTCGTTGCTTCTCCCCTTGTGAACCACGTCCCTATCAAACTGCCAAGGAAGACCCAACAAAATATGACAAGCATCCATAGGAATAACATCACAAAGAATCTCATCCACATACGAACCCATAGTCAAACCAACCCTTACTTGTTTCGACACCTTCACACTATTACCATCATCGAGCCAATGGAGTGCGTATGGCCTAGGATAGGCTGTAGTGATTAAGCCTAATTTTGAAACCATCTCAATAGAAGCAACATTAGTGCAAGTCCCCCCATCAACAATCACACTACACCACTTATCTTTCACTAGACATTTAGTATGAAACAACTGATCTCGTTGGTCCCAATCAGTAGATGCAATTTGGGTTTGTAGAGCTCTAAGAACCAGATTTGTGTCATAAACTGGAGTCTCATACCACTCCTCCTCCTCTTCATCGCCACTCTCATCAAACACAAATACGTCCCCAACCCTCTTCTCCTCTTCAAACAACTCCTCACGGCATTCAACAGCTTCTCTCAAGGTCACTGATACGAGTTTAAAAACTCGTCGTATAAACAAGGATAGTTGATTAACAAGCTAGACCTTTAACTCGTTGATCGTGAATGCAAGACAAGACCTATTGACTCACAATCAGTTCTTTGAATAGGAAACGCGTCCAAAACAAAGAAAAAGGCTGAATTATAAACTATAATTCGAAATGTAACAAACAAGTGTTTTAATCATCCAGTTGGTTGTTTATTCCAATCAAGAAGCTGACTATAAACAGCCAAAAACCAACAGCTACAAGAGCTTTAAACGGCTAATTAAGAGCCATTTAAGAGCCTTTAAAACTGGCAGTTACAAGCTCTAAAGCCTCCTAATTCAGTCACTAAATTGGAGGTTACAAAGGCTTAAAACTCTCCTTACAAACAGCAATAATCAAAGCTAAGTAATGACTGAATTTAAATTGGGGATTTAAACAAATATCTCTTTATTAAACCGACTTTAACCAAAGCAATTAAAATAAGTGCGTACAATCTGTTTAAACAAGTGGACCAATGTGATTAAACGGACCAGTTTGATTAACGTACCACCTTGACAATAAGGACCATATAACGAGCTCACTCAATCCAAGTCACCATGCACACAAATGAGCCATTGAACCCAAATCAGTTTTGGTTCCAATTGCTAGCATAAGACTATCACTTTCATCCATAACCGTATCATCCCCCTCCCCCTTTAAAGGAATTGACCTCAATTCAGCAAGGCCATCATCATCAAGATAAGGTGAAAGATCACTTACATTGAAAGTAGCATGGACACCATAGTCTCCCGGAAGCTCAATCTTGTAAGCATTATCATTCACACGTGCAACCACCTTGTAAGGACCTTCAGCCCTAGGCATAAGCTTGTTCTTGCGTTTGCTTGGAAAACGCTCTTTCCTTAAATGAATCCAAACCAAATCACCTTCTTCAAACAACCTCGGTTTGCGATTCTTATTTGATTTCTGTTTATAAGAGGCATTAATAGCTTCGATTCTCTCACGAACTTGTTGGTGCAGTTTCATCATAGACTTTAACTTAGCATCGGCATCCTTGTGAACCAACTCATCTTTTGGTAATGGAATTAAATCCAAGGGCCAGTACGGATTAATCCCATATACTACCTCAAATGGAGAATGACCAGTAGCATAAGTAGGAGACCGATTATAAGCAAATTCAGCGTGAGCAAGCTTGACATCCCAATCCTTTTGCGTTTTACTTACCAACCCTCTCAATAGCGTTCCCAAGGTTCGATTTGTCACCTCTGTTTGCCCATCAGTTTGAGGGTGATGTGAAGTGCTAAACAACAACTTGGTTCCCACCTTTCTCCACAATGTATTCCAAAAGTAACTCAAGAACTTGGAATCTCGATCAGAAACAATAGTCTTTGGAATTCCATGCAAACGAACATCTCCTTATAATACAAATCAGCCACATTACAAGCATCATCCGTTTTGTGACAAGCAACGAAGTGAGCCATTTTTGAAAATCTATCCACCACGACCATAATAGCATCCTTACCTCTTTGAGTACGAGGCAAAGCCACTATAAAATCCATGGATACATCTTCCCAAGGGCGAACTGGAACCGGCAAAGGTGAGTATAAACCGGGTTTGAAAGAACTCTTGGCCATATGCCAAGTCACACATTTATTCACAATGTTCGTTACATCACCTAACATTTTAGGCCAAAAGAAATGTTCTCTCAAGATTTCCAAGGTCTTGGCTATGCCAAAGTGACCAGCCAATCCTCCACTTTGAGCCTCACGCACTAGTAACTCACGAATTGAATGCTTAGGAATACAAAGGCGATTACCTTTGAAAAGAAACCCATCTTGCAACATGTACTCCCCATAAGCACCAACTGCACATTTCTAGAATGCAACTCCAAAATCACCATCATCATGATAATAATCTTTTAAGGTCTCAAACCCCAACAAACGAACATCAAGTGTAGCAAGCAAAGTGTACCTTCGTGATAATGCATCAGCCACCACATTGTTTTTACCATCTTTGTATTTCGAAGAAAAATGAAAGGATTGCAAGAACTCAACCCATTTAGCATGCCTTGGGCTCAATTTTTGTTGCCCATTAATATACTTCAAAGATTCATGATCAGAATGCAAAACAAAGTGGCTAGAACGCAAATAATGACTCCAATGATCCAAAGCTCTAACAATGGCATAGAATTCTTTATCATAAGTGCAATAATTCAAACGAGCACCCCCTAACTTTTCCGAAAAATAAGCTATGGGACGCTTACCTTGGATCAAAACAGCACCAATCCCCACTACACTAGCATCACACTCGACCTCAAAAGGTTGAGAGAAATCTGGCCGCGCCATAATAGGAGCAGCACACAAACGCTCTTTAATCACATCAAACGCCTTTTGAGTGTCCTCTCCCCATACAAAAGCACCTTTCTTCAAGCAACTAGTGATAGGACTAGTAATAGTACTGAAATCACGAATGAAACGTCTATAAAATGAAGCAAGACCATGAAATGAAAGCACCTCACCTATAGTTTTAGGATTAGGCCACGATTTGATAGCCTTGATCTTGGACTGATCTACGGACACTCCATCTTAAGAAACCACATAGCCCAAGAATACAACATTGTCAACAAGGAATGAACACTTCTCTAGTTTCCCATAGAGTCTTTGAGCTCTAAGTGTTTCAAAAATATCCCTCAAATGAATCAGATGCTCCTCTTCGTTCCTACTATACACCAAGATGTCATCAAGATATACCACAACGAATCTGCCCAAAAATGATTTAAGCACTTCGTTCATTAGCCTCATAAACGTACTAGGAGCATTAGTGAGACCAAATGGCATGACGGTCCACTCATACAAACCATGTTTTGTCTTGAAAGCCGTTTTCCACTCATCTCCTTCACGCATCTGAATCTGATGATAACCACTTCGCAAATCAATTTTTGAGAACAACTTCGAACCATGGAGCTCATCTAACATATCATCAAGTCTCGGAATTGGAAAACGATACTTGATGGTAATGTTATTCACAGCCCTACTATCAACACACATTCGCCATGTTCCATCTTTCTTAGGCACAAGCAACACCGGAACAGCACATGGACTCAAGCTTTCTCTAACATAGCCTCGATTCACAAGTTCATCAATTTGCTTTTGTAATTCCTTTGTTTCCTCCGGATTGCAATGATAGGCAGCCTTATTAGGCAAAGAAGTTCCTGGAATAAGATCAATTTGATGTTCAATACCACGAATAGGGGCAAACCTGGTGGTAATTCATCCGGAAATACATCCTTGAACTCAAACAGCAATTCGGCAATGGGACTGCCTTCTTTCCAATTTTGGCCTTCAATTGGACTCTCCTTAGCCACGAGCAAATACACCAACTCTCCATGATCAAGAGCTTGCTCAATTTCTCGTTCACTAGCCAACATGGTGAGATTCGGCTTTTTCTTTTGTTTCACACTCATGGATCGAACCGCTTGAGATGACATAGGCTTTAGCACAATTTTCTTGCCTTTGTCTCTCAATTCATACTCATTGCTTCTCCCTTTATGAATCACGTCCCTATCAAACTGCCAAGGACGACCCAACAAAATATGACAAGCATCCATAGGAATAACATCACAAAGAACTTCATCCACATACGAACCCATAGTCAAACCAACCCTTACTTGCTTCGACACTTTTACACTATTACCATCATCAAGCCAATGGAGTGCGTATGGCCTAGGATGGGCAGTAGTGATTAAGCCTAATTTTGACACCATTTCACTAGAAGCAGCATTGGTACAACTCCCCCCATCAACAATTACACTACACCACTTATCTTTCACTAGACATTTAGTATGAAACAACTGATCTCGTTGGTCTAGATCAGTAGGTGAAATTTGAGTTTGTAGCGCTCTAAGAACCAGATTTGTGTCATAAATTGGAGCCTCATACCCTTCCTCTTCCTCCTCATCACCACTCTCATCAAACACAAATACGTCCCCCAACCTCTTTTCCTCTTCAAACAACTCCTCACGACATTCAACAGCTTCTCTCAAGGTCACTACTCGTTTATTTGGACACGCATTTTGATAATGCCCAAAACCCTTGACACTTAAAACAACGCACCTTGGACAGACTTGTTTCTTTGGTTGGGTTAGATAGTTTAGGGGCAGCCGTAGAATTACTTGAACCTACGGTACTAGGTGATGTGTTTGGTTTCAAGCTAGGTTCGGATTTAGCCCAAGACTTGGCTTTACCATCCATACTAGACCCTCCCCCATATTTTGCCTTCCCTTGATTTTCCAATTTTAAACAAAGTCCACAAAGAGTGTCAAAATCAGAATATGGATAAAGGTCTACGGTATTGGCAATATTATAATTTAGACCCCTTAAAAATCTGGACAGTTTTTGTTCCTCAATTTCCTCAATTTCTCCCATTAAGGACAACTTTTCAAACTCATCAATATATTCAGCCACACTCATTTTTCCTTGCCTCAATTCGGCAATTTTACGATAAGTTGTTATTCTATGAGTTGTTGGCACATACCTTTTACGTAGCTTACGTTTCAAAGACTCCCAAGAGGTAATTTTCTCCTTCCCTTCACGTATTCTCTTGGATTTCAGTCCCTCGAACCACAATGAAGCCCCTCGTCCTAGCTTCAATATGGCATATTTGCAACGCTTCTCATCATCAATATCCTTGAAATCGAACATTCTCTCTATTTTGCGCTCCCACTCCAAATACGCTTCCGGATCTGTTCCACCAACAAATTCAGGAAGTTCGGTGACTTTGAATTCATCCATAGCCTGTAGATCACGCCTAGGAGGCCTACGATACCCCCCATCTCTAACGTTCTTCAAGGCTTCTTGGAGATGTTGTAGAAAGTCAGGATCATCAAAATCCATATTTCAGTTTGTAAGAATTACGAATAGCAGCTCTTTTTTTTCCTTTTTTTTTTCTTTTTTTTTTTGGGCGGATCACACGAACAACAGCTCTGATACCACTAATGATACGAGTTTAAAAACTCGTCGTATAAACAAGGATAGTTGATTAACAAGCTAGACCTTTAACTCGTTGAGCGAGAATGCAAGACAAGACCTATTGACTCACAATCAGTTCTTTGAATAGGAAACGCGTCCAAAACAAAGAAAAAGGCTGAATTATAAACTATAATTCGAAATGTAACAAACAAGTGTTTTAATCATCCAGTTGGTTGTTTATTCCAATCAAGAAGCTGACTATAAATAGCCAAAAACAAACAGCTACAAGGGCTTTAAACGGCTAATTAAGAGCCATTTAAGAGCCTTTAAAACTGGCAGTTACAAGCTCTAAAGCCTCCTAATTCAGTCACTAAATTGGAGGTTACAAAGGCTTAAAACTCTCCTTACAAACAGCAATAATCAAAGCTAAGTAATGACTGAATTTAAATTGGGGATTTAAACAAATATCTCTTTATTAAACCGACTTTAACCAAAGCAATTAAAATAATAAGTGCGTACAATCTGTTTAAACAAGCGGACCAGTTTGATTAACGTACCACCTTGATAATAAGGACCATATAACGAGCTCACTCAATCCAAGTCACCATGCACACAAAATTAGCCATTAAACCCAAATCAGTTTTGGTTCCAATTGCTAGCATAAGACTATCACTTTCATCCATAACCGTATCAGTCACTACCCGTTTATTTGGACACGCATTTTGATAATGCCCAAACCCTTGACACTTAAAACAACGAACCTTGGACAGACTTGTTTCTTTGGTTGAGTTAACTAATTTTGGGGTAGCCGTAGAATTACTTGAACCTACGGTACTAGGTGATATGTTTGGTTTCAAGATAGGTTCGGATTTAGACCAAGACTTGGCCTTACCCCCCCTACTTGACCCTCCGCCATATTTTGCTTTCCCTTGGTTTTCAAATTTTAAACAAAGTCCACAAAGAGTATCAAAATCAGAATATGGATAAAGGTCTACGGTATTGGCAATATTGTAGTTTAAACAATCTAGACAGTTTTTGTTCCTCAATCTCCTCAATTTCCCCCACTAAGGACAACTTTTCAAAATCATCAATATATTCAGCCACACTCATTTTCCCTTGTTTTAATTAAGCAATTTTACGAAAAGTCGTTATTCTATGAGTTGTTGGCACATACCTTTTACGTAGCTTACGTTTCAAAGACTCCCAAGAGGTGATTTTCTCCTTCCCATCACGAATTCTCTTGGACTTCAGTCCTTCGAACCACAATGAAGCTCCTCGTCCTAGCTTCAATATGGCATACTTACCACGCTTCTCATCATCAATGTCCTTGAAATCGAACATTCGCTCTATCTTGCGCTCCCATTCCAAATAATCTTCCGGATCTGTTCCACCAACAAATTCTGGAAGTTCCGTGACTTTGAATTCATCCACAACCCGTGGTGGATCACGTCTAGGATGCCTTCAAAATCCCCCATCTCGAACGTTCTTCAAGGCTTCTGGGAGATGTTGTAAAAAGTCAGGATCGTCAAAATCCATTTTAGCTCGTAAGAATCACGAATAGCAGCTCTGATACCACAAATGATACGAGCTTAAAAACTCGTTGTATGAGTAAGGATAGTTGATTAACAAGCTAGACCTATAGCTCGTCAAACGTGATTGAAAGGCAAGACCTATTGACTCACAATCGGCTCTTTGAGTAGGAAACACGTCCAAAACAAAAAAAAAAAGGTTGAATTATAATCAATGATCAAATTAAACTGAAAACAAGTGTTTATTCTTCAAAATTGGTTGTTTTATTCCATTCAACAAGCTGGCTATAAATAGCCTAAACACTAAGCTAAAACCGGTGGTTACAAGAGCTTTAAACAGCCATTTAAATGCCATTCAAGAGCCTTTAAAACTGGTGGATACAATGGTTTAAAAGCCTCCTAATTCAGTCACCAATTTGGAGGTTACAAAGGCTTAAAACCCTCCTTACAAATAGCAATATTTAAAGCTAAGTACAAGGCTGAATTTAAATGGGATTAAAACAATTGTCCCCTTATGAAACTGAATTAAACGAAAACAAATAAAGATAAGCCTAAACGGACCATCAAACGCACTTGATTAAACAGACCATCAAACGCACTTGATTAAGCGGACCATCAAACGCACTTGATTAAACGGACCATCAAACGACTCACTCAATCCAAGTCACCATGCACACAAAATGAGCCATCGAATTGAACCTAAATCAGCTTTGGTTCCAATTGTTAGCATAAGACCGTCACCTTTACCAATTTCCTTCATCCATGACCGTATCATCCCCTCCCCCTTTAAAAGGAATTGACCTTAATTCAGCAATGCCATCATCATCAAGATAGGGTGAGAGGTCACCTACATTGAAAGTAGCATGGACACCATAATCTCCCGGAAGTTATCTTGTAAGCATTATCATTCACACGTGCAACCACCTTGTAAGGACCTTCAGCCCTAGGCATAAGCTTGTTCTTGCGTTTGCTTGGAAAACGCTCTGTCCTCAAATGAACCCAAACCAAATCACCTTCGACAAACACCCGAGGCTTGCGATTGTTATTTGATTTCTGTTTATAAGAGGCATTGATAGCTTCAATACGGTCACGAACTTGTTGGTGCAATTTCATCATAGATTTCAACTTGGCATCAGCATCTTTGTGAACCAACTCATCTTTCGGCAATGGAATCAGATCCAATAGAAAATATGGATTAATCCCATATACCATTTCAAATGGAGAATGACCAGTAGAACTCTTGGCCATATGACAAGTCACGCACTTACCCACAATGTTCATTACATCGCCCAACATTTTAGGCCAAAGTATCTCCAAGGTCTTAGCTATGCCAAAGTGACCAGCCAACCCTCCACCATGAGCCTCACGAACTAGTAGCTCACGAATTGAGTGCTTGGGAATACAAAGACGATTGCCTTTGAAAAGAAAACCCATCTTGCAACATGTAATCTCCATAGGCACCAACTTCACATTTCTCAAATGCAACTCCAAAGTCACAATCAGTCTTTCACGGTCTCAAACCCCAATAGACGAACATCAAGTGTAGCAAGCAAAGTATATCTCCGTGATAATGCATCAGCCACCACATTTCTCTTACCATATTTGTACTTCGAAGAAAAATGAAAGGATTGCAAGAACTCAACCCATTTAGCATGCCTTGGTCTCAATTTTTGTTGCCCATTAATATACTTCAAAGATTCATGGTCAGAATGCAAGACAAAGTGACTAGAATGCAAATAATGACTCCAATGATCCAAAGCTATAACATTGGCATAGAATCTTTATCATAAGTGCAATAATTCAAACAAGCACCCCATAACTTTTCCGAAAAATAAGCTATGGGGCACTTAACTTGGATCAAAACAGCACCAATTCCCACACCACTAGCATCACACTCGACCTCAAAAGGTTGAGAAAAATCCGGCCATGCCAAAATAGGAGCAGCACACAAACGCTCCTTAATTACATCAAATGCCTTTTGAGCGTCCTCTCCCCATACAAACGCACCTTTCTTCAAACAACTAGTAATAGGACTAGTAATGGTACTGAAATCACGAATAAAACGTCTATAAAATGAAGCAAGACCATGAAATGAACGCACCTCACTTATAGTTTTAGGACTAGGCCATGATTTGATAGCCTCGATCTTGGACTGATCCACGGACAACCAATCCTTCGAAACCACATAGCCCAAGAATACCATATTATCAACAAGGAACGAACACTTCTCTAGCTTTCCATAGAGCTTTTGAGCTCTAAGGGTTTCAAAAAAATCCCTCAAATGAATCAGATGCTCCTTTTCTTTCTTACTATACACCAAGATGTCATCGAGATATAACACAAGGAATCTGCCCAAAAATGATTTAAGCACTTCATTCATTAGCCTCATAAGCGTACTAGGAGCATTAGTGAGACCAAATGGCATGACAGTCCATTCATGCAAACCATGTTTTGTCTTGAAAGCCGTTTTCCACTCATCTCCTTCACGCATCCGAATCTGATGATAACCACTCCGCAAATCAATTTTTGAGAACAACTTCGAACCATGGAGCTCATCTAACATATCATCAAGTCTCGGAATTGGAAACGATACATGATGGTAATGTTATTCACAGCCCTACTATCAACACACATACGCCATGTCCCATCTTTCTTAGGCACAAGCAACACTGGAACAGCACATGGACTCAAGTTTTCTCTAACATAGCCTAGACTCACAAGTTCATCAATTGTTTTTGCAACTCATTTGTTTCCTCCGGATTGCAACGATAAGCAGCCTTATTAGGCAAATAAGTCCCTGGAACAAGATCAATTTGATGTTCAATACCACGAATAGGAGGCAAACCAGGTGGTAATTCGTCGGGAAATACATCCTTGAACTCAAAAAGCAACTCGTCAATGGGACTTCCTTCTTTCCAATTTTGGCCTTCGATCGAACTTTCCTTAGCCACGAGAAAATACACCAACTATCCATGATCTAGAGCTTGCTTAATCTCTCGTTCACTAGCCAACATGGTGAGATTCGGCTTCTTTTTTTGCTGCACACTCATGGATTGAACCGCTTGTGATGACATAGGCTTTAGCACAATCTTCTTGCCTTTGTCTCTCAATTCATACTCGTTGCTTCTCCCCTTGTGAACCACGTCCCTATCAAACTGCCAAGGACGACCCAGCAAAATATGACAAGCATCCATAGGAATAACATCACAAAGAATCTCATCCACATACGAACCCATAGTTAAACCAACCCTTACTTGCTTCGACACCTTCACACTATTACCATCATCGAGCCAATGGAGTGCGTATGGCCTAGGATGGGCTGTAGTGATTAAGCCTAATTTCGAAACCATCTCACTAGAAGCAACATTGGTGCAACTCCCCCCATCAACAATCAAACTACACCACTTATCTTTCACTAGACATTTAGTATGAAACAACTGATCTCGTTGGTCCGAATCAGTAGATGCAATTTGGGTTTGTGAAGTTCTAAGAACCAGATTTGTGTCATAAACTGGAGCCTCATACCCCTCCTTCTCCTCTTCATCGCCACTCTCATCAATCACAAATACGTCCCCCAACCTCTTATCCTCTTCAAACAACTCCTGACGGCATTAAACAACTTCTCTCAAGGTCACTACCCGTTTATTTCGACACGCATTTTGAAAATGCCCAAACCCTTGACACTTAAAACAACGCACCTTAGATAGACTTGTTTCTTTGGTTGAGTTAACTAATTTTGGGGCAGCCGTAGAATTACTTGAACCTACGGTACTAGGTGATGTGTTTGGTTTCATGATAGGTTCGGATTTAGACCAAGAGTTGGCCTTACCATCCATACTTGACACTCCCCCATATTTTTGCTTTCCCTTGGTTTTCCAATTTTAAACAAAGTCCACAAAGAGTATTTAAATCAGAATATGGATAAAGGTCTACGGTATTGGCAATATTGTAGTTTAAACCCCTTAAAAATCTAGACAGTTTTTGTTCCTCAATCTCCTCAATTTCCCCCACTAAGGACAACTTTTCAAACTCATCAATATATACAGCCACACTCATTTTCCCTTGCCACAATTCAGCAATTTTACGATAATCGTTATTCTATTAGTTTTTGGCACATACCTTTTACGTAGCTTACGTTTCAAAGACTCCCAAGAGGTGATTTTCTCCTTCCCATCACGAATTCTCATGGATTTCAGTCCTTCAAACCACAATGAAGCTCCTCGTCCTAGCTTGAATATGGCATACTTACCACGCTTCTCATCATCAATGTCCTTGAAATCGAACATTCGCTCTATCTTGCGCTCCCATTCCAAATAAGCTTCCGGAACTGTTCCACCAACAAATTCAGGAAGTTCCATGACATTGAATTCATCCACAACCCGTAGTGGATCACGTCTAAGTTGCCTTCAAAATCCCCCATCTCGAACGTTCTTCAAGGCTTCTTGGAGATGTTCTAGAAAGTCAGGATCGTCAAAATCCATTTTAGCTCGTAAGAATCACGAACAGCAGCTCTGATACCACAAATGATACGAGTTTAAAAACTTGTTGTATGAGTAAGGATAGTTGATTAACAAGCTAGACCTATAGTTCGTCAAACGTGATTGAAAGGCAAGACCTATTGACTCACAATCGGCTTTTTGAGTAGGAAACACTTCTAAAACAAAGAAAAGGTTGAATTATCAATAATTCAAAGTAAACTGAAAACAAGTGTTGATTATTCAAAATTGGTTGTTTTATTCCATTCAACAAGCTGGCTATAAATAGCCTAAACACTAAGCTAAAAACCGTTGGTTACAAGAACTTTAAACAGCCATTTAAAAGCCATTTAAGAGCCTTTAAAACCGGTGGTTACAAAGCTCTAAAAGCCTCCTAATTTAGTCACCAATTCGGAGGTTCAAAGGCTTAAATCCCTCCTTACAAACAGTAATATTTAAAGCTAAGTACAAGACTGAATTTAAGTGGGATTAAAATAATTGTCCCCTTATTAAACTGAAATAAACGAAAACAAATAAAGCTAAGATTAAACGGACCATCAAACGCATTTGATTAAACGGACCATCAAACGCACTTGATTAAATGGACCATCAAACGCACTTGATAAACGGACCATCAAACGCACTTGATTAAACCGAACATCAAACGACTCACTCAATCCAAGCCACCATGCACACAAAATGAGCCATCGAACCTAAATCAGCTTTGGTTCCAATTGTTAGCATAAGACCGTCACCTTGACCATCACCTTCATCCATGACCGTATCATCCCCTCCCCCTTTAAAAGGAATTGACCTCAATTCAGCAAGGCCATCATCATCAAGATAGGGTGAGAGGTCACCCACATTGAAAGTAACATGGACACCATAATCTCCCTGAAGCTCGATCTTGTAAGCATTATCATTTACACGTGCAACCACCTTGTAAGGACCTTCAGCCCTAGGCATAAGCTTGTTCTTGCGTTTGCTTGGAAAACACTCTTTCCTCAAATGAACCCAAACCAAATCACCTTCGACAAACACCCGAGGCTTGCAATTATTATTTGATTTCTTTTTATAAGAGGCATTGATAGCTTCAATACAGTCACGAACTTGTTGGTGCAATTTCATCATAGATTCCAACCTGGCATTGACATCTTTGTGAACCAACTCATCTTTCGGCAATGGAATCAGATCCAATGGAAAATATGGATTAATACCATATACCACTTCAAATGGAGAATGACCAGTAGCATAAATAGGAGAAGCGATTATAAGCAAATTATGCGTGAGCAAGCTTGACATCCCAATCCTTTTGCATCTTACTTACCAACCCTCGTAACAACATTCCAAAGGTTCGATTTGTAACCTCCGTTTTCCCATCAGTTTGGGGGTGATGTGAAGTGCTAAACAACAATTTGGTTCCCACCTTTCTCCACAATGTATTCCAAAAGTAACTCAAAAACTTGGAATCATGATCCGAAACAATAGTCTTTGGAATTCCATGCAAACGAACAATCTCTTTATAATACAAATCAGCCACATTACTGAAGGAAATATGTCCTTCACCCAAGGTGCATTAAGTCTAATACCAAGGTTCAGATTAATTGCGAACAATTAATTCAGTGAGATCAAGTGATTGGAACAGCTAGCTGGAGCAATGCTTCGATCAGTGAGTTCTAATGAATATTAAGCTCACAAATTACTCTTGACTGAACATACAAGGTCACACCAATCGCACGTAACAGATCACCGGATTAAATGAATCGGAAATTCATTTAATAGCTTTTCGGGAATTAGTTTTGGAAAACGTATTATACGATACAACCTTGCATCGGAATCGTATATCGTATCGCGAATATTCGTAAGCTGGGGGAAACGAATAAATCGTATCGTACGACGGTGATTCGTCGTATACGAAACGATAAATAATATCCGGAACGATATTAAGTCGCGAATACGAAGAGCAGCCCACGAGACGAATGCGCGAGGCCCTCAAGGCCCATGGGCGCTCGGTGCGCAAGCAACGCAAGCACAACAGCTGGCCCAAAGCCGAGCAGCTGCATGTGCGCGCGCGGGCCGAGACAACAGCACAGCAGCAACAGCGCGCGGCCCACGGCCCAGCTGGCTGCGTGCTTGTGTTTGTGTGTCACGTGGGCTTGCTGGCCGGTCGTGGCCTTATTGGCTTGGTCGGTTACTAGGTTATTCTAATAACCTACTCACCCAAGTTTTCCTAACACAATTCAATCATACTCAAACCCTAGAGACTCAGAGAACCCTAATTCTCTCTGTGCCTCCAAAGTGAGTTCTTCCCAAAAGCAAACACTCTTGATCGATTGTCTAAGCTAGGGGTGTTAACGTGCCGAGCCGAGACCGAACTTAGGCATGCTCGGCTCGAGCTCGATACTTCTAACCTTAGGCTCGGCTCGAGCTCGAAGCTCGGCGAGCCTTGGAAACAGAGCTCGAGCTCGGGCTCGAAACTAGGCTGTATTCGGCTCGAGCTCGATGTTTAACGAGCCTGTAAAACAAGCTCGTAACATTTGAACTGGGCTCAGTTAGTGGGTGGCTCGTATCTAATAAAAATACTTAATCACTGGACCCAAATCTACTCGGCCCAATTCAAGATTAGCTTAAAGGTCAAAATATATCCAAAGTATTAAACTTTGTAGGGCCCAAAACTTGTTATATTTGATGCCATATCCAGTGTACATACTAGGCATTTCATTTTATAAGGGTTTCTAGTTGGCTTCTTATTTATCTTTGCCGATGTGGGAGAATAAAGATTCCTTAAAAAAAAAATTGATTGATGGCAAGCTCAAGCAATAACTTTCTTCCCCTTTCTTTCGTCTACCCCTTCAATTTTATCATATGGTTTCTCCTATTAAACTTTCTATGGGCCATCGAACCACTGTTTTGTTTGAAGCTGACTTTGTTCACAGATGTAAAGCGCCAAGTTCTTAATTGCAGTCAACAACTATTTGCAACCATTCATGGTAACAAGACATCAGTGTTCCCACGACGAGTTTGTGGAGCTCTTAATCTCTACATTAGCCCAAGTGCCCAACCGCTTACAGTAATCAACAATCATTCTCTACTCAGCTAGTAGAGCTCTATAATTCTTATTTCTCAACACCTGTATAACTGACTTTTACAACGGTAGATTAGCTCGATTAACAACTGACAGTAGCATAACATGATTTAATATCTGAAACTCCGAGGGTTTTCCACTAAATTATACATAGTAATCTTTTCCACCAAACGATATTACAAGAAAGTAGATGGTAGCTTCAAATAATTACAAGAAAGTAGATGGTGGAACAATATACTTACAAGAAAGTAGAATAGTAGATGGGTGCTTTAGATTTTCTGCGCACTTTTGCTTTTGGTTTTAGTACATATTCTTAAAACTTGGTAAATCAAAACAACCCATTGCAAAGATATATTCAAATGTCCAAAATAAAGAATAAATATTTTAATATAATGAGTTTAATTTATATGCATCTCACTATTCATTCTGTTGCAATCCACCAATGTGGGATAGCTAGTCTCACATAGTAAAAACTAGATTTTAGCCCGTGCGATGCACGGATTATATTAAATTGTTATGTTTAAATAAAAATCCTATGCATATACCAATTTTATATACTTCGTATTAGATAAGATTAGTTTTTGATTTTGCATTGAATTTCATTTTTTTTAAATTATGAGAGTGTTTGTTTTTGGATAAAATTGTATATGCGTAATATTAATAATTAATCAATAAAAATATCTACGTGACACTAATCTTGCTAATTCTACTTCTTGGGTATTAGATACTGGTTGTGGCTCACACTTATGTTCCAATTCGCAGGGACTAAGGAGAAGTAGAAGGCTTGATAAAGGCGAGATGGATCTACGCGTGGGAAATGGAGCACGGATCGCTGCATTAGCCGTAGGATCTTATTTTATTTCTTTGCCTAGTGGGTTTGTTTTGGAACTAGAAAACTGTTACTATGTTCCTAGTATCACCAGAAACATTATTTCCGTTTCAAGTTTGGATTCTAAAGGTTTTAGTTTTCAATTTAAAGACAATAGTTGTTCTTTTTCATTGAATGGAATGTTTTATGGTTCAGAACAACAAGAAAATGGTCTATATGTGCTAGATACGAGCAGACACATTTATAACATAAATACTAAAAAGGCTAAAACTGGTGATTCAGATCTCACATTTCTGTGGCATTGTCGTTTAGGCCATATAAAAACAAAGTGCATGGAATTACTTCAACGGAAGGGAATTCTAGAATCATTCAACTTAGAGAAGATTGATCAATGCGAATCATGTTTACTTGGCAAAGTGACAAAGCAACCTTTCTCAAAGGTGGGAGAAAGAGCAAGCGAACTACTAGGGCTAATATATACGGACGTATGTGGGCCTATGAGTATGAAAACTAGAGGTGATTTCAGCTATTTCATAACGTTTACGGACGATTTCAGTAGATATGGCTATATTTACTTGATGAAACACAAGTCTGAATCGTTTGAGAAATTCCGAGAATTTCAGAATGAAGTAGAGAATCAACATGGCAAGAAAATCAAAGCTTTAAGATCGGATCGAGGAGGTGAATATCTTAGCCACGAGTTTGATGACCATCTAAAAGAATGCGGTATTCTTTCTGAATTGACTGCTCCGGGGACACTTCAATGGAATGGAGTGTCGGAACGGAGAAACAGGACCTTACTCGATATGGTCAAGTCAATGATGGGTCAAGCCGAACTTCCTTTACAACTTTTGGGACATGCGTTGCAAACTGCAGCACTCACACTGAATCGTACTCCGTCAAAAGCTGTTGAAAAGACTCCATACGAATTATGGACTGGGAAACTTCCAAAGTTGTCTTTTCTGAAGATTTGGGGTTGCGAGGCATATGTCAAGTGATTAATTTTGGATAAGCTCGAACCAAAATATGACAAGTGTTTCTTCATCGGGTATCCAAAAGAAACAAAGGGGTATTATTTCTACAACAAGTCAGACAACAAGGTTTTCGTTGCTCGTGACGGTGTCTTTTTGGAAAGAAATCATATTTCCAAATTGACAAGTGGGAGAATAATAGACCTCGAAGAGATTCGAGACGAACAACAAACTAAGAACTCTTTAGAAGCAGTTCAGATTGATGAACCTCCAAGGTCTTTAGAAGAGCCAGTGGGAGTAGTTCCTCAAAACGTTGTTGCCCCTCGTAAGTCAAGTAGAACTATATTTCAGCCGGACAGATGGACATGCGTCCTCTTGACTGAAAACTTAGACGTTCTCATATTAGATAGTGATGAACCTATGACTTACAAGCAAGCTATGACGAGTCCAAGCTCTACTAAATGGTTAGAGGCCATGAAATTTGAAATAGACTCCATGTCTGAAAATCAAGTCTGGGATTTGGTTGATTTGCCGGATGGGTTTACACCTATCGGATGCAAATGGATCTTCAAATTGAAGAAAGACAAAGATGGAATTGTATACATATACAAGGCTAGATTGGTAGCAAAAGGTTACAGGCAAGTTCACGGCGTTGACTACGATGAAACCTTTTCTCTAGTCGTGATGCTTAAGTCTATTCGGATAATCCTTGCGATTGCCGCTTTTCATGACTATGAAATATGGCAAATGGATGTCAAAATTGCCTTCTTGAATGGTGTTCTTGAAGAGACTGTGTTTATGACGCAGCCGGAGGGTTTTGTCAATCAAAAGAACCAAGGAAAGGTATGCAAGCTTAAGATGTCCATCTACGGACTAAAGTAGGCATCAAGGAGTTGGAATAAACGATTTGATGAAGCAGTCAATAAGTTTGGCTTCATCAAGAATCAGGACAAATCTTGTGTATACAAGAAGGTCAGTGGGAGCAAAATTGCATTCCTAGTCTTGTATGTTGATGACATACTACTTATTGGAAACGACATTCCTATGTTGGAGTCTGTAAAGACTTGGCTTGGAAAATGTTTCTCAATGAAGGACTTAGGAGAGGCACAGTACATATTGGGCATCAAGATCTATAGGGATAGATCTAAGAGGATGACTGGACTAAGCCAAAGCACTTACATTGACAAAGTGCAAGCTAGGTTCAATATGATGGAAGCCAAGAGAGGCCATCTACCCATGTCACATGACACATATCTAAGCAAGAATCAGTGTCCTAGAACATCTGATGAGCGTAGAAAGATGAGTGGAGTTCCATACGCTTCGGCTATTGGATCCATCATGTATGCTATGATTTGTACAAGGCTGGATGTTTCGTTCGCACTCAGTGCAACTAGCAGGTACCAGTCAGATGCAGGTGAGGCACATTGGATTGCTGCCAAGAACATCCCAAAGTACCTGAAAAGGACTAAGGATCAGTTTCTGGTTTATGGTGGTACAGATGAGTTGATTGTTAAGGGCTATACGGACGCGAGCTTTCAAACCGACAGAGTTGATTTCAGATCACAGTCTGGGTTTGTGTTTTGCCTCAACGGCGGAGCAGTAAGCTGGAAAAGTGCTAAGCAAAGCACTATTGCGGATTCTACAACTGAAGCCGAGTACATTGCTGCCTCAGAAGCAGCAAAGGAAGCTGTTTGGATTCGGAAGTTCATCGGAGAACTTGGGGTTGTCCCCTCCATTAAAGGACCAATGGCTTTGTATTGCGATAATATCGGAGCCATTGCCCAGGCAAAAGGAGTCACCAGAAGTCCAAGCACGTACTGCGGCGATTTCATATACTTCGAGAGATCGTTGAAAGAAAGGAAATCGAGATTTGCAAGGTTGGAACTGACGACAACGTCGCAGATCCATTAACTAAACCGTTGCCACGAGTGAAACACAACGCACATGTAGCAACCATGGGAATCAAGCATGTTGGAGACTGGCTTTGATTTTCTAAGTATTGTTTTAGAATATCTGTTAGATCTATGTTTAAAACAATTGGTTTAACCATTTCATATTTATGAAATTTATTATTTCATATTCATTTAATTTTGGTTTAGTATTAAATGATAAGTCCATGTGATTCAAATCATTCAAATGGGATGTCAAGATGGATTCTTCGACAAAGAAACACCCATAAGTGAACTTGAATATTGAAGTCACAAAGGATCCCTAATCCAGGTCATTGAAAGGTGGACGTCCAATGAATAATGAAGATTAGATTGCAAGTAGATTTTTCAGTTCTGTTTCTTGAACTAGAGTGACTGGATGTCAGAATCTTTTGCATAGATACTTATTGGATCTTGTATCGGATTGACCATGAGAACACTTTAAGAGATTAAAGTCATGTCATAGGTAGTTCTCATTAATGGTGATTAGAAACCGTTCCTCAGAACATGAGCGGTTATGTCTGCTCGTTTGAGAATTAGTTAGCTTTGATGCTAGCTAATCGTCGCACCGTAAAAGGAGGCTATAAAAGCAGTTATTGGGCGTACTATGAATCGAAGTGAGTGTTCATAGATTGCAAGAATGGATTATCCTCCTATCTTTGATAGATATGGTGTTGTTGTGTAACAAGGCCTCTCGGAGAGTTAGATACTGAAAAATGCATGGCCGTGCTCATAATGGTTAAGGCTTAATCTTCTGTAAAAGTTTAACAGTAGAGCTCTGTAATCCAAGAAAAACTTTTGGACCTAATAAGGATGGCTTGGATCTTGCCTTATGTTCAGTAAGACACTAAGTGACAAAGGAATGTGAATGCACACTTGTCTGAATGACAAGTGGGAGACTGAAGGAAATATGTCCTTCACCCAAGGTGCATTACGTCTAAAACCAAGGTTCAGATTAATTGCAAACAATTAATTTAGTGAGATCAAGTGATCGGAACAGCTAGCTGGAGCAATGCTTCCGATCAGTGAGTTCTAATGAATATTAAGCTCACAACTTACTCTTGACTGAACCTACAAGGTCACACCAATGGCACGTAACAGATCACCGGATTAAATGAATTGGAAATTCATTTAATAGCTTTTCGGGAATTAGTTTAAAAAACGTATTATACGATACGACCTTGCATCGGAATCGTATAACGTATCGCGAATATTCGTAAGCTGGGCGAAACGAATAAATTGTATCGTACGACGGTGATTCGTCGTATACGAAACAATAAATAATATCCGGAACGATATTAAGTCGCAAATACGAAGAGCAGCTCACGAGGAAAATGCGCGAGGCACTCAAGGCCCATGGGCGCTCGGTGCGCAAGCAACGCAAGCACAGCAGCGCTGGCCCAAAGCCGAGCAGCTGCGTGTGCGCATGCGGGCCGAGACAACAACAACACAGCAGCAGCGGCAGCACCGCGCGGCCCACGGCCCAGCTGGCTGCGTGCTCGTGTGTGTATGTCGCGTGGGCTTGCTGGCCAGTCGTGGCCTTATTGGCTTGGCCGGTTAGTAGGTTATTCTAATAATCTACTCACCCAAGTTTTCCTAACACAATTCAATCATACTCAAACCCTAGAGACTCAGAGAACCCTAATTCTCCCTGTGCCTCCAAAGTGAGTTCTTCCCAAAAGCAAACACTCTTGATCGATTGTCTAAGCTACGATTATCAAGACGGATCTGATCGTGTCGGTGAACCAAATAGAGGAACGACAAGTGGAGTTCTAAGTTCGTGTTTGTTGACAGATTACTGAGGAAAACACATTTCAAACGTAAATATGCTTAATTTGTGCTTTATACATGCTTCCTGGCTTTGGGGATCGTTTCCCGCACATGTTATTATGTTTAACTGTATTCCCCTACAATGGTATCATGAGCCTTATGTATTCAAAGCATTTTTTAGCATGTTTTATTTGTTTTTGCTGTTGTCAAAATTTTGGGAATTTTTGTTGAATTTTCAGATTTATTATGAATTATTATGAATTATTGGATTTATTATGTTTAAATGTATTCCCCTACAGTGGTATCATGAGTCTCCGTGATCTAGAGCTTGCTCAATCTCTCGTTCACTAGCCAACATGGTGAGATTCGGCTTCTTTTTTTGCTGCACACTTATGGATCGAACCGTTTGTGATGACATAGGCTTTAGCACAATCTTCTAGCCTTTGTCTCTCAATTCATACTCGTTGCTTCTCCCCTTGTGAACACGTCCTTATCAAACTGCCAAGGACGACCCAACAAAATATGACAAGCATCCATAGGAATAACATCACAAAGAATTTCATCCACATACGAACCCATAGTCAAACCAACCCTTACTTGTTTCGACACCTTCACACTATTACCATCATCGAGCCAATGGAGTGCGTATGGCCTAGGATGGGATGTAGTGATTAAGCCTAATTTTGAAACCATCTCACTAGAAGCAACATTGGTGCAACTTCCCCCCCATCCAATCACACTACACCACTTATCTTTCACTAGACATTTAGTATGAAACAACTGATCTCGTTGGTCCGAATCAGTAGATGCAATTTGGGTTTGTAGAGCTCTAAGAACCAGATTTGTCTCATAAACTGGAGTCTCATACCCCTCCTCCTCCTCTTCATCGCCACTCTCATCAAACACAAATACGTCCCCCAACCTCTTCACCTCTTCAAACAACTCCTCACGGCATTCAACAGCTTCTCTCAAGGTCACTACCCGTTTATTTGGACACACATTTTGAAAATGCCCAAACCCTTGACACTTAAAACAACGCACCTTGGATAGACTTGTTCTTTGGTTGAGTTAACTAATTTTGGGGCAGCCGTAGAATTACTTGAACCTATGGTACTAGTTGATGTGTTTAGTTTCAAGATAGGTTCAGATTTAGACCAAGACTTGGCCTTACCATCCATACTTGACCCTCCCGCATATTTTTCTTTCCCTTGGTTTTCCAATTTTAAACAAAGTCCACAAAGAGTATCAAAATCAGAATATGGATAAAGGTCTACGGTATTGGCAATTTTGTAGTTTAAACCTCTTAAAAATCTAGACAGTTTTTGTTCCTCAATTTCCCCCACTAAGGACAACTTTTCAAAATCATCAATATATTCAGCCACACTCATTTTCCTTTGACTCAATTCAGCAATTTTACGATAAGTCGTTATTCTATGAGTTGTTGGCACATACCTTTTACGTAGCTTACGTTTCGAAGACTCCCAAGAGGTGATTTTCTCCTTCCCCTCACGAATTCTCTTGGATTTCAGTCCTTCGAACCACAATGAAGCTCCTCATCCTAGCTTCAATATGGCATACTTGCAACGTTTCTCATCATCAATGTCCTTGAAATCGAACATTCGCTCTATCTTACGCTGCCATTACAAATAAGCTTCCGGATCTGTCCACCAACAAATTCAGGAAGTTCCGTAACTTTGAATTCATCCACAGCCCGTGGTGGATCACGTCTAGGATGCCTTCAAAATCCCCCATCTCGAACGTTCTTCAAGGCTTCTTGGAGATGTTGTTGAAAGTCAGGATCGTCAAAATCCATTTTAGCTCGTAAGAATCACGAACAGCAGCTCTGATACCACAAATGATACGAGTTTAAAAACTCGTATGAGTAAGGATAGTGGATTAACAAGCTAGACATATAGCTCGTCAAATGTGATTGAAAGGCAAGACCTATTGACTCACAATCGGCTCTTGGAGTAGGAAACACGTCCAAAACAAAGAAAAGGTTAAGGTAGAATCAATAATTCAAAGTAAACAGAAAACAAGTGTTTATTCTTCAAAATTGGTTGTTTTATTCCATTCAACAAGCTGGCTATAAATAGCCTAAACACTAAGCTAAAAACCGGTGGTTACAAGAGCTATAAACATATATTTAAAAGCCATTTAAGAGCCTTTAAAACCGGTGGTCAAAGCTCTAAAAGCCTCCTAATTCAGTCACCAATTTGGAGGTTACAAAGGCTTAAAACCCTCCTTACAAACAGCAATATTTAAAGCTAAGTACAAGACTGAATTTAATTGGGATTAAAACAATTGTCCCCTTATGAAACTGAATTAAACGAAAACAAATAAAGATAAGCTTAAACGGACCATCAAATGCACTTGATTAAACGGACCATCAAACGCACTTGATTAAACAGACCATCAAACGCACTTGATTAAACGGACCATCAAACGACTCACTCAATCCAAGTCACCATGCACACAAAATGAGCCATCGAACCTAAATCAGCTTTGGCTCCAATTGTTAGCATAAGACCGTCACCTTGACCATCACCTTCATCCATGACCGTAGCATGGCCATCATCATCAAGATAGGGTGAGAGGTCACCTACATTGAAAGTAGCATGGACACCATAATCTCCCGGAAGCTCGATCTTGTAAGCATTATCATTCACACGTGCAACCACCTTGTAAGGACCTTCAACCTAGGCATAAGCTTGTTCTTGCGTTTGTTTGGAAAACGCTCTTTCCTCAAATGAACCCAAACCAAATCACCTTCGACAAACACCCGAGGCTTGCGATTGTTATTTGATTTCTGTTTATAAAAAGAGGCATTGGTAGCTTCAATACGGTCACAAACTTGTTGGTGCAATTTCATCATAGATTTCAACTTGTCATCGGCGTCTTTGTGAACCAACTCATCTTTCGGCAATTGAATCAGATCCAATGGAAAATATGGATTAATCCCATATACCACTTCAAATGGAGAATGACCAGTAGCATAAGTAGGAGAACGAGTATAAGCAAATTCAGCGTGAGCAAGCTTGACATCCCAATCCTTTTGCGTCTTACTTACCAACCCTCGTAACAACGTTCCCAAGGTTCGATTTGTAACCTCCGTTTTCCCATCAGTTTGAGGGTGATGTGAAGTGCTAAATAACAATTTGGTTCCCACCTTTCTCCACAATGTATTCCAAAAGTAACTCAAAAACTTGGAATCACGATCCGAAACAATAGTCTTAGGAATTCCATGCAAACGAACAATCTCTTTATAATCCAAATCAGCCACATTACAAGCATCATCCGTTTTGTGACAAGCAACAAAGTGAGCCATCTTGGAAAATCTATCAACAACGACCATGACAGCATCCTTACCTCTTTGAGTACGAGGCAAATCCACTATAAAATCCATAGAAACATCTTCCAAAGGACGAACCGGAACTGGTAATAGTGAGTACAAACCGGGCTTGAATGAACTCTTGGCCATATGACAACTCACGCACTTACCCACAATGTTCGTTACATCGCCCAACATTTTAGGCCAAAAGAAATGCTCCCTCAATATCTCCAAGGTCTTAGCTATGCCGAAGTGACCAGCCAACCCTCCACCATGACCCTCACGAACTAGTAGCTCATGAATTAAGTGCTTGGGAATACAAAGACGATTGCTTTTGAAAAGAAACTCAACTTGCAACATGTACTCTCCATAGGCACCAACTGCACATTTCTCAAATGCAACTCCAAAGTCACCATCAGTCTTTTAAGGTCTCAAACCCCAATAGACGAACATCAAGTGTAGCAAGCAAAGTATATCTCCGTGATAATGCATCAGCCACCACATTGCTCTTACCATCTTTGTACTTCGAAGAAAAATGAAAGGGTTGCAAGAACTCAACCCAATTAGCATGCCTTGGACTCAATTTTCGTTGCCCATTAATATACTTCAAAGATTCATGGTCAGAATGCAAGACAAAGTGAGTAGAACGCAAATAATGACTCCAATGATCCAAAGCTATAACAATGGCATAGAACTCTTTATCATAAGTGCAATAATTCAAACGAGCACCCCCTAACTTTTCCGAAAAATAAGCTATGGGACGCTTACCTTGGATCAAAACAGCACCAATTCTCAATTTCCTCAATTTCCCCCACTAAGGACAACTTTTCAAACTCATCAATACATTCATCCACACTCATTTTCCCTTGCCTCAATTCAGCAATTTTACGATAAATCGTTATTCTATGAGTTGTTGGCACATACCTTTTACGTAGCTTACGTTTCAAAGACTCCCAAGAGGTGATTTTCTCCTTCCCATCACGAATTCTCTTTGATTTCAGTCCTTCGAACCACAATGAAGCTCCTCGTCCTAGCTTCAATATGGCATACTTGCAACGCTTCTCATCATCAATGTCCTTGAAATTGAACATTTGCTCTATCTTGCGCTGCCATTCCAAATAAGCTTCCGGATCTGTTCCACCTAGGAAGTTCCGTAACTTTGAATTCATCCACAACCCGTAGTGGATCACGTCTGGGATGCCTTCAAAATCCCCCATCTCGAACGTTCTTCAAGGCTTCTTGGAGATGTTGTAGAAAGTCAGGATCGTCAAAATCCATTTTAGCTCGTAAGAATCACGAACAGCAGCTCTGATACCACAAATGATACGAGTTTAAAAACTCGTTGTATGAGTAAGGATAGTTGATTAACAAGCTAGACCTATAGCTCGTCAAACGTGATTGAAAGGCAAGACCTATTGACTCACAATCGGCTCTTGGAGTAGGAAACACGTCCAAAACAAAGAAAAGGTTAAGGTATAATCAATAGTTCAAAGTAAACAGAAAACAAGTGTTTATTCTTCAAAATTGGTTGTTTTATTCCATTCAACAAGCTGGCTATAAATAGCCTAAACACTAAGCTAAAAACCGGTGGTTACAAGAGCTATAAACATCCATTTAAAAGCCATTTAAGAGCCTTTAAAACCGCTGGTCAAAGCTCTAAAAGCCTCCTAATTCAGTCACTAATTTGGAGGTTACAAAGGCTTAAAACCCTCCTAATAAACATCAATATTTAAAGCTAAATACAAGACTGAATTTAAATGGGATTAAAACAATTGTCCCCTTATTAAACTGAATTAAACAAAAACAAATAAAGATAAGCTTAAACGGACCATCAACCACACTTGATTAAACGGACCATCAAACGCACTTGATTAAACGGACCATCAAATGCACTTGATTAAACGGACCATCAAACACACTTGATTAAACGAACCATCAAACGACTCACTCAATCCAAGTCACCATGCACACAAAATGAGCCATCGAACCTAAATCAGCTTTGGTTCCAATTGTTAGCATAAGACTGTCACCTTGACCATCACCTTCATCTATGACCGTATCATCCCCTCCCCCTTTAAAAGGAATTGACCTCAATTCAGCAAGGCCATCATCATCAAGATAGGGTGAGAGGTCACCCACATTGAAAGTAGCATGGACACCATAATCTCCCGGAAGCTCGATCTTGTAAGCATTATCATTCACACGTGCAACCACCTTGTAAGGACCTTTGGCCTTAGGCATAAGCTTGTTCTTGCGTTTGCGTGGAAAACACTCTTTCCTCAAATGAACCCAAACCAAATCACCTTCGACAAACACCCGAGGCTTGCGATTGTTATTTGATTTCTGTTTATAAGAGGCATTGATAGCTTCAATACGGTCACGAACTTGTTGGTGTAATTTCATCATAGATTTCAACTTGGCATCGGCATCTTTGTCAACCAACTCATCTTTCGGCAATGGAATCAGATCCAATGGAAAATATGGATTAATCCCATGCTCCACTTCAAATGGAGAATGACCAGTAGAATAAGTAGGAGAACAATTATAAGCAATTTCAGCGTGAGCAAGCTTGACATCCCAATCCTTTTGCGTCTGACTTACCAACCCTCGTAACGGCTGATCCTCATACGACTGATCCTCAACGAAAATCATCAGCAAGATCCTAAGCAAGTTATTAAGCGGGCTCCTCATATATAATGAAGTGCCTCAATGTTCCGGAGAAGGAACAATGCATGAAGCGGTCAAACAAAGCTTCAAAAGGTGCCAACATGAAAGCTACAACATATGAGTTTATTTTTAGATTTTATGTAAGTATTTTAATACTGTTTATGCATAATATGGAACAAAAAGAACATGTGTGTTTTAATATGTTTTGAGAAAATAATATTTGTAAATAAAATAAAGTTTTATTAAGAAAATCTTTGGAAAATAAATAAAACGATTTTAATAAAATCAACTTTGAATTCTGTTTCAGAATTCCTTGTTTTCCAAGAAAAGGTTTTACTTGATTCTAAAACTGCTCCCACTACTTTAATGCACAAGTATTAACTAACAGACGTTAAGAATATGATTTTGATTAGTTTAAGGTACCTAACAATAATCCTAATTGTCCAAAGAATATATTTTTAGGCGTTATAAATAATTAGATATAAAAGAATAAAACAGATTATGGCATGTTACTTATTTTCCTTTTACGCAACCTACTTTCCTTGACTTGACTAGACTCTTGGGAAGGATACATGTTTAATTGGAGCGGTTATACGGGCAGAGTTCCGCTTAACAAGAGTTAATGCAGCGGAACTACGAAGTACACACAACAATTATAAGGACGTATGGAGAACTTAAACTTAGGCTTATAACTTGGGTATAGTATAGAGATTCTGATTTGGTGACCTTTACTCGGCTGGTTTAAGGCCCTATTTATAGGAAAAGGTGTCGTGAAAGATAGAGATGTTCGCAATTTCAAAACTACCGAAACAATTTTATGTGCAAGAAATTTCTCGGACACAACACCTGACGTGAGAAATTTCTCGCACACAGGGGAAAGCGCCAGATTTGTTAGGCTGGCGTCAGATTTGTTTTCAAAGTTTGTATTTCGGCTCGACTGAAAAAAGGACGCGAGATAATTCTTCCACGTAGATGTTGGCGCGAATAATTAGTTGCGTTGGGCCCTGTGCGTGAGAAACTTCTTGCGCACGTTTATTTTCCATGCGTTTTATCCAGCTTAATCCGGTTTTATCTCGGATTTAAACCCTTTTTTACGCTTTACAATCTTATTTTTGCTTTCAGAGTTTGTATTTCGGCTCGACTGAAAAAAGGACGCGAGATAATTCTTCCACGTGGATGTTGGCGCGAATGATTAGTTGCGTTGGGCCCTGTGCGCGCACGTTTATTTTCCATGCGTTTTATCGCGGATTAAAACCCTTTTTACGCTTTACAATCTTATTTTGAGTTATTTCCAACTAAAACTATTTTTTAGGCTTTTCGATCTCTTTTAGGGTTTTAGTTGGAATGCGACTAAAACTCTTTTTATGTTTTTCAATCTCTTTTAAGGGTTTAGTTGGAGTGCAACTCTGCTCATTTGACGTAAATTCTTTTTATGTTTTTCAATCCACTTGTCAAACATTTGTTGCTTGATTTGGAATATGTTTGACAAGTGGATGTTTTGTTTCATCATTAAACTATTCTCTTCTAGCCTGGGGTCAAATGTAGGCGTCTACAATGTGTCTAGAAATGTGTTTAGTGATGTGTTTGGGAAAAGTGAAAAGGCTTGGAATGATTTTGTTTCACTTGATCCCAATCTTGTAATCGAATTAGCTTTTGAATTAAGGGTTTAAAGCCATTTGTACTTGTTCGAAAATAGTTTAATGAATGAGAAATATCACCACTTTCTCATATTTGAAAACTGTGCTAAATTCCTCTTGAACATACTTTGCTTTTATGTTTTTGCATGTTTGGAATAAGAGCAACAATAACAAATGGGTTGTAAAATTCGAATTCGTGCTTTGAACATTGATTTATTTTTAGAATGCCTTAATTGAGGAGACTTTGAAGTTTTTTGAATATTAAAGTGGTTGGGCCTCGGAATAAGGTTGCCTACGTGTCCTGTTAAGGAATCAGGGCGAACGTAGTTCTTGATACAGAACTTCTTGAAATGCATTTGAATTAGAAATAGAATTTTTGAGTTGATCCAAGTTCATCAGAGAACGAAACTCGGTACCATCGACATCTGTTAGCTCAAATGCTCCCCCAGAGAGATCTTCCTGACAATGTACGGTCCGACCCAGCTGGGTTTGAATTTTCCCCTTGGGTCCATGATGCTTTTGCGAAGGGCTTTCAGGACAACCTCGCCTTCCTTGATGCTACGAGTTTGAACTTTCTTCTTGAAGTGTATGGAAACTCGGCGTGAATTTCAACATGATGAGAGGCCTGGAGCCAATGTTCATCTAGCAGGATTAGCTCATCATATCTTGCTTACACCCATCCAACTTCTGGAATTTTTCTTTCAAGAACTATTCTCAAAAAAGGTAGCTCAAGTTCAATATGTTGTACGGCTTCCTTTCCAAAGACCAAGAAAAACCGGGTTGCGTTGGTCGAAGTGTGAATTGATGTTCGGTACCCCCCACAATGCGAAATGAAGCTTTTGTGTCATTTTCATGATGATAGTTTTGACATTCTTGTTTGCCGTTGCGACTGCCCCATTTGTCTGTGGGCGATAAGGAGAATCCCGGTGATGCTGAATAGTGTATTGTTTGAATAGATCCTCACACTCACCTTGAAAGTGGGTTCCTTGATCACTGATGAACTCATGAGGAATACCATATCGACATATGATGTTTTCTTTGATAAATTGCGCTACCTGCTTGGAGCCCAGCACTTTGAAAGATCCGGCTTAACCCATTTGGTGAAATATTCAATAACATCTAGTATGAACTCATTATCCACGATGCCTGTTGGAGTGACTTAACCAATGACGTCGATTCCCCATTTTGAGAAAGGCCAAGGTGAAGAGTGTGAGTATAGAAAAGATGGTGGAATGTGCCTCATATTGGAACACTTTTGGCATGTGGGACACCTCTTGACAAAGAAGTGACAGTCCTATTCGAGCGTGGTCCAGAAATACCGAGCCCTTATGATCTTGAGAGATAACATACTCGCATTCATGTGAGTACCGCAGACTCCAACATGCACATTTTCCATGACACTCTATGCTTCATGTTTACTGATATATCAAAGATTAAGGTCGTCTGGAGCTGTTTTGTACAAATTACCACCTTAATGACAAAGTTTGTTGCTTGGAGTGGCAAAGCTCTTTAGTGTTTTCTTCAGAAGTGAGGCGGATATTCTAAAGTTTGCAAGTATTTTAGGATGTCTCCGAACATCAAAATGTTGATCATTGAAGCCAGTTTTGCCAGTGCTTCGGCGAATTAGTTCTCTTCCCTTGGAAGGTATGTGTACCGAAGCCCTTCGACTTGCTCTGACATCTTTTCAAGATATGACTGGTATAGAGCCAGACTTTCACTTATGACTTCCCATTTGCCGGAATCTGGTTGATGATTAAGGAGGAGTCCCCGTATACCCGAAGTTTCTAAACACCTAGATCTATGGCGGCTTCTAGACCCATTATCCAGGCTTCGTACTAAGCAGCATTGTTTGTAACATTGCATTGGAGTTTTGCAAAGATAGGGGTGTAAGTGTCGTCAGAAGCAATTAGAATTTCCCCGACACCACATCTGTTCTGATTGGAGGCACCGTCAAAGTGCAACGACCAACTGTCATCGCTTGTCATTAGTATTTGCTAGTCTGGCAAGTCGTAACATTCTTCCTCGGCTTCGATAGGACAATCTGCCAAGAAATTTGAGCCCGCGAAACTTTTGATGGACTTTTTAGGAAGATACTTCAAGTCAAATTCGGCTAGCATGACCAACCATCTGGATAATTGACCGTTGAGAGCCAGTTTCTCGAACAATAACTTGAGAGGATGTGCTTCGCATATCACACACACTATATGCGAGAGCATGTGATGTTTGAGTTTCTTTGTGGCCCAAACCAAGGCAATGCTAAGTCTTTCGAGCTAAGTACGTGTACCTAGTCTCGTATTCTAGTAGCTTTTTGATCAAGTAGTACACTGCGTTTTTTTGGCCATTGACTTATTGGGCGCGCATTGCCCCAACTGCTGAGCCGGTTGTTGTAAGATAGAACCTGAGTGGAATGCCCGGGATTGCTGGCTTTAACACCGAGCATTTGAAAGATAGCCCTTGATGGTGTCAAATTCTTGTTGACAGTCTTCGTCCCATACCTTAGGCCACGGTGAGCTTGGAAATGAATCAACTGATGTATAGTAATTTGCCAAGGAATCCCCGAATTTCCTTTCCATCCGTTGGGTGGAGTCATAGCTGAGATATCCTTGATATTGGAAGGATTAACTTCAATGCCTTGAGAGCTGATGAAGTACCCGAGTAACTTTCCTGATGTTACCCCGAATGCACATTTTTGCGAATTGAGCCGCATATTGAATTGCTTGAGTTTGTCAAAGAACTTTTGAAGCACTGTTGTATCTCCTTGACTATCTTTGGACTTGACGATCTTATCATCAACATACACCCCTGATTCCTTGTGGATCATGTGCATGATGGATGTGGCTGTTCTTTGATAAGTAGACACCGTGTTCTTTAGTCCGAACGGCAAAATTGTGTAGCCATATGTACTCCACTAAGTGATTAAGGTTGTTTTCTCTATATCTTCCTTTTCTATGGGAATCTGATTGTAGCCTGCATACCCGTCCATAAATGAGAGTAAGGCGTGATTTGTTGTATTATCGACCAAGATGTCGATATGTGGAAGTGGAAAACCATCTTTAGAACAGGCCCTGTTAAGATCTCTGTATTCAGAGCACATTCGTACCTTGCCATCTTTCTTAGGAACTGGAACAACATTGGCAATCCAGTCTGGGTATTTGGCTTCTCTGATAAATCTGACCTCTGATTGCTTGGAGACCTCTTCCTTGATTTTGAGGGAAACATCCAGTTTCATTCGAACGAGTTTCTACTTGATGGGCTTAGAACCTAGAGTGAGGGGAATCGTATGCTACCCAATGCTTGGATCAACCCAAAGGATAGCATGATAGGACCAAGCAAAGACATCTATGTATTCTGTGAGTAGCTGGTGATACGAATTGGCAGCGGAAATACAAGCAAGGATAGTAGATTGGCAAGTTAGACATGTAGCTCGACAATCACGATTGTAAGCCAAGACCTATTGACTCACAATCAAGGCACGGTTACGAATCGCTTCCTAAACAATGACAAGACTGAATCATACGCAATAATTCAAAGCATTATTGAAAACAAGTGTTTGTTTGTGAATAATTGATTGATTATTTCTCCAGCTAAAAATGGCTACAAATAGCCCAAGTAATCAGCCATAACTGGCATTTATAACCAGCTCAAAATACCCTCCCTTAATGACAGAAGGTAAGCCCAACCAATCAACCATAATAGGCATTACAAACAGCTCAAAAGACTCCCCTTAGTGAAAGAAAATAACAGCTAATTAAAAGCTATAAAAGGAAATTAACTACCCCCTTATTGCAAGAAAGTAACAGCTAATTTAAAAGCTATAAAAGGAAACTAAACTAAATGGGGTATTACATCTCTTGTCCCCTTTTTAATCTGATTTAACTTGAAAGAAATAAACTTAAATCCTTGTTAACTTTGCAACATGCAGCCTTGATCAAACGGACCAACGTGCAGCCTGGACCAACGTGAAACCTTGATCTAACGGACCCAATCCAGGACACCATACACACACAATGAGCCATTGAACCCAAATAAGCCTCGGTTCCTATTGTAAGCAAAAGGTCATCACCCATCAAGCCTTCTCCATCTATGACCGTATCATCCCCTCCTCCTTTAAAAGGAATTGACCTTAATTCAGCAAGGCCATCATCATCAAGATAGGTTGAGAGATCACCCACATTGAAGTTAGCGTGGACATCATAATATCCAGAAAGTTCGATTTCATACGCATTGTCATTCACACGCGCAATTACTTTGTACGACCCTTCGGCTCAAGGCATAAGCTTGTTCTTGCGTTTGTTCGGAAAACGCGCCTTCCTTAAATGAACGCACACCAAGTCCCCTTCAACAAACAGTCGAGGTTTTCGATTCTTATTCGATTCTGTTTATAAGCTGCATTAACGGATTCAATACGATCACGAACTTGTTGGTGCAACTTCATCATGGACTTCAATTTAGCTTCGGCGTCTTGGTGAACCAACTCGTCTTTGGGCATTGGAACCAAATCCAACAGCAAGTATGGGTTAACTCCATATACTACCTCAAATGGGGAATGGCCCGTAGCATAAGTAGGAGAGCAATTGTAAGCAAACTCAGCGTGAGCAAGCTTGACATCCCAATCCTTTTGGGTCTTACTCAGCCCCCACAACAACATACCCAAGGTCCGGTTAGTAACCTCTGTTTGCCCATCCGTTTGAGGGTGATGCGACATGCTAAATAGCAGTTTGGTTCCCACCTTCCTGCATAATGTATTCCAAAAGTAACTCAAAAACTTGGAGTCCCGATATGAAACAATGGTCTTGGGAATCCCATGTAAACGCACAATCTCCCGGTAATATAATTCAGCAACATTACAAGCATCATCGGTTTTGTGACAAGCAACAAAGTGAGCCATTTTCGAAATCTATCCACCACAACCATGATAGCGTCCTTACCCCTTTGAGTGAGAGGCAAAGCTACTATAGAATCCATGGAAACAAGTTCCCAAGGGTGGACTGGAACCGGCAATGGTGAGTACAAACCATGCTTAAATGAACCCTTGGCCATACAAAAGGTCACACACTTTCCCACAATGTTTGTCACATCCCCTAACATCTTAGGCCAAACAAAATGCTCCCTCAATACCTCCAAAGTCTTAGCTATACCAAAGTGGCCAGCCAACCCTCCGCCATGCGCCTCGCGCACTAGCAGCTCACGAACCGAGTGTTTCAGAATACAAAGACGGTTACCCTTAAAGAGAAACCCATCCTGTATCATGTACTCTCCATAGGCACCAGTTGTGCACCTCTCAAATGCGATTCCAAAATCAACATCATCACGATAGTAATCTTTCAAAGTTTTGAATCCCTGCAAACGAACATCAAGGGTAGCAAGTAACGTATACCTGCGTGATAGTGCATCGGCCATCACATTAAACTTACCATCCTTATACTTCGAAGAAAAGTAAAAGGACTGCAAGAACTCAACCCACTTAGCATGCCTTGGACTCTATTTCTGCTGCCCATTAATGTACTTCAAGGACTCATGATCCGAATGCAAGATGAAATTATTCGGACCCAAATAATGGCTCCAATGATCCAGAGCTCTAACAATGGCATAGAACTCCTTGTCATAAGTGCAATAGTTCAAACGAGCACCACCCAACTTCTCTGAAAAGTAAGCTATGGGTCGCTTACGTTGGATCAACACAGCACCGATATCTACACCACTAGCATCACACTCGACCTTGAAAGGCTGAGAAAAATCAGGTAATGCAAATATATGACCAGCACACAAACGTTCCTTAATCAATTCAAACGCCCTTTGAGCGTCTCCGCCCCACACAAACGCACCTTTATTCAAACAACCAGTAATGGGACTAGTAATGGTATTGAAATCACGAATAAAACGCCTATAAAATGATGCAAGGCCATAAAATGAACGCACCTCACTTACTGTTTTAGGATTAGGCCAGGTCTTGATAGCTTCAATCTTGGATTGATCCACGGACACTCCATTTTTTCGAAACCACATAACCCAAGAACACCACATATCAACAAGAAACCAACACTTCTCCTGTTTCCCATAGAGTTTTTGAGCTCTAAGGGTTTCAAAAACACCGCTCAAATGCACCAAATTTTCTTCTTCGCTCATACTATACACCAATATATCATCGAGGTAAACCACAACGAATCTTCCCAAGAACGATTTAACTACTTCGTTCATTAACCTCAATAACGTACTAGGAGCGTTTGTGAGACCAAATGGCATGACGGTCCACTCATACAAACCATGTTTCGTCTTGAAAGCTGTTTTTCACTCATCCCCTTCACGCATCCGAATTTGGTGATAGCCACTTCTCAAATCAATCTTTGAGAACACCGCCGAACCATGGAGCTCATCTAACATATCATTGAGCCTCAAAATGGGGAAGCAATACTTAATGGTAATGTTATTCACTGCCCTACTATCAACACACATCCGCCACGTTCCATCCTTCTTAGGTACAAGCAAAAAGGGTACATCACATGGACTCAAGCTTTCTCGAACATAACCCCGACTCATAACTTCTTCAATTTGCTTATGTAATTCCTTGGTTTCCTCTGAATTACAGAGATAGGCAGCCTTATTGGGCAATGAGGCTCCGGAAGATCAATTTGATGTTCAATGCCGCGAATAGGAGGCAAACCTAGTGGTAAGTCACCGGGGAACACATCTTTGTACTCAAACAGTAACTCGACAATGGGGTTGTCCTTCCTTGAAGTCTGTTCCTTTACTGAATCTTCCTTGGCTATGAGCAGATACACCATATCTGTGTGTTAAGGGCCTGCTCAATCTCCCGTTCGCTAGCCAACATGGTCAGATTCGGTCTCTTTTTCTCTTTAGTACTCATGGATCGAACCGCTTGTGAAGACGTTGGTTTAACACAATTTTCTTGCCCTTGTCCCTCAACTCATATTCATTGCTCCTTCCCTTGTGTACGATATCCCTATCGAATTTCCAATGACGCCCTAACAAAATATGACAAGCATCCATAGGAATAACGTCACACAAAATTTTATCCACACAGGAACCGATAGTCAGTCCAACCCTCACCTATGTTGATACCTTCACACTATTGCCATCATCTAACCAATGGAGTGCGTATAGGCTTAGAATGAACCGTAGTGACTAAACCCAGTTTCGGGGCCATCTCACTAGAAGCAACATATGGCAACTCCCCCCCCCCCATCAATAATCACACTACACCACTTATCCTTGACTTGACATTTAGTATGAAATAATTGGTCTCTCTGGTCCGAATCAGTGGATACAATCTGGGTCTGTAGAGTTCTAATAACCAGGGCCTTATCATACAATAGAACCTCATACCCTTCCACCTCCTCATCCTCGTTGCCCTCATCAAACACAAATATGTCACCCAACCTTTTCTCCTCCTCAAACAACTCCTCACGGTACTCAATGGCGTCCCTCAAGGTTACTCTCGCTTATTTGGACACGCATTTTGATAATGACCAAACCCTTGACCTTTAAAACATCAAACCTTGGACAGACTCGTTTCCTTAGTCGAACTAGCCAATTTTGGGACAACCGTGGGATTACTAGTGCCTACGGGGCTAGGGGATGCGTTTAATTTTGAGGTAGACTCGAGTTTAAACCAAGGTTTGGCTTTACCATACTCCATACTCGACCCTCCCCCATATTTCGTTTTTCCTTGGGTCTCCAGTTTCAAACACAACCCACAAAGTGTATCAAAGTCATAATAAGGATATAGTTCGACCGTATTAGCAATATTGAAGTTCAGATCATGTAGAAATCGTGACATTTTCTGTTCCTCTATTTCATCCATTTCATCCATCAAAGACAAACTTTAAAACTCATCAATATACTCCCCCACACTAAATTTCCCTTGCCTAAACTCAGCAATTTTACGATAAGTAGTTGCCCTATGAGTTGGTGGCACATACCTTCTTCTGAGCTTACGCTTCAAGGACTCCCAAGATGCGATTTTCTCTTTTCCGGCAAGAGTTCGCTTGGCTTTCAGTCCCTCGAACCATAATGAGCCCCCTCGCCCTAGTTTCAGTATTGCTTACTTACATGGCTTCTTATCATCGAGGTTTTTGGAATCGAACATTCTACCGATCTTGCGCTCCCACTCCAAATATACCTCAGGATTTGTCCCACCAACAAACTCGAGGAGTTTGGTCACTTTTAATTTATCCACAACCCGTGGTTCTGCCTACGAGGCTCTCCATCTTGGATGTTCCTCAAGGCCTCACGGAAATGTTGTAGAAAATTAGATCGTCAAAATTCATCTTTGCCCGTTAGGATCACGAGCTCCCGCTCTGATACCACAAATGATACGAATTGGCAGCGGAAATACGAACAAGGATAGTAGATTGGCAAGCTAGACCTGTAGCACGACAATCACGATTGTAAGCCAAGACCTATTGACTCACAATCAAGGCCACGGTTAGGAATCGCGTCCTAAACAATGACAAGACTGAATTATACGGAATAATTCAAAGCATTGCTGAAAACAAGTGTTTGTTTGTGAATGATTGATGGAATACTCCAGCTAAAAATGGCTATAAATAGCCCAAGTAATCAGCCATAACTGGCGTTTACAACCAGCTCAAAATACCCTCCCTTAATGACAGAAGGTAAGCCCAACCAATCAGCCATAATAGGCGTTTCAAATAGCTCAAAAGAATCCCCTTACTGAAAGAAAAAAATAGCTAATTAAAAGCTATAAAAGGAAATTAACTACCCCCTTAATGCAAGAAAGTAACAACTAATTTAAAAGCTATAAAAGGAATTAAACTAAATGGGGTATTACATCTCTTGTCCCCTTTTTAATCTGATTTAACTTGAAAGAAATAAACTTAAAGCCTTGTTAACTTTGTAATGTGCAACCTTGATCAAACGGACCAACGTACAACCTTGATCAAATGAACCCAATCCAGGACACCATACACACACAATGAGCCATCAAACCCAAATAAGCCTCGGTTCCAATTGGTCATCACCCATCGAGCCTTCTTCATCTATGACCGTATCAGCTGGACAAGATTATCACACTCTTCTTGAGATAAAGTCAAACCAATCTGAACTAGTTTTGGATAATTGTTGTTAGAAAGGTTAACTTTTTCATTCTCCTCAATTATTTGTGTTCTGTTTTCATGATTTTCAATTGCTTTTAGGATTTCATGGTAATTTTTTATGAGAAGCAAAGTCAGGTTAAGGAATGCGTTTTGAAGTTGAAGAGTAGGAGGAAATGGAATTATTATTAAATTCTGCAATCATTACATCGACAGCTTTAGATTGACATTCAGCCTCTACAGGCTTAAGCTGATTGATGCAAGACTCTAACTCTAAACTCTTAGACTCGTCACCAAACTCATATTTGGAATCACCCTCGGACTCGATCATCATAGGTCTTTCACCAACAGTAATTTTGAACGTCTTGCCATTTGGTGTGGTGATCTTGAGAGACTTCCTCCATCCATTGATCACCTCTTTTCCAGGAGCAATGAGCTTAGAGGGATCAAAGTCTTCGATTTGAGTAACCATTTGAACCATGGCGTCATCAGAGATAATTGGTGTTGTTTCTTGGCCAAACATGAGACAAAGAGCTCGAGTGTAACACCCTAATAATTCCTTGTTTTTTATAACTATTTTCTTTAATAAATAAAAGGAATTATCAAGGCAATACCGCCACTATGAAAAATGGTTAAGGCTATTATCAGAATTTTGCAGCGGAAATTTAACTACTACTACTACTAATTATGCTTTGCAAAGTCTTATAGTTCAAACAGCTTGGAACCATTAAAGGCCCACCAAAACATTAATTCAAATCCTCAAAACCTTTAAATATTTAAAATTCATCACTGAAACCAATACTTAACAGAAATACTTTAAAAGCGTTCGAATCATAATGAGTCACTCACAACAACCCGAAATGAATGATAATGAAATGCTTCATCACTTAACACCTGTAAGAACTGCTCACCATAATTAAAAATATAAAGTATGGATCATCATAGGGTCATTAAGGCAAAGGCCATGATCAAGACAAACAAGAAAACACGAATCAGCAAAGCTAAGTACAATAGTACATATATGAAATAGAAATGCAATAAAACATGCTTCACTTGACAACTGTAATATTCGCTAACAACTACTACTTGACATTCTAATTAATATGCAATGCAGATTGCGTTGGAAGGTACTTGCTTTGTTCGAATAGAGAATTGAAGGGATTGGAATACCTAGCCCGCGGTGAGAAGTTGTAGTGTTTTAATTGTTTTAAAATTTGTGAAGGGGACATATCTGTTGAAGCGAACAAAACAAAGCCCGCCCCTTTAGACTAGTATCTAATGAGGCGGGCATAATAAAGCCCCCTTCAACAGGTTCTATTGAAGCGAACTCCATAAAAGCCCGCCCCAATCTGTTAGTAAACCATTTGACCCGCGTTGACTAAGTGGTTGTTGAGGCCCACTTATATATGCCCCCCTCAACAAGGGTGCTACAACAGGGGTTTTTTCCACTAGTTATTGAATGAATAACAATACTCTTGACTTTTACTTTTGACTCTACTTGACTTTACTCTTGACTTTTACTCTTGACTACTACTAGATAACTTATTTCCTTCTTGATGGAATATAAATTCCGAATACTTGGTATAAGCAAAAAACCGGGTTTCTTACTACTTCGTCCACAAAAGGGACGACCGTCACGGGAGCAACCCATTAGACCAACTATGTCACAATTATGTGGCAGAATTCCAGCGCATTAAAATATAAATATGGAACAGCGTCATGTACCACGACGGAAATCAAAAGGATACACCATATGAACCCCCCCCCCCATACGTCCACTCAAGGTATACGATCCAAGAGCTTTTAGTGCTTATACATTAATTGAATGCTTCGTTTACTACTACTAGACAGTCACCTACTAAGTAGCCAAGCCCTAGCCCTCTAATGGTATCGTGTCGGATTACAAGGGTATAAGGTCACACATGTGATATTAAACTTGCTTGATTAGCATGGGTACCTAGACACACATTCATAAATGCTATACTTGAATTTACATGGGTACTATGACTCACATGCAAATAATGCTTCTCCTTGATTCACATGGACAATAAACTCACATGCAAATAATAACCTCTCTTGATTCTAGAATGAATGAGACTCTTGCACAATTTATACTACATGATTGCATACTTAAATAATGACAAACATGCTCTACTAACGAATACATAATAAAATATATATCATACTTCTTTTTGAGTCAATTAATCACGACATTCACATATGACATGATACTAAATGACTTAAATAAAAACCTATGCATGATACTACATACACAAGCATAATCTACACATTAACAAAAAAAACACCGTCAATACCACTCCGCAAAAGAAAAGATAGAAGTGGCAAAGTACCTTTGATGTGGCCACCTGCGGGATAGCAACATTATCCCCTGGATCCGTCTCCTTCTTCTCGATGGCCTTGAGTGCGCCTTCGCTAAGCACCTCGACCAACCACTTGGGCATATCCACTACGCCCTGGGAGGAATCGTCCAGTTTTTCCATGGCTTCGTCTGAAATAGAAACAGCACTGGTTAGAAATTAGAAGTTATGAAACTTTATTAGTGAAACAACTTTGATCATCACCTCTCGGCATATAAGGACACATGCTCACAGCCGAGAGGAAGGTGGTGTCCTCAAACTGATCTAGGTGGGGCAGCCAGCTCTCCGGTACCCACACACTCTTTGTGCCCACGGCGTACTACTTGGCCTTGAAGAAGGAGGAAATCAGCTTCGACTCCTGCGCAGACACCGGGGGAAAGGGCTTGCTTTTTCCGCAGAAGCGAGGTTGCTTTGTCTAACGTTTCACTCGTCGGACCATCTCTTTATCGGACGTATGAAGGACTATCCACTTCTTGCGCCAGAAGTGCCATTTGGACGCCTTCCCTACCACCGTTCGATAAGAACCCTTGTAGCTCAGGTCCAGCCATCTATCTGATGCTCCTGGGCTCTTTGACAAAGTCATCAGCCTAAAAAAGGCCGAGAAAGAAGGGACCACGCCATTAAGCTCGCATTTGGCGATGTATCCGAAAACGCTGGCCCAGGAGTTGGGCGTCATTTGATTGACGCCTATATTGTAGCCGTCTAGCATCTCTGTCACAAATGGGTGGGGAGGAAACCTCAGCCTCAACTTCAGAGTAGAGGCGTAGACGGAAAATTTTCCGTCTATCAGGCCGGTAGTGGTGCAGTCCATGTCTAACCACCATTGCAGGGGCAAGATCTGTGACGGTTGTAGATGGCCCTCCTCACTCTTTGAAGAGGACTCCCCCCTTCCATAGCGTTCCACTTTCATGTTTTCACCATCTCCTACTTGAGACGAGGACTCACATTCAAAATCAGGATCTTCAGCTATTCTTCCCATGGCATCCTGCAAAAAGAAGGCGAAAGGCTGGCTTAAGTCGAGAGGCATCAACCTTGCTAAGGAGCAGTAGGCGCAAGGCCGCCGTCCTCAGAAAACCAGAAGGGGCCGCCACAAGAAAAGGAAAGCAACAAAAATGACAAACAACTTCCTCAAAATAAGAGAATTACCTCTGAATCAAGGAGCAGTAGGCACAAGGCCGCCATCCTCAGAAAACCAGAAGGGGCCGCCACAAGAAAAGGAAAGCAACAAAAATGACAAACAACTTCCTAACAACGAGAGAATTACCTTTGAATAAAAAAGGCAAGCCTTCCTATCCAATGGAAAATTGCAAAGTGAAAGATGGGTGCTCAAGAACAAGTATGAACTCCATGGTGTTTGAAGAATCGCCTACTGGTGGTTAAGGGACACCGGAAATCGCATTCCAAGATAGCTCTCAAAGATTCTTACCAAATGGGAGGGAGAAAATCGAAATGGTAACATATATATATATATGTATATATATATAGAGGAGTAAGAGTAAAAGATTTGGTGCCACGCGTCATCATATCAGAGGACAAATCAACAAGGGTAAAAGTTAAGTGAAAAACTTTGCCTAAATACCCTTCTTGAGGGGCAAATGATGTGGCACAAAGTACTCATTTACTCCTTGCGATTGTAGGAAGACACGTGGCAGTGACGCTGCTACGCTGTCAAGGCCTCCTCATCAGGATCAGGCCATGCAAAACAAACTAGTGGTTGGGCCTCTTGACTCTTGATAGGCCCAAACTAGGGTAAGTCCAATAAGAGGCACATACTAAGCCCTCCATCCAAATCCTATTAAGGACACATGTCCTCATCTAAAAGCATCAGCAAATCAGATAGCTAGGGTTTAGGAACAAATACCTAATCCTCAGCCCTATAAATAGTCCAAATTACAAGGGAAAAGGGCAATCAATTCAAGGTACCTTAAAATATTCTGCTCTACCTTCTCTCTACAACACTTTCTCTCTATTAAATACTTACTTAGGCATTGGAGGGAATATTTCTACGGGAATATTCTTGTTTTGTAGGTTGTAAGAAGATTGTGCCATCGCATACCTGATACCTCCGTGGAAAGGGTGCCACGTTAGCATCATCAAAAGTTCCCACAACAGGAACCAATTTCTATTGTGATCAAATATCCAAGCCTCTATGGATCTGGTATTTTCAGTACTCTTATATCACAAAACAACGTTTTGTTAGTTTTCTCCAACAAGGCTAGCTAAAACTATTTGGCGAATCCATTAAGTAGTTATGGCAGGATAAGCTTCTTTCATCACAAAAGCCACTCCAACATATCGAGAGAATAGGTAAGTGCAGTATGTATCTGTTCTTTATTTGGCCTGCACATTTGGTTTTTTTGATAAAGAGGTACATTACCGAAAGTTTGTGTTTCAACTTAAAATTATCTATACAATATATTTTTAATTTGTTATTCGGCATATAAAAAAGTCACAAAGGAATTCACAACACCATCTCCGCGCGCGCCATTATCACAGTCATCATCCACTCGAAGCTATACAATCATTTTGAAGATAAGTTAAAGTTGACGTCTAGTTTGGTTCGAGTTTTCAAGGATGTAGCTATTGGAATGAAAAAGAGCAGAGAAGCCAAATTCTTCATAATCCCTGCTACAGTGTTTCAAAATGAGCAAAGTAATGCCTTATATTATGAAGACATGCTCGATTGGTGCTTCCAAAGAGAGATAAGATAGTCTCAATTTTCTATTTTAATGATGTAAGTTTGTTATACACTTTAGCATTTCAAGTAAATGTATATACTTCCTCCGTTTCTTAAATATTGCCTCATAGTTGACTTTATGCTTCCTAACGCATACTTTGAGTCTTAATATCTCGAATTGTGTATAAGTATATTATAAAATTTTATATTTAGAAAATATATATTGATACAAATCTAACAAGATTTCACATGACTACAATTTTTCTTCGGTAAATATCACAAAAACATGAACAAAGTTCTAGTGTGAATAGTGTAAAAAAATAAGATGGTGCAATATTTATGGAACGGATGAAGTATTTATTTTCGAAAGATGAGTTAATTGTTATTTTATGTGCAAGTCATCTGAGTGAGATGGTTCACAAACAAGTTATCTTCGGGCTATATGGATTATGTGACTGCAAGTATTTGTCCCAGGTAATAGATGTGCAAAAAAAGGATGATTGATGTGACGTGCTATTTGCTAGGGTCTTTGGGTGGAATGATGTCAAAAAAAAAAAAAAATTCTCCGTGCCTTATATTGAGGAGTAAGTGATTTTTTTAAATACTTGTGCTAAATTTTAAATCAATATTTTGCAAAAACTGTTGTGGGATCTTTTATGGTGCTGACGTGGCATGCGTTCCTCGGAGGTATCAAGTATGACCTGGCACAAACTTCTGGCAACCTGCAAAACAAGAATATTCCCGTAGGAATATTCCCTCCGATGCTTAAGTAAGTATAAGCTAGAAAGAGAAGTAATTTGTAGAGAAAAGACAGAGCAAAGATAGTTTTAGGTTGGTGGGAATGAATTGATTGCCTTTTACCTAGGGATCTGCACTATTTATAGTGCTAGGGTTTCTTGGGAACTGGTCCTGCATGATTGGATGTTATGCAAGATCAGGACACGTGTCCTGCTAAGTTTTGGAGGCTTGGTTTAGACCAAGTGGGCCTCTTAAGTATTTGGGCCTTTCTCTTTGGGAAATAGCAGAATGGGCTCCTTCCTGAGTAAGTGGGTCCCATGATCCACTGATGGGTCTTGGCCCTGCGTGTGCATGTGGGTTTGAGATTTGCCTGATGATGGGCTTTTGGGCCTTCTTTCTGGGCTTTAATGGTACAGCCAGGTGGCGTTCTTTTAGGCCACATCATTTGCCCCTCAAGGAGGATGCCCCTTGCCCCTGTGGGGTAGGCTGCTTGATCGGAGGGAGTGCCACGTGTGAGAGCTTTTCAGAGCTCAGGTTTTCCTTTAAAACCTTCAGAACTTCTTTCATTTTTCTTTTGTTACCTCAGAGCAATTTTCTTAGAGAGAGAAAGCGAATTTCGTTTTGCCAAAGATCTGCTTGTGTTTGTGTTTGAGTGTTCTTGGATTCTTTGTTCAGTGTTCCTGAGGATTTAGAAGATTTGTCAAGACTTCTCATCAGTTTGATCATTTTCTGGTAAGTTCTCTATCAAAACTCTTGTTTTCTGCATGCTTATGGGCCCCCTCCTTTTTATCGTTTATAGTGTTCTGTGGAGGCGTCCTGGGGGTTATGACGCCCATCTCTCTCTTTCTTTTGCTAAAGTTAGACGTCCCGTTCCTTATGCAGGACGGCATGGCTCGAATTAGACAAACAGCCAACGTGCGTGCATGGGCTGCACCGCGAGAGGGGGACGATAGGGTTCCTTTTTCGAACCTGTCCCAAGGAAGTAGGAGTGAAGTTCGTTCCTCTCGTAATACAGGAGACGAGGCCATAAGAACGACACATTCTCCTAGAAGAAGGAAGAATGTGGCTTGCCATCCCCGTGTTCCACGCGAGGATTTTGAAGATGACTCCTCTAGCTCTTCAGACGAGGAGTTTGCAAAAAACCTTCCTCCTATGGTCCAGGGGAAGGAGGATGTCAATTTGTTTCCTTCTGACATCTTTCCCAGCATGAAATGGCTGAGGTACCTGAGGGAGCAGGGACGTGACTTTGAACGTTTTCTGCTTCTGCCCCCAGGTTTTAGTCTTAGGAGCCCTCGACCCCATGATTCCGTGGACCAACTTTCTCAGGGAGAGGTAGCTGTATATACTGCTGCCTTTAGATTGGGTCTTAGATTTCCTTTGCATCCCTTTGTGATGGACGTCTTGGAGGGGTATGATATTGGCCTTGCTCAATTGACGCCTAACTCTTGGGCAAAATTTTTGGATTTATTGCCAAATGCGCTTTGAGCGGCATCACCCCTTCCTTTCCTGCTTTCCTTCGTCTGGTAGTTATTGCCCCTTCCTCTCGTTCTCCCCAGGGATGGTTCACCCTCTACAGCCGTCGGGGATATAAGACGGTGGTGGGTAAGACTTCTAGTTGGGTTTGGTGGAGGAAGAAGTGGTCTATTGTTCGAATGGAAGACCTCTCTCTTTCAAGACGTCTTTCTAGGTGGAACCGTCCGCCCCGCTATTTATCTAAAGATGACGCCTTCCCTCGCCTTTCGTCAAGGGAATGGGGACTAGTAAAGCCCCTGTTCCAGGCCGAGATGTATCGGCTGTCGTCAAAGATCCATGCCTGGGTGCCTAATGCTTGGCTTCCCCATGTAGGCCAGTTCACCAATATAGTCTTTCTTTCAGCCGTTGGTCTTTGTTCCTATTTGAGTAGAGGTAGTTTTCCATAGATTTTCACTCAACATCGCTCTCTTTTTTTTTTTTACTAACCCTTGGCTTTGTAGATTCTGCCATGGATCGCCTATCCTCCGAAGACAAGGGCGTAGTGGACGTACCCGCTTGGTTATCCGAGGTATACACTGAGGACATTCTCAAGGCCGTGGAGGCCAAGAAAAAGGACTCCTCCAAGAAGTCCGACTAGGGTGCCTCTGGTGACGTCGCCAAGGTAATTTTTATTTATTATTTTTTTTACTATGCCTCTGTATTCTTTTCTGATTACGATTTGGTCGTTGACTTCCTACATTTTTTAGGAGCCCACTTCGTCAGCTACGAAGAAGCGTCCTGCATCTTCGACGGAGGCTCCTAAGCCAAAACGGCCCTTCTTTAAGAAGATGGGTACGGCCGATGCTGCAGCAAAGCCGTCGGTACCAAAACCGTCTGCTCCCCTAGCTGGGGGAGAGGTTAACCAGGCGTCCTTTCCTCCACCTGAGCAAAAGGAGGTCCCTCCCCAGGTGGACACCGAAGGGGATTTCGCTGCCGGAGCGACTGCTGACGAAGTAGCAGCTGAACAGGCTGAGGCTGCTGACGCCACCACCTCGTCCAAGGAGGACAAGGGTAAAGGCAAGGAAGCTGAAGCTCCTTCTACTGATAATGCCTCCATGCCTCCTACAGCTTCGCCAATTGGTTAGTGTTTCTATACTTTAAATCTGTTGTGTCAAGTCGGTATTTGCATGATGTTTGATAACTTGACGTTTGGTTCAGTTGAGATGTTCAAGCGGATGCGGCGGGCCGAGGTGGCGAGCATCCCCCCTTCTGACGGTTTTAGCTCAGAGGCGAAGGATAAGATCCTTGCGGACGTGTATGCGGCCATTCCTAAGGAGTATGTGAGGTCACTCCCCGGGATTAACTTGGGGTTCTTTGGGTCCATTCAGTCCCTCGTCCTTGATGTGAGACACTTACTCCTGGATCTCTGTATTTTATTATTATATATACTTTTTTTTTAACTCTATTTTATCTTCGGCAGCTTTTCTCCGCTGTTGATACGGTTATGGATGAAAGTGATAGTCTTATGCTAGCAATTGGAACCAAAACTGATTTGGGTTCAATGGCTCATTTTGTGTGCATGGTGACTTGGATTGAGTGAGCTCGTTATATGGTCCTTATTATCAAGGTGGTACGTTAATCAAACTGGTCCGTTTAATCACATTGGTCCGCTTGTTTAAACAGATTGTACGCACTTATTATTTTTATTTGCTTTGGTTAAAGTCGGCTTAATAAAGGGATATTTGTTTAAATCCCCAATTTAAATTCAGTCATTACTTAGCTTTGATTATTGCTGTTTGTAAGTAGAGTTTTAAGCCTTTGTAACCTCCAATTTAGTGACTGAATTAGGAGGCTTTAGAGTTTTTAACTGCCAGTTTTAAAGGCTCTTAAATGGCTCTTAATTAGCCGTTTAAAGCTCTTGTAGCTGTTGGTTTTTGGCTATTTATAGTCAGCTTCTTGATTGGAATAAACAACCAACTGGATGATTAAAACACTTGTTTGTTACATTTCGAATTATAGTTTATAATTCAGCTTTTTTTTTCTTTGTTTTGGACGCGTTTCCTATTCAAAGAACTGATTGTGAGTGAATAGGTCTTGTCTTGCATTCACGATCAACGAGTTAAAGGTCTAGCTTGTTAATCAACTATCCTTGTTTATACAACGAGTTTTTAAACTCGTATCATTAGTGGTATCAGAGCTGCTGTTCGTGTGATCCGCCCAAAAAAAAAAAAAAAAGAAAAAAAAAAAAAAAAAAAGAGTTGCTGTTCGTAATTCTTACAAACTGAAATATGGATTTTGATGATCCTGACTTTCTACAACATCTCCAAGAAGCCTTGAAGAACGTTAGAGATGGGGGGTATCGTAGGCCTCCTAGGCGTGATCTACGGGCTATGGATGAATTCAAAGTCACCGAACTTCCTGAATTTGTTGGTGGAACAGATCCGGAAGCCTATTTGGAGTGGGAGCGCAAAATAGAGAGAATGTTCGATTTCAAGGACATTGATGATGAGAAGCGTTGCAAATATGCCATATTGAAGCTAGGACGAGGGGCTTCATTGTGGTTCGAGGGACTGAAATCCAAGAGAAATGAAGGGAAGGAGAAAATTACCTCTTGGGAGTCTTTGAAACGTAAGCTACGTAAAAGGTATGTGCCAACAACTCATAGAATAACAACTTATCGTAAAATTGCCGAATTGAGGCAAGGAAAAATGAGTGTGGCTGAATATATTGATGAGTTTGAAAAGTTGTCCTCAATGGGAGAAATTGAGGAAATTGAGGAACAAAAACTGTCCAGATTTTTAAGGGGTCAAAATTATAATATTGCCAATACCGTAGACCTTTATCCATATTCTGATTTTGACACTCTTTGTGGACTTTGTTTAAAATTGGAAAATCAAGGGAAGGCAAAATATGGGGGAGTGTCTAGTATGGATGGTAAAGCAAAGTCTTGGGCTAAATCCGAACCTAGCTTGAAACCAAACACATCACCTAGTACCGTAGGTTCAAGTAATTCTACGGCTGCCCCTAAACTATCTAACCCAACCAATGAAACAAGTCTGTCCAAGGTGAGTTGTTTTAAGTGTCAAGGGTTTGGGCATTATCAAAATGCGGTCCAAATAAACGAGTAGTGACCTTGAGAGAAGCTGTTGAATGTCGTGAGGAGTTGTTGGAAGAGGAAAAGAGGTTGGGGGACGTATTTGTGTTTGATGAGAGTGGTGATGAGGAGGAAGAGGAAGGGTATGAGGCTCCAATTTATGACACAAATCTGGTTCTTAGAGCGCTACAAACTCAAATTTCACCTACTGATCTAGACCAACGAGATCAGTTGTTTCATACTAAATGTCTAGTGAAAGATAAGTGATGTAGTGTAATTGTTGATGGGGGGAGTTGTACCAATGCTGCTTCTAGTGAAATGGTGTCAAAATTAGGCTTAATCACTACTGCCCATCCTAGGCCATACGCACTCCATTGGCTTGATGATGGTAATAGTGTAAAAGTGTCGAAGCAAGTAAGGGTTGGTTTGACTATGGGTTCGTATGTGGATGAAGTTCTTTGTGATGTTATTCCTATGGATGCTTGTCATATTTTATTGGGTCGTCCTTGGCAGTTTGATAGGGACGTGATTCATAAAGGGAGAAGCAATGAGTATGAATTGAGAGACAAAGGCAAGAAAATTGTGCTAAAGCCTATGTCATCTCAAGCGGTTCGATCCATGAGTGTGAAACAAAAGAAAAAGCCGAATCTCACCATGTTGGCTAGTGAACGAGAAATTGAGCAAGCTCTTGATCATGGAGAGTTGGTGTATTTTCTCGTGGCTAGGGAGAGTCCAATTGAAGGCCAAAATTGGAAAGAAGGCAGTCCCATTGCCGAATTGCTGTTTGAGTTCAAGGATGTATTTCCGGATGAATTACCACCAGGTTTGCCCCCTATTCGTGGTATTGAACATCAAATTGATCTTATTCCAAGAACTTCTTTGCCTAATAAGGCTGCCTATCGTTGCAATCCGGAGGAAACAAAGGAATTACAAAAGCAAATTGACGAACTTGTGAATCGAGGCTATGTTAGAGAAAGCTTGAGTCCATGTGCTGTTCCGGTGTTGCTTGTGCCTAAGAAAGATGGAACATGGCGAATGTGTGTTGATAGTAGGGCTGTGAATAACATTACCATCAAGTATCGTTTTCCAATTCCGAGACTTGATGATATGTTAGATGAGCTCCATGGTTCGAAGTTGTTCTCAAAAATTGATTTGCGAAGTGGTTATCATCAGATTCGGATGCGTGAAGGAGATGAGTGGAAAACGGCTTTCAAAAAAAAACATGGTTTGTATGAGTGGACCGTCATGCCATTTGGTCTCACTAATGCTCCTAGTACGTTTATGAGGCTAATGAACGAAGTGCTTAAATCATTTTTGGGCAGATTCGTTGTGGTATATCTTGATGACATCTTGGTGTATAGTAGGAACGAAGAGGAGCATCTGATTCATTTGAGGGATGTTTTTGAAACACTAAGAGCTCAAAGACTCTATGGGAAGCTAGAGAAGTGTTCATTCCTTGTTGACAATGTTGTATTCTTGGGCTATGTGGTTTCGAAAGATGGAGTGTCCGTGGATCAGTCCAAGATCGAGGCTATCAAATCGTGGCCTAATCCTAAAACTATAAGTGAGGTGCGTTCATTTCATGGTCTTGCTTCATTTTATAGACGTTTCATTCGTGATTTCAGTACTATTACTAGTCCTATCACTAGTTGCTTGAAGAAAGGTGCTTTTGTATGGGGAAGAGGACGCTCAAAAGGCATTTGATGTGATTAAAGAGTGTTTGTGTGCTGCTCCTATTTTGGCGCTGCCAGATTTCTCTCAACCTTTTGAGGTCGAGTGTGATGCTAGTGGAGTGGGGATTGGTGCTGTTTTGATCCAAGGTAAGCGTCCCATAGCTTATTTTTCGGAAAAGTTAGGGGGTGCTCGTTTGAATTATTGCACTTATGATAAAGAGTTCTATGCCATTGTTAGAGCTTTGGATCATTGGAGTCATTATTTGGGTTCTAGCCACTTTGTTTTGCATTCTGATCATGAATCTTTGAAGTATATTAATGGGCAACAAAAATTGAGCCCAAGGCATGCTAAATGGGTTGAGTTCTTGCAATCCTTTCATTTTTCTTCGAAATACAAAGGTGGTAAAAGCAATGTGGTGGCTGATGCATTATCACGAAGGTACACTTTGCTTGCTACACTTGATGTTCGTTTGTTGGGGTTTGAAACCTTAAAAGATTATTATCATGATGATGGTGATTTTGGAGTTGCATTCGAGAAATGTGCAGTTGGTGCTTATGGGGAGTACATGTTGCAAGATGGGTTTCTTTTCAAAGGTAATCGCCTTTGTATTCCTAAGCATTCAATTCGTGAGTTACTAGTGCGTGAGGCTCATGGTGGAGGATTGGCTGGTCACTTTGGCATAGCCAAGACCTTGGAAATATTGAGAGAACATTTCTTTTGGCCTAAAATGTTAGGTGATGTAACAAACATTGTGAATAAATGTGTGACTTGTCATATGGCCAAGAGTTCTTTCAAACCCGGTTTATACTCACCTTTGCCTGTTCCAGTTCGCCCTTGGGAAGATGTATCCATGGATTTTATAGTGGCTTTGCCTCGTACTCAAAGAGGTAAGGATGCTATTATGGTCGTGGTGGATAGATTTTCAAAAATGGCTCACTTCGTTGCTTGTCACAAAATGGATGATGCTTGTAATGTGGCTGATTTGTATTATAAGGAGATTGTTCGTTTGCATGGAATTCCAAAGACTATTGTTTCTGATCGAGATTCCAAGTTCTTGAGTTACTTTTGGAATACATTGTGGAGAAAGGTGGGAACCAAGTTGTTGTTTAGCACTTCACATCACCCTCAAACTGATGGGCAAACAGAGGTGACAAATCGAACCTTGGGAACGCTATTGAGAGGGTTGGTAAGTAAAACGCAAAAGGATTGGGATGTCAAGCTTGCTCACGCTGAATTTGCTTATAATCGGTCTCCTACTTATGCTACTGGTCATTCTCCATTTGAGGTAGTATATGGGATTAATCCATACTTGCCCTTGGATTTAATTCCATTACCAAAAGATGAGTTGGTTCACAAGGATGCCGATGCTAAGTTAAAGTCTATGATGAAACTGCACCAACAAGTTTGTGAGCGAATTGAAGCTATTAATGCCTCTTATAAACAGAAATCAAATAAGAATCGCAAACCGAGGTTGTTTGAAGAAGGTGATTTGGTTTGGGTTCATTTAAGGAAAGAGCGTTTTCCAAGCAAACGCAAGAACAAGCTTATGCCTAGGGCTGAAGGTCCTTACAAGGTGGTTGCACGTGTGAATGATAATGCTTACAAGATTGAGCTTCCGGGAGACTATGGTGTCCATGCTACTTTCAATGTAGGTGATCTTTCACCTTACCTTGATGATGATGGCCTTGCTGAATTGAGGTCAATTCCTTTTAAAGGGGGAGGGGATGATACGGTTATGGATTAAAGTGATAATCTTATGCTAGCAATTGGAACCAAAACTGATTTGGGTTCAATGGCTCATTTTGTGTGCATGGTGACTTGGATTGAGTGAGCTCGTTATATGGTCCTTATTATCAAGGTGGTACGTTAATCAAACTGGTCCGTTTAATCACATTGGTCCGCTTGTTTAAACAGATTGTACGCACTTATTATTTTTAATTGCTTTGGTTAAAGTCGGCTTAATAAAGGGATATTTGTTTAAATCCCCAATTTAAATTCAGTCATTACTTAGCTTTGATTATTGCTGTTTGTAAGGAGAGTTTTAAGCCTTTGTAACCTCCAATTTAGTGACTGAATTAGGAGGCTTTAGAGCTTGTAACTGCCAGTTTTAAAGGCTCTTAAATGGCTCTTAATTAGCCGTTTAAAGCTCTTGTAGCTGTTGGTTTTTGGCTATTTATAGTCAGCTTCTTGATTGGAATAAACAACCAACTGGATGATTAAAACACTTGTTTGTTACATTTCGAATTATAGTTTATAATTCAGCTTTTTTTTTTCTTTGTTTTGGACGCGTTTCCTATTCAAAGAACTGATTGTGAGTCAATAGGTCTTGTCTTGCATTCACGATCAACGAGTTAAAGGTCTAGCTTGTTAATCAACTATCCTTGTTTATACAACGAGTTTTTAAACTCGTATCAGCTGTGCCGAGAGTAGGAACTACCGCTTTGATATGCATAATGAGATGCTCAAGCACAAGGACCAGATTGAGAATCATGAGCAGTATGCTGAGAAGACAGCCAGATTGATCAACTTGGACGCGGATAAGAAGATTAAGTCCGAAACGGAAGCTCTGAGGAAGGCTGAGGAGGAAGCCGAGAAGTATAAAGAGAAATTGCTGAAGCATGAGGAGAGGCTGGCCGTGCTGAGAAAGGAGTACTCCTCCATCTCGGAGCGGGTGACTAATTTCTCTTCCAGGGTGAACGTCCTTGAGGGTCAGCTCAAGGCCATGCAGGGAAAGATTGAGGCCGTGCGCAAGGAGGCTGCGAGCTCTTTCAAGTTGGGCAAGGAGTCCATTTTGGAGAGTGCCCAAAAGGCGTGGGATCGGTCTATGGACGGGAAAGACTTTTCCTGGTTCAAACGTCGTATCTCCTACCAGATGGCCGTTTCGACGGCTAGACGCCTAGGCTTAGATCCCCCTGAGTTCGTTAGTGACGGGGAGGAGGACATGGAGGAGGACGAGGTGAACTCCCCTAAAGGCTAAGACGTCCAGGATGGGAGTTCTATTGCCCCTCATCCTTGAGCAGCTTTTCTCGTGGTTGGTTTGAATGATGCCGTGGGCGTTTGTAATAACTTTGGTGCCTTTTGGCATTTATTTGATTTGGTTTTTTTGCGCCTTGAGCGCTTGTATAAACATTTTGTGCCTTTGTGCACTTTATTTTATTTTAATTCCATTTCAGTTCGTTACTGATTCCTTGGGAATTCTTTTTGGGTCCATTTGTTGGACGGGAACCTCAGTGTTTTAGGTGATCAGCCTAATTTGAGGCGCTAATCTAGGCCACTTCTCAGGCCGTCAAACGATTAGTCTTTTTAGACGCCATCCAAGGAGGAGGTCTTATGTCTGAATGTTTGCTCTTGTTGAGTCTTCTTTCTCTCTTTTTTGGGCGCCTTCCGAAGAGAAGGCGTCATGTTGGACTTCTGAACCCTTTGTGTTTATTAGCACTGGGTATTGTTTATTTAGTAGATATTGACACCACTATTTAGGGATGGTTTTCTGGTGAGTTTCTTCACCCCTTAGTGTTTCTTTTTTAAAGGTTTAACCCAGACTTGTATTCGTCAGATAAGAAAATATTCATTTACTAAATTGCACGCTAAATTCACCGCGTCTTAGGCGGGCATTTACAGGCCGTTTTGTGGGCTCTAGTACAATAGCTAGCCCGTTTTGTAGGCTATGAGTACAATAGTTAACCTAATGATATTCTATTTTTAGCCACTTTCTTCAATCTTGACCGGTTCTATTTGGACGGGTTTAGTTTCTTTGGCGACTTGAGGTTCATCTTCATGCTTTCGTTTACCTCTGACTTCGGCAAAATCTTGCTTCCATGCTGACGGGTTGAGGGTCGTCAAATAACAGTCCCTAGCCTGTTGTTGATCTCCATGTATGGTGCCTATTATTGTGGGCAAAATTACCGCGCCTTCGTGTACCAATGAGGATGCGACACGTGGCACGTATTACGCCCCCTAAGCAGAAACCATACGAAGACTACTCCACAGCACGTATCTACAATGTATATGTATTTGTATTTAAGAGTGTATAAATGTATGTAGTGTACCTATACCTGAAAAGGGGCCTAAGTAGTAGGTATCCCAAGTAGCATGAATAAGCACAATAGGCCCAAGCAGCCCACTATTGCCAAAAGGGGCCAGAGAATTGTAAGGAGAAAGGACACATGTCCTCCTCCCATACCCTAGCCAATCATGTAATGGGAATATTAGGTCATTCCCACAAAAACCTAGTACTATAAATAGTCCCACTTCCCTAGAAAAAGGGGTCACAATCAATACATTCAAGAGCAATTGCTGCTCTGCCTTCTCTCTACTTTCTCTCTCTATAAAAATACAATCTTGTGAAACCCTTAGAAGTTACCGGAAAACCTCCAAGGTATCGCACCGGAAAAACCCCACAACATTTGGCGCCGTCTGTGGGGAGGTACGGTAACATGGAAGATCAACGACAGGACAACGATACTGGGCGGCCTACGCGAGTAGAGCGGCCACCCCTCGAAAGAGAAATGCCGACTGAACATCATACGCCGGCCACGAGAATCACTGGAGATGCCGCGCGTATATTTGCGGCCGGGCACACCCCTCGTCACGCTGCCGAGGTAGAGGTGCTCAGCGAGGAGGACGACCAGGCCAATCGCACCCCTCCTGGAGGACACCTGGATCCTCGGGTGGATACGGTAATAGAGGAGAACCCTGATATGCATGTCTCTGTGGGTGCTCTTCGGGCTATTTTGGCTGAGTTCCAAGCTGATGTGGGAAAGACAGTTAATGCTGAGGTACAGAAGAGTATGCTGATCTACACCACTGCTGTGGCTGCAAATCATGAGGGGCCGGCAAGCAATAGGCCAACACTTTCTTTGCGCCCCCCAAACATCTGGACCAGGCTGACAGGCGAGGACCTGAGGAGACAGCCGCCAGCAAGTCAGCCCAATCAGGCAATGTCTTACCTACCACGCCGACTGCCACGGCGGCTGATCGGAGAAACGTCCCGAGGACGTGAGCAGCCACGCGCAGAGCAATTGCCTGACTCTGAGTCTGAACTTTCTGACACTGGGTCAACCCCCGTCATGCCGGATAGACCTCTCCCTCATCCAACTTATACGCATCTGAGCCAGGCGCGCCCAGGGGTCACCCGTCCAACCCGTCAAACTCGCGGACGCGAGTCTTCCCAGCGGGTACCCTACTCAAGGCGTCAAGATCCTGTGTATCACATTCAGGAGGGGGTGTCCAACATGGCCCTAGGGCACACCACCCCTTTTGCAGACTCCATCATGAGAGCCCCGAGGGAACCCAAAGTCAAGCCGCCCAACATTGATGCTTACGATGGGACCACAGATCCAGACATGCACCTCTTGGTTTACCGGCATCACATGTATGTCCAAGGAACAACTGACTCAACCTGGTGTAAGTATTTTCCGGGCACACTCAAAGGAGTAGCATCTAAGTGGTTCGAGAGACTTCCAGCCGGAACTATTCGCTCTTTTTCGGAGCTCGAGCTATTGTTCTCTACTCGGTTCATGGCTCACAAGGAAGAGAAGAAGACGAGCATGCATCTGAGTAGGATTCAGCAAGGGAAAGACGAGTCTCTGAGGAGTTATGTGAAGAGATTCAATCTAGAGGCAGGGCAAATTCCGGATTTGCCAGATGGTGTTGCATTCGATAACTTCATTCGAGGGCTTAAAAAGGGCTCTTTCAAGTTTGATCTGGTAAAGAAAAGCGTCCAAACAATGCCAGAAGTGCTGGATGAGGCCGAGGCCTTCATTCATGCAACAGAGATTTGCAGCGTCCCGAAAGATCCCAGAGGAAGTGATACCGCCGAGCTAGCGGCAAAAAAGGAGAAATTCGAAAAGAAGAACCGGCCTAACGGGACGTGGGCTATTGCAAAAGAGTCAGACAGGGCCCCCGGAGCGGCAGGTCAGAAACGGTCCAGAACTTATGATCGGGAGCGATTTGAGTATAACACAGACATGTACACAATTCTGATGGACGTCGGGTCCAAATATGACATTGATCGTCCATTTCCCATGAAGTCGCCACCAGAAAGTAGGGACCCCAAACTGTACTGTCACTTTCACAGTGACATTGGGCATGACACCAATGAATGTAAGAGCTTGAAAAGGGCATTGGACGGCCTAGCCACCAAGGGATTCTTAAAGAGTTATATCAGCAGGAACACGGGAGGTTCTGGCAAACCCTTCTACAAGAAAAACAAATCCCCTCCCTCGGAGGAAGATGGGAATCGTACCGACCCAGAGTGCGTAGCAGTCATCTCCGGAGGATTGGCCGCCGGCGGGACGACCATGAGGGGCCAGAAGGATTATGCCAAGCGATTGGGGCAAGTGATGCTGTCCGGCAAGGCCACAGTTGACCCGTTTCCAAAAGTTGAAATCGGCGAGGCCGACCGTGGGAAAATCTCCACCCCGCATGACGATCCTTTGGTAATTGAGTTAAAAGTTGCTAACCTGAGGGTTAGGCGTATTTTGGTTGATACAGGAAGTTCGTCGGACATAATTAGTCTAGAGTGCTTGAATCGGCTGCAACATGATTCCTCAAAGATTGAGAAAATCCACTATCCCATTATAGGCTTCGGAGGTAGTATCATCCACCCAGTCGGCATAATTGCCCTTCCTCTGAGGATGGGAAATAAAAAGGAATCTCGACAAATGGACGTCCGTTTTCTCATAGTGAAAGACCTGACGGCATATAACATCATCTTGGGGCGTCCCACGTTGAATAGGGCAAAGGCTGTCATTGTGACTCATCTGATGCTTCTTAAGTTCATTTGTGACGATGGGAGTGTCAGCACTATACATGCTGACCAGCAACAAGCTAGAGATTGCTACCTAACCACCTTGAGTCCAGAAGCATGGGGGACGGGTGAAGAGAAAGGGACATCGAGAAACAAACGAAAATGTGGCGACACACAACCCAAGATCGTCAAAGAAACATTAACTATCTCAGCAGGGCACATGGAAGAGAGACGCCCAGAGCCTGTTGGGGCCCATTTCAATGTGGTATTAAACATAGATAAACCTGACAGAGTAGTGCCCATCGGGATTTCTCCTGACGACCCGCTGGCGGCAGAGTTGGTCCACCTTTTGAGAGAATTTGAAGATATCTTTGCTTTCACAGTGGACGAAATGCCGGGTATTGACCCTGCTGTGGCCGTCCATAAGCTGAATGTGGACCCAAACTTCAAACCGGTTCGTCAGAAGAAAAGGAACCATGGGGAAGATAGAAATCAGGCGGCAGCCGCGGAAATACAAAAGTTGATGGAGGCAGGGTTCGTCAGGCCTAGTTAGTACCCCGACTGGGTTGCTAACGTGGTCCTCGTCAAAAAACCTAATGGTACCTGGAGAATGTGTGTTGACTACACCAACCTCAATAAGGCATGTCCAAAGGACAGTTTCCCATTGCCCAAGATTGACCGGCTCGTCGACTCTACAGCAGGGCATGCTATGATGAGCTTTATGGATGCATACTCAGGGTTTCATCAGATTTCGTTGTGGCCTGACGACCAGGAAAAAACGTCATTTGTTACTGAACAAGGCCTTTACTGCTACAAAGTGATGTCGTTTGGGTTAAAGAATGCACCGGCCACCTTTCAGCGTCTTATTAACACTGTGTTCATTAAGCAGCTCGGCAGAAATATTGAAGCTTACATTGATGATATGATCGTAAAAAGTAAGTTGAGGGCGGCGCACATAACTGATCTCAGGGAGACATTTGAGACTATTCGAGCTTACAACATGAGGTTGAATCCTAAGAAGTGTGTGTTCGGGGTGACGGCAGGCAAATTCTTAGGTTTCTTGATTGATGAAAGAGGAATCGAAGCCAACCCAGACAAAATCCAGGCAATAATTGATATGAGCTCACCAAAGACAGTGAAGGAGGTCCAGCGGCTCACAGGTTGCTTGGCCGCCCTGGGCAGATTCCTTTCCAGGGCTGGAGACAAGTGCCACTACTTTTTTAGGTCTGTCAGAAAGAAGGCCAAGTTTGAATGGTCGGACGAGGCCGAGGCGGCATTGGTCAGACTAAAGGAGCACTTGCATACCTTGCCTCGTCTTGTTAGTCCCTTGCTAGGAGAGAATTTGTACATGTATCTTGCCGTGTCCGAGCACTCGTTGAGTGCCGTTCTACTGACAGAGAGGGAAGGAATACAGATGCCGGTATATTTTGTCAGTCATGTTCTTCAAAATGCTGAAGTTAGATACCCTACAGTGGAAAAGTTTGGCTTAGCTCTGTTCATGGCCAGCAAAAAACTCCGTCCTTATTTCTTAGCTCACAAAATAGTGGTCTACACAGATCAATCGCTCAAACTTCCCTTCACAAAGCTGGAGGCGTCAGGACGAATGCTGAATTGGGCAATAGAGCTGAACGCCTTTGATATCACCTATGAGCCGAGGAAAGCTGTCAAGGGGCAGGCATGTGCCGACTTTATTGTTGAAATGACGAGGCCTGACTTTGCCAAGAATACAAACACGGTGTGGACAGTGTATGTAGACGGCTCATCCACACAGAATGGATGTGGAGCTGGGATAATCTGTCACTCCCCAGAAGGAGACACTTTTGAGTATGCTATGCAATTTAACTTCCAGGCGTCAAATAATGAAGCCGAATATGAAGCCCTGCTTTGTGGCATTAAAATGTGTAAGGCGGCAGGCACCGAGGAGATTGTAGCACTATGTGACTCCCAACTGATTGTGAGCCAAGTTAATGGGACCTACGAAGCTAGGGATCCGACTATGGTCAAATACATGCAGGCCGTCCATCAGGAAGTAGAGCCACTGAAAAGTTTTGAAGTAAGGCAAGTCCCTCGCTCGGAAAATAACCAAGCTGATGCCCTGTCAAAATTGGCAAGTTCCGCGTCTTGTGATACCCCTCGGCACGTGTTTTGGGAGGTAAAAGAGCACAGAAGTGTTGAGCAAATGGAGGTGGAAACTCTTGACAGGACGTCCACATGGATGGATGACATAGTAAACTTCAAAATGAATGGAGTCTTGCCCGAAGACTCAAGGGAAGCGGCAAAACTTCAGAAGAAATGCTCTTGGTTTGAAATGTGGAACGGCACCCTCTATAAAAAGGCTTACTCCCGTCCTTTGTTAAGATGTGTAACACCTGAGAAGGGGCAGGAAATTCTAGAAGACCTTCATCAGGGGTTGTGCAGCTCGCATATTGGTGGAAGGGCTTTGGCTGAAAAGGCACTTCGAACCGGCTATTACTGGCCGACTCTTAAGGAGGACGCAATTTCACTGGTCAAGAAGTGTGACAAATGCCAGCGTTTTTCTCACCTAATACACCAACCGGCACGAATTCTGACGCCCATTACAAGCCCAATTCCATTTGCTAAATGGGGGATGGATCTTCTAGGCCCATTTACGGCCGCACCAGGAGGAAGGCGTTATGTCATCGTTGCTGTAGATTACTTCACCAAATGGGTGGAGGCAGAAGCGCTCAAAAACATAAAAACTACTGATGTGAGAGCATTCATTTGGAAGAACATCATGACTCGCTTTGGGATTCCACAGGCTATCGTCTTCGATAATGGGCCCCAGTTTGAGACGCCTAAGCTGAAAGAGTGGCTGGCAGATCACGGCATACACACTTGTTTTGCATCAGTCGGACGACCCCAAGCCAATGGTCAGGTTGAGGCGTTCAACAAAATTATCTCCGAAGGAATGAAAAAGAAGCTTGACGAAGCCAAAGGTCTATGGGCTGATGAGCTGCCAAATGTCTTATGGTCCATCCGCACCACGGCTAAGAATTCAACCGGTGAAACACCCTTCTTGCTAGCCTATGGCGCCGAGGCTGTCCTACCCATAGAAATGTGTGAACCAACGTTGAGAGTCATGCTGTATGACGAAAATGCTAACTGGGAGACAATGAAAGCAGCCTTGGACTTCCTGCCCGAGGTTAGAGGAAATGCAGCGCTCAGACAACAGCTGTACAAGATAAGGATGGCAAGAGAATACAACAAGAGAGTCTCTAATAGAGTGCTCAAAGTGGGAGATTTTTTCCTCAGGAAAATGGAGTCCACAGGACGAGCAAATGAACAGGGTAAGCTGACGCCCACTTGGGAGGGACCTTATGAGATCTATGATGAGGTTAGAGATGGAACCTACCGCATTCAAGACATGCAGGGCCGGCCTATTTTACGCACTTGGAATGCCGACAATCTCAAGAAGTATTTCTTCTAGATATGTGCTAAGCTTTGTCTTACTTACCACGATCCATTGCCCAAGGGGCGGCCTCTAATGGTCATAGTAGGGTAGTAATTACTTTTGTAACCGGCTAAATTCGCCTTGCAAAGTTATAAATAATACTACTCTATGTGTCTCGTAATATTTATTGCTCGCACAATGAATATAAAAATGTACACTCCAATGCATAACCAAAGCCTAATTGTATGACGGCCTGAGAAGTGGCCCAGATTAGCAAAAACTCTCAGCAAGACTAATTGTTTGAAGCCTAAGAAGTGGCCCAGATTAGCACCAAGTTGTAGGCTGATCACCTATCCAACTCCCTTCCCAGTATAGCAAGCCGCTGGCCAACCAGTACGGCATAGTAAGTGCCAGCGGCACAAATAAACTTAAATCATAAGTTATTTGTTCAAAAGCCCAGCGGCATGAACAACTTTGAAACATAGGTTGTTTGCTCAAAAGCTCAGCGGCACCAATAACTTTGAGACAAAGGTTGTTTGCTCAAAAGTGCGGCGGCACGAACATTTGGCCGTCCAGACCATTTGACGAGCATGTCTAGCGGCAATCATACCTATTGATTGACTTGCGTCAATCAATGTCGGTATAGACACGCTCGCCAAAGAAAGAGACGACCACAGTAGTGCCTAGCGCATGCTCAGTTGCCTGCGGCACCAATATCTTTGAGACAAAGGTTGTTTGCTCAAAAGTGCGGCGGCACAAACATTTGGCCGTCCAGTCCATTTGACGAGCATGTCTAGCGGCAATCATACCTATTGATTGACTTGCGTCAATCAATGTCGGTATAGACACGCTCGCCAAAGAAAGAGACGACCACAGTAGTGCCTAGCGCATGCTCAGTTGCCTGCGGCACCAATATCTTTGAGACAAAGGTTGTTTGCTCAAAAGTGCGGCGGCACGAACATTTGGCCGTCCAGTCCATTTGACGAGCATGTCTAGCGGCAATCATACCTATTGATTGACTTGCGTCAATCAATATCGGTATAAACACGCTTGCCAAAGAAAGAGACGACCACAGTAGTGCCTAGCGCATGCTTAGTTGCCTGCGGCACCAACGTGCTTAGTGTATACTCAGTTGCACCTTGGCTACCATACCTATTGATTAAGCCTATTGATTAAGGAATAATCAAATTACGAAGAGCAAATAAATGCGAGATAAAAGAAGCAACAAAAATAACCTATTTACTTATAAAACAACGCCCGTAGAAAGGCGTGTAAAAGTAGCCCAGAATTCAAAAGCAAAAAGAAAGAAATTGTTGTGTGCTCAGCAGGCACAATGGTACAGACGCCAGCAGCGCCGAAACTTAACAAAATGATTGTTTTTTTGCCCTTAGGCATGGGAACACTTGAATAAAACTTTGAAGAACTTGGAAGGAAGCAAATCAGGGAGCAGCCGCATCGTCCTCATCATCAGAGGGTACAAACTCAGGGGGCGGCTGACCGAGACGCTCAGCAGCCAACACAGCGGCACTGTGTTCCAATCGCCGCTGGAACCACGCAAGATCATACTCTGGCATGTGGCTCTCCCAGGCGTGCTTAACAGCGTCCTTGGCCGCCTGCTCCCCCTGATCATAGGATTCCAGAAGACGCTCACGCAAGGTGCGAACTTGCGACCTGGCCGTCTCCAGCTCCCCACGAAGATGCTCGGCTTCCTCAGCCGCCTCTTTGACCTGAAGGTACTCCCGCAACTGGTCCTGAAGCGTCCGTATTTCCGCCGCCGCTGTCTTGGCCTCCTCGACCATTGTCACCAAGTCTTTGTCCTGCGCCAAGATCTTCTTAAGCAGCTCGGCCTTGTCAGACCTCAACGAAGCTACCTCCTTTGCTTGTAGGTCTATGGTCGTCTGCATCTGCAAGCGGACCTCTTCAATGGATTTGAACGCATAGTCGCCATGGTGGGTGGACTCAGCCACCTGAGCTTTGAGCTCCTCAGTAGTGCGGGTCTTCCAACTCTTGCAGAATTCCATGCGGCAGAACAACTGCAAAAGGAGCTACATGTTAGTAAATGACTCGAAAAGAAAAAACAAGTACAAGCAAGTTGGAAATAGACTCACGTCGAGAAGAGTGGCCTGGATCGCACCAAACTGGGCGTCAGTCTTGCGGCCAGGAAGAGAAGCAACATACTCTGCGGGGACGGCCTTAAAAACCTTACGGCATATAGCCACCCTATCCTTTGACGAATAGTGGGGAGTAGCGGGTACGTTCTCGTCCTCTGCAGCAGCTGCATCCTTCCCTTTGTCTTTGGCTATAGGAAAAACAACGGCCTTAGGATGACGCGGAGAGTAAGAAGAACTGCCAGAGGAGGCTCGATACGTCTGAACGACGTTCGAATAATACTTACCGCCCGATGACCTAGCTTGGCGGGCCACCTCCGCAGGTATCTGGGAACGGACGTCGGCCGGAATTCCAGAAAGAGGGTCCTCCAGCTCGTCAGGATGCCCACCAGACTTCGATTTGGACACCAAGTCCACAACCAGAGACGGCTTGTCCACGCCAATCTCATCGTCATCAGGGCAACCCCCCTCAGCAACCTTCGACTCGTCCTTCTTCACAAGACGGCAGGGTATGGGTTTGGGCTTTTTGAAGGTACTCGGAGTCTCCGAGCCAGCTGGCACGGCTCTCTTCTTCAGCTGGGACAGAGTCGTCCCCTTCTTCTTCCCTGACGCCCTAGCCGCGTCCTTAGCTTGCTAAAAAAGAACGTAAAGGACAGTCAAATATTGGGCCTCGTCATCAATCACAAGTCACTCACAAGATAGTGGCTCGTCATTCAAAAGAACGCCCGTCTCAAAAGTGACGAAGCGTACCTTATCAATCACAAGTCACTCGCAAGATAGTGGCTCGTCATTAAAAAGGACGCCCGTCTCAAAAATTACGAGGCGTACCTTATCAATCACAAGTCACTCGCAAGATAGTGGCTCGTCATTAAAAAGGACGCTCGTCTCAAAAATGACGAGGCGTACCTTATCAATCACAAGTCACTCACTGAACAGTGGCTCGTCATTTAAAAGGACGCCCGTCTAAAAAATGACGAAGCGTACCTTATCAATCACATGTCACTCACAAGATAGTGGCTCTTCATTAAAAAGGACGCCCGTCTCAAAAATGACGAGGTGTACCTTATCAATCACAAGTCACTCGCAAGATAGTGGCTCGTCATTAAAAAGGACGCCCGTCTCAAAAATGACGAGGCGTACCTTATCAATCACAAGTCACTCACTGAACAGTGGCTCGTCATTTAAATAGGACGCCCGTCTCAAAAATGACGAGGCGTACCTTATCAATCACAAGTCACTCACTGAATAGTGGCTCGTCATTAAAAAGGACGCCCGTCTCAAAAATGACGAGGCGTACCCTATCAATCACAAGTCACTTGTAAAAAAAAAAAAAAAAATAAAAAAAAAAAAATGGCTCGTCACCAAAGGGGCGCCCGTCTTAAAAAGTGACGAGGCGCACCTTGGCAACCGCAGGAAAAACACTAACTTAGGGGCCCGTCATTAAAAAGTGACGAGGCCTACCTTAGCAAACACGGGTCACATGTCAGGATAACGGCTCGTCACTAAAAAGACGTCCACTGTAGACACTGGACGGGAAAAGCTTAACTTGCAAAGACAACAACCTAAGAGAATACTCACCTTCTCCTCCAACTCGGCCTTGGCTTTCTGCATCTTGGCCTCATAGATGTCGGCCATCCAATCGGTCATATCGCCCTTCCCAATATCCGCCGCCGATAACTTGCTCATCCCTTCCTCTGTGAACAAAAGAAATCCAAAGTTAGAAAAAATGAATAGACCAACGCGGAACGGCACATAAATTGGCATACAACCTCGAGTCATAGAATATCCTAAGCCTACGGCCGCTAGAAAGGCCTCGTTCCGAAACTGGCTAATGTGCGGCAACCACTCGGCCGGCACATGGAAAGTCTTGTCCACTGTTAAGTGGTAAGTGTTGGCCTTGAACAGGACCATTATCTGATCCCACTCTTCGGCAGTAAGGGGTGGAAGGGGCTCGTCACGGTCCATATAGTTGGCGTTGCAGTTCCAGCGGCTCATCCTCTCATACATCTCCTGGTCGTCCGTGTAAAACACGACCCACCTTTTCCTCCACATATGCCATTTGCTGAGCTTGCCGACCACTGTCTGGTAGGTACCACGACTGCTCAGATTAAACCACCCTTTGGCGGCACTGGGGGAACGAGAGAGGGAGACCAGATGCAGAAAAGCGTTGAAAGACGGCTCCACGTCGTTCAGCGCACATTTGGCAATATAGCCAAAGATATCAGCCCACGAGTTGGGGGTCAGCTGGGCCACCCCAATGTTAAAACCATCTAACACTTCCACAACGAAGGGGTGTGGAGGGAATCTCATGCCGAGCTTGATGGATGCGGCATACACGGGGAATTCTCCCTCGGCAAGCAGGCTGACGGTCGAGTCCAGACCGGCCGGCACGCGCATCTGGTACCCTTCCCCCACGCAGAGGTCGTCCCTCATCTTGGCCCCGTGCCTGTCTAGCCACCGCATCCAGCCTATGTCTGGGTGAATCTCCGACGGAAGCAATTGGGCCTCCTCCCGTCCTCTGGGCCTAATAGGCTGGGGAGCAGCCTCTTGCTCCTCGGCGACCGATGACAATGGAGCGACGCTTGACTCCCCCACTGCCTGGCTCGCTGTACCCCCTGACGAGCTTGCCGCTTGCTCCCCCACCTCGACATATTCGTCGATCTCTTGAAAGAGTTCGGCATATTCTTCATCGACTGCCGGGGCGGTGGAAGAATACCTCTCCCTAGGGGGTGTGAATGTTTCCTCCCGCAAGCGCAAGCACGTAGGATCTGCCGTTTGCTTGGTTCTAGCCATGCCTTCTGCATAGTGAACGAAGCACGGCTTAGGAGTGACCAACAATGAAGAAAAAGACGCGATTGGACGCCCGCCCCGACAAAAGACGAACGGCGTAAAAATCTCAATTAAAACCTTCAAACCCTTACCTAGTACTAGGAGGCCGGCCGCTAACAAAAGGAAAAATGACGAGGGGATAACAAAAACAAGAAAGAAAGAAAGGCGAAAACTAACCTTGAAAGATCTGTGAAGTACTTGGTGAAGAACAAGTTGAACTTGGTGAAGAACAAGTTGAATTTGGTGAAGAACAGGTTGAGTTTGGTGAAGAACAGGTTTGAGTTTGGTGAAGAACAGGTTGAGTTTTGCGGTGGCCGGAAATCGCCTGCTGGTGGTGAGAGTTCGCCGGAAATCGCCTGTGTACAGCTCTGTGAAAATGAAATGTAATAAATGAAATTTACCCCCCTCTATATATAGGGAGGGGCAAAATGGAGAAAGGTGACACATGTCACCACCTCAACACCTGTCCCAGAGACGAAGATGCAAATCAAAGGTCAAGAACCGATATCCGGAAAGTGTTTCCAGAAATGCCCTTCTTGAGGGGCAAATGTTGTGGGCAAAATTACCGCGCCTTCGTGTACCAATGAGGATGCGACACGTGGCACGTATTACGCCCCCTAAGCAGAAACCATACGAAGACTACTCCACAGCACGTATCTACAATGTATATGTATTTGTATTTAAGAGTGTATAAATGTATGTAGTGTACCTATACCTGAAAAGGGGCCTAAGTAGTAGGTATCCCAAGTAGCATGAATAAGCACAATAGGCCCAAGCAGCCCACTATTGCCAAAAGGGGCCAGAGAATTGTAAGGAGAAAGGACACATGTCCTCCTCCCATACCCTAGCCAATCATGTAAAGGGAATATTAGGTCATTCCCACAAAAACCTAGTACTATAAATAGTCCCACTTCCCTAGAAAAAGGGGTCACAATCAATACATTCAAGAGCAATTGCTGCTCTGCCTTCTCTCTACTTTCTCTCTCTATAAAAATACAATCTTGTGAAACCCTTAGAAGTTACCGGAAAACCTCCAAGGTATCGCACCGGAAAAACCCCACAACACCTATCACTCCATCATTGCACACAAACTTCAAAAGCATCAGATGGGTGACGTCTACAGCTTTAATCTTGTTTAAGGTGGGTCGTCCCAAGATGACATTGTATGCAGTCAAGTCTTTAACAATTTAGGAAGTCCACCTCCATCTTTCGTCCATTTTTCCTATCCCCTATTCGAACCGGCAGAGTGATGACGCCCACAGGGTGAATGATGCTCCCTCCGAAACCAATGATGGGTTAGTGAATTCTTTCGATGGTTTTGGGGTCATGTGCTAGGCGATTGAGGCATTCTAGACTCATTATGTCGGACGAGCTTCCCGTGTCTATTAGTATGCGTTTAACCCTCATGTTAGATATCTTGAATTCGACCACAAGGGGATCATCATGCGGAGTGGCTATCCGTCCACCATTTGACTCACATATCTCTATCCTTGGGAATGGATCCATGGGTGCTTTTGCTGACAACAGCACTTGTCCTAGGCGGCGAGCATAATCTTTCTGTCCTCTCATGGTGGGTCCTCCAGCGGCCGGTCCTCCAGATATGACGGCTACAAATCCTCCGTCGCTGTGCTGTCCCTTGGTAGGTGAGGCAGGTGACTTGTTCTTTTTGTATTGGTTTTTTCCAAAGCCATGAGCATTCTTCTGTAAGTAGTTCTTGAGGTGTCCTTTGGAGGCTAGGCCATCTAAAGCCCTTTTCAAGCTTCTACAATTCTTAGTTTCATGTCCTATGTCTTCATGGAACTGGCAATATAATTTGGGATCTCGACTCTCAGCAGGAGATTTCATGGGGAAAGGTCGATCAAGTTCATACCTTGTCCCAACGTCTTTTAGTATGGTGAGGAGATCTGTGTTATACTCAAAATATTCCCTTTCCTGCGGTCGTTCTCTCTTGTGCCCAGGAGAGTTGGTATCATGCTCTTTTGAGAGGGCCCATGTGCCATTCACTCGTGGGGCTTTTCGGTCCACTTTATCCTTCTTTCCGGAGGAGTCTGTTGTTTCTCCAATCCTTCCTTCCTTTGACGCGCTGCATATTTCTGTTGCATGGATAAATGCTTCAGCCTCGTCCAGGACTTCTGCCATAGTCCTTACACTCTTCTTAACCAGATCAAACTTGAAGGATCCCTTCTTCAATCCCCGGATAAAATTATCAAAGGAGACGCCATCGGGCAAGTCTGGGATCTGCCCGGCCTCTAGGTTGAAACGCTTCACGTAGCTTCTTAGGGACTCGTCTTTCCCCTGTTGGATCAGTCCCAAATGCATGCTTGTTTTCCTTTCTTCCTTTGTGTGCCATGAACCTTGTAGAGAACAAAGTTTGTAGTTCGTTGAAAGAGGCAATTGATCCTGGGGGTAGCCGTTCAAACCATTTAGACGCTACTCCTTTGAGCGTGGCTGGGAAGTATTTGCACCAAGTGGCTTCATTGGTTCCTTGAACATACATATAATGGCGGTATGCGACAAGGTGCATATCAGGATCGGTGGTCCCGTCATAAGCTTCAATTGTAGGAGTTTTTACCTTGGGTTCCTTCAGGGCGTTCATGATCTCGTCAGAGAAAGGGGGTACTCATGTGCCTTAGCGTCAGATTGTTAAACCCTTGCTGAATATGATAAGTTGGTTCACGGCGGTTGGATAGCAGGCGGGGGCGCATGCTTACTCTGTTGGGCGTCATCTGGGTCTGTCCACGTGTAGTGGGGTAAAATGGCGGATCTTCCATCACAGGAGTGGACCCGATGTCTGATAGTTCAGATTCAGCTTCATAATGTTCTTGACGTCTTGAGGCAGGCCGTAAGACGGCTGGTGGGCTTCCCCTAGACGATGGTCGTATGACCGGTCCCTTCGAGGTAAGAAAGTGGGGGGGTCACGGCCGTTTCCCGAGTGCTCAGGCACAGGGCTGACTCCCCTGCTTGCTTGTGGACGAGAACCTTCTCCAGCCCTCCATACGTTGGATCTGAGTGGCATTATGCTTATCCGATTGACGCCTAGGCTGAGGGGTCTCTGTGGAGCCGTCCTCTCAGCGCTGTAGATTAGCATATTTTTTCGAATTTCATCTTGCAATGTAGTGCTCATCTGTTGTCGAAAGGTCTGATTCATTTGCTGTTGGAATCCTGCTAAGATCTCGCGTAGGGAGCCTACCGAGACTGGAAAATCTAGATTCTCATCTAGCACGGCGTCTCGGACGCTGGGACTTAGATGGCCGCCTGGCGGAGACGCCTCGGTCATTGGTTCTTCTTCTACAACCACCTCAGCTTTCTGCACCCGTCGCGGTGTGTTTCCTGCATTTGCGATTCGATTGGCTTCTTCTATGTGTCGTTGGCTTCTTTCGAGGGGCCGTCTCTCTTCTCCTTCACCAGCGTACTCTCTGTCAGAGTGTAGTTCGGCCATGACACTGTACCTCCCCACAGACGGCGCCAAATGTTGTGGGATCTTTTATGGTGCTGACGTGGCACGCGTTCCTCGGAGGTATCAAGTATGACCTGACACGAACTTCTGGCAACCTGCAAAACAAGAATATTCCAGTAGGAATATTCCCGTAGGAATATTCCCTCCGATGCTTAAGTAAGTATAAGCTAGAGAGAGAAGTAATTTGTAGAGAGAAGACAGAGCAAAGATAGTTTTAGGTTGGTGGGAATGAATTGATTGCCTTTTACCTAGGGATCTGTACTATTTATAGTGCTAGGGTTTCTTGGGAACTGGTCCTGCATGATTGGATGTTATGCAAGATCAAGACACGTGTCCTGCTAAGTTTTGGAGGCTTGGTTTAGACCAAGTGGGCCTCTTAAGTATTTGGGCCTTTCTCTTTGGGAAATAGCAAAATGGGCTCCTTCCTGAGTAAGTGGGTCCCATGATCCACTGATGGGTCTTGGCCCTGCATGTGCATGTGGGTTTGAGATTTGCCTGCTGATGGGCTTTTGGGCCTTCTTTCTGGGCTTTAATGGTACAGCCAGGTGGCGTTCTTTTAGGCCACATCAAAAACAACCTCTAAAATCCAAAATACATATGCTATGCATTTTCCCAAATCAACATACTATCCTTTTATACGTTAATTGTTGTATCTGAAATTATTTTTGTTTTATGTGTGTAGTCGGTATTGGATGTTAGTTATTATTTGTCCGTGGGTTGGATTGGAGCATTGCCTAGATCGGTTTGGAGCACAAATGAACCTCCTGGATTTGCTCAAACAATAATCAACATGTATGTGCTAAATTACTTATTTTCTCATATATTCTTCCTATCGTAAGTTTATTTACTTAACTAAACCTTTTACAATTACTTAGGGAAATCATCAGATTTAACATGTAACACGTAAAATAAATTAGGAAAATGAAGAAGAATCCTTTCATTAAGTAGAAAAAATAGAGGTATTTGACCTTAATTACAATTTTGGAACACTTTATACATAGTTCGTTAATAAGTTGTGTTATTAGGTGCTTAATTTATTTAATCTCTCTTGAGTAATAGTGCCCTCGTCAGCCTCTAGGCTCCAAGGATAGTGGATATTATGTATGCCGCTACAATAGAGTCCAGACAGATAATCGTTCCTGACAAGGTATTTCTTCTAATGCGCATATAGATCGTGTCTTAATGATCGAGACCTACCTTATTTATAATTGTGATAGATGCATGATTGTGTGTTTGAGATGGTTGTTGGCATTAGATCTTATGATGAAATATATCAAAAATTGGACCTGGAATCATTAGAAGAAATGCAGTGTCAGTAACAGAGGGAGGGGTAGGGCAGGCTATTGTTGTTATGTCACTCCCAGAGTCACCTGAAACCGTGAATAGAAGCAAAATCAAGATTTTAAATCTGCACGAATAAAAAATAACCAAACCAATTATCGCCTCCAAGGAAACATCCTTATGTGAAAATGCAAAAATTAAATTATATATCTCCTCACTAGCTAACAAGACATATACTTTCCTAGATTATGACAAGTATTCCTCAAACCAGCAACCGAAACCAAATCAGCTGTCATTAATGAATTTGAGAATAATAAGCATTGTTCAAACGAGATCTAAAAAACCAAAACTTTTTCAACTCGTTCTTCAGTAAATAACATTTAACTATTTTCCTACAGCCTTTTCTGTCCTGTGATTTTCAGTATGTACTATTCTAAACTCCCTCTCTAGTTTTTTTTTTCCTTCAGGAGAGGAGGGAGTGGGATCGGTTACTTGGAGGCTTATATTCATTACCAAATTGCAATTTTTAATTAATAAAAACAAGTAAAATGGTAAACACACACATTACTCCAGTGGTTGTCTTGGAAATTGTAAAAGCATTATTTTCGTACATGTACTTTTCAAAGTTTTCATTGGACTAATGTAAGGGGTAACTATGGAGTGGAAAGTGGTATTTGAATTCATGCAATCTGGTGTAGATTGAACCGAGCATAATCTCATCAAGCACAGGTAGAACATAATGATTAAGGACGATCTTTGAGTATTTTATCCTCTACATGCAAGTAACTGAATGGGTTCTCAACCTGAATGGTTATCAACCACCAGTTGTATAATTGAGCTAAAAGATATTGTTATGGTTAGAAAGTCATTCTTAAATCGTTTGTTCTTATTTTAATCACGGATCAAAATGTTGAGTAAGTAGGTAAGATGAGAAAATGATATCAGAACTATTTGAAGTTAGTGAAAGATTCTGTAAGTAATTCAGATATTCCAAGCAACCAGGTAGCTCAAAATACAGTAAACTCACAGAGATACTCTCATGATGCTAAAACAACCAAAATACTCTCGAGATACTTTTCTGTTTTCCTCTCCCCCTTATTTATACAACGCGTAGTAAAGGACGATGCAAGTATAACTATAATTGTAATGAGACAAAAGGTTTAACGACCCTAAGGGTTGCACCTACTAAGTGGTTCCTCTCCTGTAAACTGCTATGTCCTTTGTTGTTTCTGCTTCTTTGTTGTTCTGAAGTGTTTGCTGCCTTTTTTTCTCTTCTTGTATATGTATGTAGAATTGGGAAAGCACATCAACAGTTGAAAACCATTGTTTGTGTTAGGTTATGACAAATATAAAACATATATATTTCATGCGGAAAAAACCATAAAGCCAAGAATCCAAATTAATTGCCACATAACAATTAGCATAATTTAGGATGCATACATTTGTAGCGTGCCCTCCCTAGCTGCTCCCGAACCGAACAAGAACAAGTTTAGGGCTCCAAGTGTAGTCCCTCCGTAGATAGTCCACAACACGTTCGGATCCGCCTTAGATTCAATTAACAAGAATTTAGCCTAAGGTTTTATGTTTATTCGATTATAATTTGTGGCAAATTATTAACTCTAGTTTTTAACTTAAAACTATATGAATACTTTTTGATGTATTATAAATTGTGATTGCCATCACCTATTTATAGGGTAGGATCATCGAAACTAGAAACCTACTAGGATTTAATTAACCTAATCTTATTAGAATCTATTAAGTTAGTGTTTAATTCAACAACTAACTCTAGTAATTTTAGGAAAATAATCTTTAATCGAACTAATCCTAAACGCTTAAGGATTCGATGCATGCACGAACTAACGCACACACACGCACAACCCACGAAGGGCGATGGGCGCGCGCGCGCGGAGCTCGGCCCAGCAGCGCTGCTGCCCACGCTTGGGCGTGCCAACCTGCTGGTCTCGCTGGGCCTGGCCTTGCGTGTTGCTTGGCTGGGCCTTGCGGTGCTTGCCTTGCTGCGCGCGGGCTTTGCTAGGCGCAGGCTTCGTGCTGGGCTTTTCGTCTAGCAAGCTCGTCCGATGTTTATTTCGTACGATACGCTTCCGATTAATTTTCCGATTCCGGAATTCATTTCCGATTCGAACAATATTTAATATTTCCGATTCCGGAATTATTTTCCGTTTCGAACAAATATTTAATATTTCCGATTCCGGAATTATTTTTCGATTCCGATAATATTTCCGATTCCGACAATATTTCCGTTTCCTGCAATATTTCCGATTCCGGCAATATTTCCATTTCCGATAATATTTTCCGATACGTACCATGTTTCTGTTTCCGGCAACATCTACGACTTGGATAATATTTATATTTCCGATACGATCCATATTTCCGTTTCCGACAATATCATCGTTTCCGGAGTATTCATAATTTGTCTTTTGACGATTTCAACTTCCACTGGAACCGAGATCCGTCGATTCCGAATATCCATAAATGGAGTATTTAATTCACTTAAATACTTGATCCTTTCACGTACTATTTGTGTGACCCTACGGGTTCAGTCAAGAGTAAGCTGTGGATTAATATTATTAATTCCACTTGAACTGAAGCGGCCTCTAGCTAGGCATACAGTTCACTTGATCTCACTGAATTATTAACTTGTATAATTAATTAATACTGAACCGCATTTATTAGACTTAACATTGAATGCATACTTGGACCAAGGGCATTATTTCCTTCAGTTTGTGCAACTAATAATAATATATGAGGTAAGTAGGATTCATGCTTTCCTTTTAGTGGATTAGTGAAAAAGGTACATAATAATTGCTTAACAGTAAAGACAACTTATGTTCACTACTTATAGTTTATGTTAAGACCAACTTGAATAGCTTCTAAACTTCACATTGTACTTTTAGCTTCTAAATTATGCTTAATATTGTATATTAACTTATATGTTACCTTGCTTTGTTATATTTTAACAAAGTTCCTCACACGTATTCTCAAAAATTGATTGTCGAGCTAAGGGGGATTTGGATCTCATATGTTATCGGGTATCACCAGCCAAATAACGATGAAGAAGAAGATGATGATCTATGCGAGTTAGGCAAGCTCAATGAATGATATTGGTTACCGACCTATTTTTGTATTTTCTTTTTTTGGGCATTAGAAAGGTCTTTGATTTTTTTTTTAAGGATCTTTGTCAATGAATGATAGGATTTTGTTATGAATATTTGTGGATGAGTTTTTATATATGAATATATGTTGGCTTTTGGTAGATTGAGTGCATATGTTTGTATATATTTAACTTTGGTGTATGGTGTAATATAGGAAGTGTATGATGATAATAACCCCAAAAAAGGGTAGTGACATGGCAATTAGCATAAAATTTTAATACACCCTCCATTCTGGAAATATCGGACCATTTTTTATTTACGCTATTCACACTACGACTGTGGCAATTGTGATTCGTACGTAAGGAAATTTTAGTCAAGTGGGGTCATGTTAGATTCGTATCAATTTATAATTCTAAATATTAATTTTTTATAATTTTTACTTGCACACGATTTGAGATTTAAGAGTTAAAGTAAGGGTTAAAGGAGTAAAAGTCAACAATGGTGCGATATTTTCGGAATGGAGGAAGTACCTCTTTAAATCATAAAGTTAAAATGTTCTATATGCTAATGGATAAAATATCATATAGTTATTGATGTGGCCTAGAATAATAGACTGCCACAAGGCTTTACTAGGATGGCCAAAAAGGAAGACAGAGATTCTCCAGCATGGATACCCAGAATCCATACTGAGCCCATATCCGCATCCAGACCCAGGGCCTATCTCTTAGGCCCATGACCCCCTTTGATTGGAAGAATCCCTAGTTAAATCATGTCTAAAAGCCCAACATGCAAAGGGCCCAACAGGTCTAATCAGGCCTCCTATTATCGGACACATGTCCTAAATCTGGGGAAGCACCCAATCATAAGGCCAGGGTTTTAAGATCAAGTCCCAAGAAACCCTAGCACTATAAAAAGTGCAGATCCCTAGGTAAAAGGGGCATTCAATTCATTCCCACCAACCTTAAACTATATTTGCTCTACCTTCTCTCTACAAATTAATTCTCTCTCTAGCCAATACTTACTTAGGCATCGGAGGGAATATTCCTACGGGAATATTCTTGTTTTGCAGGTTGTAGGAAGTTCGTGCCAGCGCATACTTGATACCTCCGAGGAACACGTGACACGTCATCACCACAAAAGATTCCACAACATTTGACGCCGTCTGTGGGGAGGTATAGTATCATGGCCGAGCCGCAATCTGAAGGAGAGTATAATGGTGAAGTAGAGGAGAGACGGCTCCGGGAAAGGAGTCAACTCCATATAGAGGAAGCAAACCGAGTTGCAAATGCTGGAAGCACGCCGCGCCGAGTTAGGAGGCCGAAGTAATTGTAGAGGAGGAACCAGTCCTGGAAGCACCTCCACCAGGCGGCCACCTAAGCCCCAGTGTCCGGGACGCCGTGCTGGATGAAAATTTGGACTTGCCTATCTCGGTGGGATCACTGCATAAACTCCTGGCAGGATTCCAACAACAAATGAATCAAATCTTCCGACAACAGATGAGTATCACGTTGCAGGATGAAGTACGAAGAAACATGTTGATATACAACACTGAAAGGGCGGCTCCGCAGAGGCCCCTCAGTCTTGGCGTCAATCGGATAAACAGAATGCCACTCAGATCCAACGTATGGAGAGCAGGAGAAAGTTCCTGTCCACAAGCTAGCCGAGGAGTCAGTCCTTTGGCAGAACGCTAGGAGATTGACCGCGACCATCAAGCCTTTCTGCCTCGGCGAGAGCAGGTCACGCGACCACCTTCCAGGGGAAACCCACAGGCCATCTTGCGGCCATCCTCGAGACGTTAGGAACACTATGAAGCTGAATCTGAACTATCAGACACTGGATCTACTCCAGTTATGGAAGATCCCCCATTTTACCCCTCTACTCGAGGACAAACCCAGATGACGCCTAACCGAGTGAGCATGCGTCCTCGTATAATCTCTAGCCGTCGTGAACCAACTTATCATATCCAACAGGGGTTGAATAACTTGACGCTGAGGCACATGAGTACCCCCTTTTCCGAGGACATAATGAACGCCCCGAAAGAACCTAAAGTCAAAACTCCCACCATTGAACCTTATGACAGTACCACCGACCTAGACATGCACCTAGTTGCATACCGTCACCACATGTATGTTCAAGGAACCAATGAAGCCACATGGTGCAAATACTTTCCTGCTACCCTTAAAGGAGTGGCGTCCAAATAGTTTGAACGACTGCCCCCAGGATCCATTGCCTCTTTCAACGAATTACAAACCTTGTTCTCCACCAGGTTCATGGCATACAAGGAAGAAAGGAAAACAAGCATGCATTTGTGACGCATTCAACAAGGAAAAGATGAGTCGCTGAGAAGCTATGTTAAGCGCTTCAATCTAGAGGCCAGACGGATCCCAGATCTGCCCGATGGCGTCTCCTTCGATAACTTTATCAGAGGATTAAAGAAAGGATCATTCAAGTTTGATTTGGTTAAGAAGAGTGTTCGGACTATGGATGAAGTCTTGGACGAGGCTGAAGCATTTATCCATGCAATAGAAATATGCAGTGCGTCCAAGGATGGAAAGGCTGGTTAGGCGACAGATTCCTCAGGGAAGAAAGAGAAGATAGACAGGAGAGCCCCACGGGTAAATGGTACTTGGGCTCTTTCGAAAGAGCATCATACTAATTCTCCTGGACAAAAGAGAGGATGTCCATAGGAAAGAGAATATTTCGAATACAATACAGACCTTCTCACGATCCTGGTGGACGTCGGGACTAGGTTCGATCTTGAACGACCCTTCCCCATGAAATCTCCCGCTGAGAGTCGAGATCCTAAGCTGTATTGTCAGTTCCACGAAGATATAGGGCATGACACCAAGGACTGCAAAAGCTTGAAGAGAGCCCTGGACGGCCTATCCTCCAAGGGGCACCTAAAGAACTACCTGCAAAGGAGTACTCACGACACAGGGAAGAATCAGTACAAGAAAAACAAGTCACATGTCTCGGCTACAGAAGGAAATCGCAGCGAAGGGGGATTTGTAGTCGTCATATCAGGGGGACCAGCCGCTGGAGGACCCACCATGAGGGGACAGAAAGATTATGCCCCCCGTCTAGGTCAGGTAATGTTATCAGGGAAGTCACCGGTGGACCCGTTCCCTCGAATAGAGATATGTGAATTGGATGGTGGACGAGTAGCCACCCCGCATGACGACCCCCTCATGGTCGAGATCAAAATCTCCAACATGAGAGTGAAGCGCATCTTGATAGATACAGGAAGTTCATCTGATATAATGAGCATGGAGTGCCTCAGCCGCCTAGCTCACGATCCTAAAACCATAGAAAGCATACACTACCCTATCATTGGCTTTGGAGGAAGCATCATACATCCAGTAGGCGTCATCACTTGCCGGTTCGGATTGGATCGAGAACGTAAAGATGGACGAAAGATGGGGGTGGATTTCCTAATCGCCAGAGACTTGACAACATACAATGTCATTTTGGGACGTCCCACCCTGAACAAGATTAAGGCAGTGGTCGTCACCCATCTCATGCTCCTGAAGTATGTATGTGACGATGGGGCGATAGGGACTATACATGGAGATCAACAGCAAGCGAGAGACTGCTACCTCACTACTCGTAACCCGTCAGCATGGAGGAAAGACCTGGCCGGGGCTAAAGGCAAAAGGAAATATGAAGAGGAGCCACCCACTGCCAGCGAGAGTATCCCAGTCAAGATAGAGAAAAGTGGCTAAAGAGTAGAATGTCATTAGACTAGTTAGAATACTTTATGTAATATGAGCCTACAAAACGGCCTAGCAATTATGTAAGAGCCCACAAAACGGCCTGTAATGCTTGCCTACAAAACGGCTAGCTTATCTTCGCTACTTAGCGAAATGTTAACTTTATGACAATGTTTCCCTCATCAAAAACTCTGATGAACTTACGGCCCAATAAAGCCACTCAAAATCATATAGCAAACGTAAAAAAGTGAAGTTCCCCCACGATAACGAGCCCCAAGAGGCGGCGTCACGAATGGTCAATTGAACGATGGCCTTAGAACTGGCCTAAATTAATAAAGATGTGAAAGCGCAAACAAGACTCAACCAAGCAGTCATTTAAAATGGACGCCCTCTCCTTTGAAGGCGTCACAAAAGACTAATCGGTTGACGGCCTGAGGAGTGGCCTAGATTAGCGCCCCAAATTAGGCTGATCACCTAAAGCACTGAGGTAACCGTCCACAATTGGACCAGAAAGTATGTTCCTGGAAAGTCAGTATAAAGCTGAAATGGAATAAAAATACAAGTGCACAGGAGGCACAAAATATTCATACATGCGCACAAGGCGCAACAAACCCAAATAAAAATAATGCCCAAGGGCATCAATGTTATTACAAGCGCCTACGGCGCCACAAAAACCAGCATTAAAAATAAAAACAGTCTACGGATGAGGGGCTGTCGAGCTTCCGTCCCGGACGTCCTGATCTTCGGGAGAATTCACCTCCTCTTCTTCCGCGTCCTCATCCTCCCCCTCACTAAAAACCTCGGGAGGATCAAAACCAAGGCGTCGAGCAGCAGAGACGGCCATCTAGTACGAAATCCGGCGTCTAAACCAGGAAAAGTCCTTCCCATCCATCGACTGATCCCAAGCCCGCCGAGCATTCTCCAGAATGGACTTCACCCCAAGCTTGAAAGAACTAGCGGCTTCCCCCGCACAGTTTCAATCTCGTCCTGGGTGGCCTTGAGCTTCTTCTCCAAGGCGTCCACCTTGGTAGAAAAGTTGGTGACACGCTCCGAGACGGCAGAATACCTCGTCTTCAGCGCAGTTAACTTCTCCTCATGCTCCAGCAGCTTCCTTTCATAATCCTGGGCATCCTCCTCAGCCTTCCTCAGCGAAGCCGTCTCCGACCTGATCTGGACATCCGCGTCCTCATTGATCTCTCTAGCCTTTTTCTCAGCATATTTCTCATGATTTTCAATCTGGTCCTTGTGCTTCAACATCTCTCGGTGCATGTCAAAGCGGTAATGCCTACCCTCGGCACAACGGATGAAGAGTTGCCGCAATCCAAAACAGACTTAATTCAGTTACCAAAAAAAATAAAAAATAATTACATCAAGTATGAGGGACTGCATGGCCCCAAAGTACCCTAGGTCAATTCCAGGAAGAGAGTTTATATACTCCTCGGGAATAGCATCGTAGACGGCCGAAAGGATCTTGTCCTTCTCCTCTGAGCTAAACCCGCCAGATAGGGGAATATTCGCCACCTCGGCCCGCCTCATCCGTTTGATGCCTGCTTTAGTCCGTAGATGAACTTCTTAAGCTTGCATACCTTTCCTTGGTTCTTTTGATCGACAAAACCCTCCGGCTGTGTCATGAACACAGTCTCTTCAAGAACACCGTTCAAGAAGGCAGTTTTGACATCCATTTGCCATATTTCATAGTCATGAAAAGCGGCAATCGCAAGGATTATCCGAATAGACTTAAGCATCACGACTGGAGAAAAGGTTTCATCGTAGTCAACGCCGTGAACTTGCCTGTAACCTTTTGCTACCAATCTAGCCTTGTATATGTATACAATTCCATCTTTGTCTTTCTTCAACTTGAAGACCCATTTGCATCTAATAGGTGTGAACCCATCCGGCAAATCAACCGAATCCCAGACTTGATTTTCAGACATGGAGTCTATTTCAGATTGCATGGCCTCTAACCATTTAATGGAGCTTGGGCTCGTCATAGCTTGCTTGTAAGTCAAAGGTTCATCACTATCCAATATGAGAACGTCTAAGTTTTCAGTCAAGAGGATGCCTGTCCATCTGTCCGGCTGAAAAATAGTTCTATTTGACCTACGAGGGGCAACAACGTTTTGAGGAACTACTCCCACTGGCTCTTCTAAAGACCTTGGAGGTTCATCAACTTGAACTGCTTCTAAAGAGTTCTGAGTTCGTTGTTCGTCTCGAATCTCTTCGAGGTCTATTATTCTCCCACTTGTCAATTTGGAAATATGATTTCTTTCCAAAAAGACACCGTCACGAGCAACGAATACCTTGTTGTCTGACTTGTTGTAGAAATAATACCCCATAGTTTCTTTTGGATACCCAACGAAGAAACATTTGTCAGATTTAGGTTGTAGCTTGTCCGAAATTAATCGCTTGACATATTTCGATTGGGCTTAGGGGCCACCGCCGAAGAGGCAGGACGCTTCTTCGTAGCCGACGAGGTGGGCTCCTAAAAATGAAAAGGGTGAAAAAACCAGCATAGACTTTAAAGATTACAGGAATGCGTCCAATTGAATAAAATGTACCTTTGAAGCGTCACCAGAAGCCCCTTCATCAGACTTCTTTGAAGATTCTTTCTTCTTGGCCTCCACGGCCTTGAAGACATCATCAGTATACACCTGGGACAACCAGGTAGGCACGTCCACCAAACCCTTGTATTCTGGGGACAAACGACTCATGGAAGAATCTACACAAACCAAGGGGATCAGTGAAGGATAAGAAAACAAGGTTTTTTTGTGGAAAATAAATGCAATACTACCTCTATGCAAGTAAGGGCAGAGACCAACGGCCGCAAGAAAGCCCATGTTGGTGAACTGATCCACATGGGGAAGCCAACTATTAGGCACCCACGCGTGACTCTTTGCGGACAGCCGAAACATTTTGGCCTGAAATAAAGGCTTTATGAGCCTACATTCCCTTGACAGAAGGCGAGGATAGACGTCAGCCCAAAAGCGAGGCCAGTAATTCCAGCGTGAAAGACGCTCTGAAAGAGGGAGGTCCTCCATTCGGATAATAGACCATTTGGTCCTCCACCTTACCTAGCTAGAGGACTTACCCACTACCGTCTTATAACCCCGCCGGCTATACAGGGTGAACCATCCCTGGGGAGAACGAGAAGAAGGAGCGATGTCTACAAGTCTAACAAAGGAAGGAAAGGAAGGGGGGTGACGTCACTCAACGAACACTTGGCAATATAACCAAAGACATTCGCCCAAGAATTAGGGGTCAGCTTGGCTAGGCCAATGTCACAACCATCTAAAACGTCCATTACAAAAGGGTGCAGAGGAAACCTAAGGCCTAATATGAAGGCGGTCGTATAGACAGCAACCTCTCCCAAAGAAAGACGGTCTACAGTATTAAAGGGACGAGGGCACCTAAAACTAAAGCCACGAGGCAAGAGCAAGAAACGCTCGAAGTCACGTCCTTGCTCCCTTAGGTATCGCAACCATTTCTTGCTGGGGAGGATGTCAGAAGGAAACAAGTCCACATCCTCTTTTCCACGAACCATAGTAGGAAGGTTCTTTGCAAATTCCTCGTCCGAAGAGCTGGAAGAATCATCTTCAAAATCCTCACGAGGGACACGAGGACGGCAGGCCACACTCTTTCTTCTCCTTGAAGAATGTGCCGCCCTGGAACCCCCGTCTCCTGAATGATGGGAGGAGTTAACTCCACACCTATTTCCTTGGGACGGGTTCGAAAAAGGAACCCTGCTGTCCCTCTCTCGTGGTACTCCCCATGCACCTACGTTGGTTGTCTGCTTAATACGAGTCATGCCGTCCTGCATAACGAACAGGACGTCTGAATTAAGAAAAGAGGAAAAAGCAAAAGAACGGGTACGCCAAATAATAGACTGCCACAAGGCTTTACTAGGATGGCCAAAAAGGAAGACAAAGATTCTCCAACATGGATACCCAGAAGCCATACTGAACCCATATCCGCATCCAGACCCAGGGCCCATCTCTTAGGCCCATGACCCCCTTTGATTGGAAGAATCCCTGGTCAAATCATGTCTAAAAGCCCAACATGCAAAGGGCCCAACAGGTCTAATCAGACCTCCTATTATCGGACACATGTCCTAAATCTGGGGAAGCACCCAATCATCAGGCCTGGGTTTCAGGATCAAGTCCCAAGATACCTTAGCACTATAAATAGTGCAGATCCCTAGGTAAAAGGGGCATTCAATTCATTCCCACCAACCTTAAACTATCTTTGCTCTACCTTCTCTCTACAAATTATTTCTCTCTCTAGCCAATACTTACTTAGGCATCAGAGGGAATATTCCTACGAGAATATTCTTGTTTTGCAGGTTGCAGGAAGTTCATGCCAGCGCATACTTGATACCTCCGAGGAACGCGTGACACATCATCACCACAAAAGATCCCACAACAGTTATAGTTAAAATCGCATAGATTCTCTAAAAATCACATAGTACCTCTTTAAATCATAAAATTACTGTATAACTCATATTGTTACTATTTAAAATAGCGAAGCCACTGGTCAAATTCGAGAAGTGAAAACGATATTTCGGCAAAACAAAAACGCTAATTTCTCCAAACAACAAACATTTTCAATTTTAAATAAAAATAGACTTAAAATACTTTAAAAACAACGAACCGAGATGTTATCTCTCAAAATTCTTGCGATGATTTGGAACGAGCGCAAATTCTTCGATTCGGTTTCGGTAATGGCGAACCTCCTTCTTGATCTACTACTTTCTCGTTTCCTCCTCAAGTAGATCCAATTATGAGAATTATATAATAATTACGTAGAAAACCGAACAAAAATGAACAAACCCTAGAAATTTGTAAAAGTCTAAAAAGCATAGAGAGAAAATAAATAGAGAAATAAAATGAATGCATATCTGAAATTTTTGAAAAATAAAAAACGTTTAAAACGTATATAAAAGTAGGTTAGATACAAATCGCATAGAAACTTTATAAATCAGATAGTAACTCTTTAAATTACATAATCACTGTAATACTCATATAGTTAAAATCTTTCATGTGACAGTTACACATGTTGTCCAGCCAAAATTACTTTGTTGCCCTGGTTCATGGACCAGGTTTATAATTGAAAATTCTAAGATAGTCATAATAAAAATCACCATGATAAGGGAATTAATTTGGATCACATAAATTAATTTTATATTACCTTTTTATTATCTAAAAACTAATTAAATAATTTTAGAAAATATCAAAAATCGGTTTTATTTTTTATTTTTGTGTAAATCAAAAATTAATTTCCAAAATAGATAAAAAAATAATTAGTGATAATTAAGAATGGGGTTTTAATAATTTTCTCTCTCCTCTCCTTAACCACCTCGCCGGACCACCATCCTTCACCACCCACCCACCCACCCACACCCGCCGCAGGCCCCTCCCCGTCGCATCCCTTTCCCCGACGCCGATGCAACCCCTTCCCCGACGCCTATGCAATCACCTCCCGTCGCATCCCCTCCTTGTCGCAGCTAGCCCCCCCCCCCGGTCGAAGCCCCCTCCCCCCTTCGCACCGGCCTCCCCCACCTTTTGCGACACAACCTCTCCTAAACCACCTCGTGGTTGGGCATATGCGGCCGGATTCACCGTGAGGAGACGCACGGTGTGTAGGGTTGTTTTGGGCCCAAAATCACAACTTTTTTTTTATAGTTATACAAAATTTAATTAGTACTTAAATAAAACGTGCAATAAATGACATAAAACAAATAATGTCTTGGTGGTTTGTCATCAAGTCCTCTATATTTGACATAAAAGTCTGAGCTTTGAACCCTCACACAATCATATATTTTTTTTGAATTTTTGACCTTTACTCTATTCTATTAAGTAAAAAGAATAAATTTTATGTTAATTTCTTTTATTTTATTTTCATAAAATATTAAACCTTTATATGTCTAATCTTATTTCAAAATGTAGGGGAATACAGTTAAACATAATAACATGTGCGGAACAATCCCCAAAGCCAGGAAACATGTATAAAGCACAGATTAAGCAAACTTACATTCGAAGCGTGTTTTCCACAATAATCTGTCAAAGAACACGAACAAAGAACTCCACTTGTCGTTCCTCTATTGGTTCACCGACACGATCAGATCCGTCTTGATAATCGTATCTTAGACAATTGATCAAGATACTTTACTTTTGGGAAGAACTCACTTTGGAGGCACATAGAGAATTAGGGTTCTCTGTGTCTCTAGGGTTTGAGCAATATGAATTGTGTTTGTGTTGGAAACTAGGTTGTAAGGTTATATCATTAACCTTACTAACCGACCAAGCAAGAAGCAAGGCCGGCTAGCAAGCCATGCGAGCCAAGCAACACGGACACACGCCCGCCTGCCCAGCGACACACTGCAGGCCGAAGCCCACAGCGCGCGCGCCGAGCAGCTGGGCCGTGGGCCTTGCTCGCTCGTCGCTGTTGTTGCGCTATTAAGAACACAAGTTTTGTGAATGAATTTCACATATTGACGTAGTTATTCTCCCAATGCCAATCCGTTCCAAACTTGCTTGCTGCTGCGTGCACGCGCCCAATGGGCTTGCCTTGGCTCGCGAGCTTGCGTGCTCGTTGGGCCTTGCACGCTTACGTGCTTGGCTCGACGGGCCGGCAACTCCGATGCCCTTCGTATTCGCGATTTAATATATTTCCGATATATTATTTATCGTTTCGTATACAAAGAATCACCGTCGTACGATGCGATTTATTCGTGCCGCCCAGCTTACGAATATTCGCGATACGATATACGATTCCGACAAAGGTCGTATCGTATAATACGTTTCCAACTAATTCCGGAAAAGCTATTAAATGAATTTCCGGTTCATTTAATTCGGTGATCTGTTACGTGTCATTGGTGTGACCTTGTAGGTTCAGTCAAGAGTAAGTTGTGAGTTCAATATCCATTAGAACTCACTGATCGGAAACAGAGCTCCAGCTAGCTGTTCAGATCACTTGATCTCACTGAATTAATTGTTCGCAATTAATCTGAACCTTGATATTAGACTTAATGCACCTTGGGTGAAGGACATATTTCCTTCAATCTCCCACTTGTCATTCAGACAAGTGTGCATCCACATTCCTTTATCGCTTAGTGTTACTTACTGAACATAAGGTAAGATCCAAGCCATCCTTATTAGGTCCAGAAGTGTTTCTCGGATTACAGAGTTCAACTGTCAAACTTTTGCAGAAGGTTAAGCCTAACCATTCTGAGCACGGCCATGCATTTTACAGTATCTAACTCTCCGAGAGGCCTTGTTACACAACAACACCATATCCTATCAAATATAGGAGGACAATCCATTCTTGCAATCTATGAACACCCACTTTGATTCATAGTACACCCAATAACTGCTTTTATAGCCTCCTTTTACGGTGCGACGCTTAGCTAGTATCAAAGCGAACTAATTCTCAAACGAGCAGACATAATCGCTCATGTTCTGAGGAACGGTTTCTAATCACCATTAATGAGAACTACCTATGACATGACTTTAATCTCTTAAAGCGTTCTCATGGTCAATCCGATACAAGATCCAATAAGTATCTATGCAAAAGATTCTGACATCCAGTCACTCTAGTTCAAGAAACAGAACTAAGTAATCTACTTGCAATCTATTCTTCATTAGTCATTGGTCGTCCACCTTTCAATGACCTGGATTAGGGATCCTTTGTGACTTCAAAATTCAAGTTCACTTATGGGTGTTTCTTTGTCAAAGAATCCATCTTGACATCCCATTTGAATGATTTGAATCACATGGACTTATCATCTAATTCTAAACCACAATTAAATGAATATGAAATAATTAAATTTCATAAATATGAAATGGTTAAACCAATTGTTTTAAACATAGATCTAACAGATGTTCTAAAACAATACTTAGAAAATCAAAGCTATTCTCCAACATGCTTGATTCCCATGGTTGCTACATGTGCGCTGTGTTTCACTTGTGGCAACGGTTTAGTCAATGGATCCGCGACGTTGTCGTCAGTTCCAACCTTGCAAATCTCGATTTCCTTTCTTTCAACGATCTCTCAAAGTATGTGAAATCGCCGCAGTACGTGCTTGGACTTCTGGTGGCTCCTAGGCTCCTTTGCATGGGCAATACAAAGCCACTGGTCCTTTAATGGAGGGGACAACACCAAGTTCTTCGATGAACTTCCGAATCCAAACAGCTTCCTTTGCTGCTTCTGAGGCAGCAATGTACTCGACTTCAGTTGTAGAATCCGCAATAGTGCTTTGCTTAGCACTTTTTCCAGCTTACTGCTCCGCCGTTGAGGCAGAACACAAACCCAGACTGTGATCTGAAATCATCTATGTCGGTTTGAAAGCTTGCGTCCGTATAGCCCTTAACAATCAACTCATCTGTACCACCATAAACCAGAAACTGATCCTTAGTCCTTTTCAGGTACTTTAGGATGTTCTTGGCATCAGTCCAATGCGCCTCACCTGGTTCTGACTGGTACCTGCTCGTTGCACTGAGTGCGAACGAAACATCCGGCCTTGTACAAGTCATAGCATACATGATGGATCCAATAGCCGAAGCATATGGAATTCCACTCATCTTTCTATGCTCATCAGATGTTTTGGGACACTGATTCTTGCTTAGATATACGCCATGTGACATAGGTAGATGGCCTCTCTTGGCTTCCATCATATTGAACCTACCTAGCACTTTGTCAATGTAAGTGCTTTGGCTTAGTCCAATCATCCTCTTAGATCTATCCCTATAGATCTTGATGCCCAATATGTACTGTGTCTCTCCTAATTCCTTCATTGAGAAACACTTCCCGAGCCAAGTCTTTACAGACTCCAACATAGGAATGTCGTTTCCAATAAGCAGTATGTCGTCAACATACAAGACTAGGAATGAAATTTTACTCCCACTGACCTTCTTGTATACACAAGATTCGTCCTGATTCTTGATGAAGCCAAACTTATTGATTGCTTCATCAAATCGTTTATTCCAACTCCTTGATGCCTGCTTTAGTCCGTAGATGGACTTCTTAAGCTTGCATACCTTTCCTTGGTTCTTTTGATCGACAAAACCCTCCAGCTGTGTCATGAACACAGTCTCTTCAAGAACACCGTTCAAGAAGGCAGTTTTGACATCCATTTGCCATATTTCATAGTCATGAAAAGCGGCAATCGCAATGATTATCTGAATAGACTTAAGCATCGCGACTGGAGAAAAGGTTTCATCGTAGTCAACGCCGTGAACTTGCCTGTAACCTTTTGCAACCAATCTAGCCTTGTATATGTATACAATTCCATCTTTGTCTTTCTTCAACTTGAAGACCCATTTGCATCCGATTGGTGTGAACCCATCCGGCAAATCAACCAAATCCCAGACTTGATTTTCAGACATGGAGTCTATTTCAGATTGCATGGCCTCTAACCATTTAATGGAGCTTGGGCTCGTCATAGCTTGCTTGTAAGTCAAAGGTTCATCACTATCCAATATGAGAACGTCTAAGTTTTCAGTCAAGAGGATGCTTGTCCATCTGTCCGGCTGAAAAATAGTTCTATTTGACCTACGAGGGGCAACAACGTTTTGAGGAACTACTCCCACTGGCTCTTCTAAAGACCTTGGAAGTTCATCAACTTGAACTGCTTCTAAAGAGTTCTGAGTTCGTTGTTCGTCTCGAATCTCTTCGAGGTCTATTATTCCCCCACTTGTCAATTTGGAAATATGATTTCTTTCCAAAAAGACACCGTCACGAGCAACTAATACCTTGTTGTCTGACTTGTTGTAGAAATGATACCCCATAGTTTCTTTTGGATACCCAACGAAGAAACATTTGTCAGATTTAGGTTGTAGCTTGTCCGAAATTAATCGCTTGACATATTTCGATTGGGCTTAGGGGCCAGCGCTGAAGAGGCAGGACGCTTCTTCGTAGCCGACGAGGTGGGCTCCTAAAATGAAAAGGGTGAAAAAACCAGCATAGACTTTAAAGATTACAGGAATGCGTCCAATTGAATAAAATGTACCTTTGAAGCGTCACCTGAAGCCCCTTCATCAGACTTCTTTGAAGATTCTTTCTTCTTGGCCTCCACGGCCTTGAAGACGTCATCAGTATACACCTGGGACAACCAGGTAGGCACGTCCACCAAACCCTTGTATTATGGGGACAAACGACTCATGGAAGAATCTACACAAACCAAGGGGATCAGTGAAGGATAAGAAAACAAGGTTTTTTTGTGGAAAATAAATGCAATACTACCTCTATGCAAGTAAGGGTAGAGACCAACGGCCGCAAGAAAGCCCATGTTGGTGAACTGACCCACATGGGGAAGCCAACTATTAGGCACCCACGCGTGACTCTTTGCGGACAGCCGAAACATTTTGGCCTGAAATAAAGGCTTTATGAGCCTACATTCCCTTGACAGAAGGCGAGGATAGACGTCAGCCCAAAAGCGAGGCCAGTAATTCCAGCGTGAAAGACGCTCTGAAAGAGGGAGGTCCTCCATTCGGATAATAGACCATTTGGTCCTCCACCTTACCTAGCTAGAGGACTTACCCACTATCGTCTTATAACCCCTCCGGCTATACAGGGTGAACCATCCCTGGGGAGAACGAGAAGAAGGAGCGATGTCTACAAGTCTAACAAAGGAAGGAAAGGAAGGGAGGTGACGTCACTCAACGCACACTTGGAAATATAACCAAAGACATTCGCCCAAGAATTAGGGGTCAGCTTGGCTAGGCCAATGTCACAACCATCTAAAACGTCCATTACAAAAGGGTGCAGAGGAAACCTAAGGCCTAATATGAAGGCGGTCGTATAGACAGCAACCTCACCCAAAGAAAGACGGTCTACAGTATTAAAGGGACGAGGGCACCTAAAACTAAAGCCACGAGGCAAGAGCAAGAAACGCTCGAAGTCACGTCCTTGCTCCCTTAGGTATCGCAACCATTTCTTGCTGGGGAGGATGTCAGAAGGAAACAAGTCCACATCCTCTTTTCCACGAACCATAGTAGGAAGGTTCTTTGCAAACTCCTCGTCCGAAGAGCTGGAAGAATCATCTTCAAAATCCTCACGAGGGACACGAGGACGGCAGGCCACACTCTTTCTTCTCCTTGAAGAACGTGCTGCCCTGGAACCTCCGTCTCCTGAATGATGGGAGGAGTTAACTCCACCCCTATTTCCTTGGGACGGGTTCGAAAAAGGAACCCTGCTGTCCCTCTCTCGTGGTACTCCCCATGCACCTACATTGGTTGTCTGCTTAATAAGAGTCATGCCGTCCTGTATAACGAACAGGACGTCTGACTTAAGAAAAGAGGAAAAGGCAAAAGAATGGGTATACCGTTAGATACAAGAGAAATGGCAACTGATAGGACGCCTCCCCAAGAAATAAAAGCATCAAAAAAGTAAAAATTTCAGATACATGCAGAAACAGGAAACTAACAAAAACGCTTACCAATAAGTGATCAAACTGCTGAATTGGTCAGACAAGTTGTCCGAACTCCAAGAACAACGAACGAAAAATCCAAGAACACTAAACACAAACACAAGAAGATCTTCAAAGGGAGATCGCGCTCTCTCTCTCTCTAGAAATCTCTTTGAAGATAACAAAAGGCAAATGAGGGAAAACAAACGATTTCTGAAGATTTAAAGGCAAAAACTAGGCTCCTAAAAACAACCACACGTGGCACTCCACCATAACAAGGGGCACCCTCCTTGAGGGGCAAATGATGTGGCCTAAAATAATAGACTGCCACAGATGGCCAACAAGGAAGACAAAGATTCTCCAACATGGATACCCAGAATCCATATTGAGCCCATATCCGCATCCAGACCCAGGGCCCATCTCTTAGGCCCATGACCCCCTTTGATTGGAAGAATCCCTGGTCAAATCATGTCTAAAAGCCCAACATGCAAAGGGCCCAACAGGTCTAATCAGACCTCCTATTATCGGACACATGTCCTAAATCTGGGGAAGCACCCAATAACCAGGCCTCGGTTTCAGGATCAAGTCCCAAGATACCTTAGCACTACAAATAGTGCAGATCCCTAGGTAAAAGGGGCATTCAATTCATTCCCACCAACCTTAAACTATCTTTGCTCTACCTTCTCTCTACAAATTATTTCTCTCTCTAGCCAATACTTACTTAGGCATCAGAGGGAATATTCCTACGAAAATATTCTTGTTTTGCAGGTTGCAGGAAGTTCGTGCCAGCGCATACTTGATACCTCTGAGGAACGCGTGACACGTCATCACCACAAAAGATCCCACAACAGTTATAGTTAAAATCGCATAGATTCTCTAAAAATCACATAGTACCTCTTTAAATCATAAAAGTACTGTATAACTCATATTGTTACTATTTAAAATAGCGAAGCCACTGGTCAAATTCGAGAAGTGAAAATGATATTTCGGCAAAACAAAAACGCTAATTTCTCCAAACAACAAACATTTTCAATTTTAAATAAAAATAGACTTAAAATACTTTAAAAACAACGAACCGAGATGTTATCTCTCAAAATTCTTGCGATGATTTGGAACGAGCGCAAATTCTTCGATTCGGTTTCGGTAATGGCGAACCTCCTTCTTGATCTACTACTTTCTCGTTTCCTCCTCAAGTAGATCCAATTATGAGAATTATATAATAATTACGTAGAAAACCGAACAAAAATGAACAAACCCTAGAAATTTGTAAAAGTCTAAAAAGCATAGAGAGAAAATAAATAGAGAAATAAAATGAATGCATATCTGAAATTTTTGAAAAATAAAAAACGTTTAAAACGTATATAAAAGTAGGTTAGATACAAATCGCATAGAAACTTTATAAATCAGATAGTAACTCTTTAAATTACATAATCACTGTAATACTCATATAGTTAAAATCTTTCATGTGACAGTTACACATGTTGTCCAGCCAAAATTACTCTGTTGCCCTGGTTCATGGACCAGGTTTATAATTGAAAATTCTAAGATAGTCCTAATAAAAATCACCATGATAAGGGAATTAATTTGGATCACATAAATTAATTTTATATTACCTTTTTATTATCGAAAAACTAATTAAATAATTTTTGAAAATATCAAAAATCGGTTTTTATTTTTATTTTTGTGTAAATCAAAAATTAATTTCCAAAATAGATAAAAAATAATTAGTGATAATTAAGAATGGGGTTTTAATAATTTTCTCTCTCCTCTCCTTAACCACCTCGCCGGACCACCAACCTTCACCACCCACCCACCCACACCCGCCGCAGGCCCCTCCCCGTCGCATCCCTTTCCCCGACGTCGACGCCGATGCAGCCCCTTCCCCGACGCCTATGCAACCACCTCCGGTCGCATCCCCTCCTTGTCGCAGCTAGCCCCCCCCCCCCGGTCGAAGCCCCCTCCCCCCTTCGCACCGGCCTCCCCCACCTTTTGCGACACAACCTCTCCTAAACCACCTCGTGGTTGGGCATTTGCGGCCGGATTCACCGTGAGGAGACGCGCGGTGTGTAGGGTTGTTTTGGGCCCAAAATCACAACTTTTTTTTTATAGTTATACAAAATTTAATTAGTACTTAAATAAAACGTGCAATAAATGACACAAAACAAATAATGTCTTGGTGCTTTGTCATCAAGTCCTCTATATTTGACATAAAAGTCTGAGGTATGAACCCTTACACAATCATATATTTTTTTGAATTTTTGACCTTTACTCTATTCTATTAAGTAAAAAGAATAAATTTTATGTTAATTACTTTTATTTTATTTTCATAAAATATTAAACCTTTATATGTCTAATCTTATTTCAAAATGTAGGGGAATACAGTTAAACATAATAACATGTGCAGAACAATCCCCAAAGCCAGGAAACATGTATAAAGCACAGATTAAGGAAACTTACATTCGAAGCGTGTTTTCCACAATAATCTGTCAAAGAACACGAACAAAGAACTCCACTTGTCGTTCCTCTATTGGTTCACCGACACGATCAGATCCGTCTTGATAATCGTATCTTAGACAATTGATCAAGATACTTTACTTTTGGGAAGAACTCACTTTGGAGGCACATAGAGAATTAGGGTTCTCTGTGTCTCTAGGGTTTGAGCAATATGAATTGTGTTTGTGTTGGAAACTAGGTTGTAAGGTTATATCATTAACCTTACTAACCGACCAAGCAAGAAGCAAGGCCGGCTAGCAAGCCGTGCGAGCCAAGCAACACGGAAACACGCCCGCGTGCCCAGCGAGACACTGCAGGCCGAAGCCCACAGCGCGCGCGCCGAGCAGCTGGGCCGTGGGCCTTGCTCGCTCGTCGCTGCTGTTGCTCTATTGCTTGCTGCTGCGTGCTCGCGCCCAATGGGCTTGCCTTGGCTCGCGAGCTTGCGGGCTCGTTGGGCCTTCCACGCTTACGTGCTTGGCTCGACGGGCCGGCAACTCCGATGCCCTTCGTATTCGCGATTTAATATATTTCCGATATATTATTTATCGTTTCGTATACAAAGAATCACCGTCGTACGATGCAATTTATTCGTGCCGCCCAGCTTACGAATATTCGCGATACGATATACGATTCCGACAAAGGTCGTATCGTATAATACGTTCCAACTAATTTCGGAAAAGCTATTAAATGAATTTTCGATTCATTTAATCCGGTGATCTGTTATGTGTCATTGGTGTGACCTTGTAGGTTCAGTCAAGAGTAAGTTGTGAGTTCTATCCATTAGAACTCATTGATCGGAAGCATTGCTCCAGCTAGCTGTTCCGATCACTTGATCTCACTGAATTAATTGTTCGCAATTAATCTAAACCTTGGTATTAGACTTAATGCACCTTGGGTGAAGGACAAATTTCCTTTAATCTCCCACTTGTCATTCAGACAAGTGTGCATCCACATTCCTTTGTCGCTTAGTGTTACTTACTGAACATAAGGTAAGATCCAAGCCATCCTTATTAGGTCCAGAAGTGTTTCTCGGATTACAGAGTTCAACTGTCAAACTTTTGCAGAAGGTTAAGCCTAACCATTCTGAGCACGGCCATGCATTTTACAGTATCTAACTCTCCGAGAGGCCTTGTTACACAACAACACCATGTCCTATCAAAGATAGGAGGACAATCCATTCTTGCAATCTATGAACACCCACTTTGATTCATAGTACACCCAATAACTGCTTTTATAGCCTCCTTTTACGGTGCGACGCTTAGCTAGTATCAAAGCGAACTAATTCTCAAACGAGCAGACATAATCGCTCATGTTCTGAGGAACGGTTTCTAATCACCATTAATGAGAACTACCTATGACATGACTTTAATCTCTTAAAGTGTTCTCATGGTCAATCCGATACAAGATCCAATAAGTATCTATGCAAAAGATTCTGACATCCAATCACTCTAGTTCAAGAAACAGAACTAAGTAATCTACTTGCAATCTATTCTTCATTAGTCATTAGTCGTCCACCTTTCAATGACCTGGATTAGGGATCCTTTATGACTTCAATATTCAAGTTCACTTATGATTGTTTCTTTGTCAAAGCATCCATCTTGACATCCCATTTGAATGATTTGAATCACATGGACTTATCATCTAATTCTAAACCACAATTAAATGAATATGAAATAAATAAATTTCATAAATATGAAATGGTTAAACCAATTGTTTTAAACATATATCTAACAGATGTTCTAAAACAATACTTAGAAAATCAAAGCCATTCTCCAACATGCTTGATTCCCATGGTTGCTACATGTGCGCTGTGTTTCACTTGTGGTAACGGTTTAGTCAATGGATCCGCGACGTTGTCGTCAGATCCAGCCTTGCAAATCTCGATTTCCTTTCTTTCAACGATCTCTCGAAGTATATGAAATCGCCGCAGTACGTGCTTGGACTTCTGGTGGCTCCTAGGCTCCTTTGCCTGGGCAATGGCTCCGCTATTGTCGCAATACAAAGCCTCTGGTCCTTTAATGGAGGGGACAACACCAAGTTCTTCGATGAACTTCCGAATCCAAACAGCTTCCTTTGATGCTTCTGAGGCAGCAATGTACTCGGCTTCTGTTGTAGAATCCGCAAAAGTGCTTTGCTTAGCACTTTTTCCAGCTTACTGCTCCGCCGTTGAGGCAGAACACAAAACCAGACTGTGATCTGAAATCATCTATGTCGGTTTGAAATCTTGCGTCCGTATAGCCCTTAACAATCAACTCATCTGTACCACCATAAACCAGAAACTGATCCTTAGTCCTTTTCAGGTACTTTAGGATGTTCTTGGCATCAGTCCAATGCGCCTCACCTGGTTCTGACTGGTACCTGCTCGTTGCACTGAGTGCGAACGAAACATCCGGCCTTGTACAAGTCATAGCATACATGATGGATCCAATAGCCGAAGCATATGGAATTCCACTCATCTTTCTATGCTCATCAGATGTTTTGGGACACGGATTCTTGCTTAGATATACGCCATGTGAGATGGGTAGATGGCCTCTCTTGGCTTCCATCATATTGAACCTAGCTAGCACTTTGTCAATGTAAGTGCTTTGGCTTAGTCCAATCATCCTCTTAGATCTATCCCTATAGATCTTGATGCCCAATATGTATTGTGCCTCTCCTAGTTCCTTCATTGAGAAACACTTCCCGAGCCAAGTCTTTACAGACTCCAACATAGGAATGTCGTTTCCAATAAGCAGTATGTCGTCAACATACAAGACTAGGAATGCAATTTTACTCCCACTGACCTTCTTGTACACACAAGATTCGTCCTGATTCTTGATGAAGCCAAACTTATTGACTGCTTCATCAAATCATTTATTCCAACTCCTTGATGCCTGCTTTAGTACGTAGATGGACTTCTTAAGCTTGCATACCTTTCCTTGGTTCTTTTGATCGACAAAACCCTCCCGCTGTGTCATGAACACAGTCTCTTCAAGAACACCGTTCAAGAAGGCAGTTTTGACATCCATTTGCCATATTTCATAGTCATGAAAAGCGGCAATCGCAAGGATTACCCAAATAGACTTAAGCATCGCGACTGGAGAAAAGGTTTCATCGTAGTCAACGCCGTGAACTTGCCTGTAACCTTTTGCTACCAATCTAGCCTTGTATATGTAAACAATTCCATCTTTGTCTTTCTTCAACTTGAAGACCCATTTGCATCCGATAGGTGTGAACCCATCCGGCAAATCAACCAAATCCCAGACTTGATTTTCAGACATGGAGTCTATTTCAGATTGCATGGCCTCTAACCATTTAATGGAGCTTGGGCTCGTCATAGCTTGCTTGTAAGTCAAAGGTTCATCACTATCCAATATGAGAACGTCTAAGTTTTCAGTCAAGAGGATGCCTGTCCATCTGTCCGGCTGAAAAATAGTTCTATTTGACCTACGAGGGGCAACAACGTTTTGAGGAACTACTCCCACTGGCTCTTCTAAAGACCTTGGAGGTTCATCAACTTGAACTGCTTCTAAAGAGTTCTGAGTTCGTTGTTCGTCTCGAATCTCTTCGAGTTCTATTATTCTCCCACTTGTCAATTTGGAAATATGATTTCTTTCCAAAAAGACACCGTCACGAGCAACTAATACCTTGTTGTCTGACTTGTTGTAGAAATAATACCCCATAGTTTCTTTTGGATACCCAACGAAGAAACATTTGTCAGATTTAGGTTGTAGCTTGTCCGAAATTAATCGCTTGACATATTTCGATTGGGCTTAGGGGCCACCGCCGAAGAGGCAGGACACTTCTTCGTAGCCGACGAGGTGGGCTCCTAAAAATGAAAAGGGTGAAAAAACCAGCATAGACTTTAAAGATTACAGGAATGCGTCCAATTGAATAAAATGTACCTTTGAAGCGTCACCAGAAGCCCCTTCATCAGACTTCTTTGAAGATTCTTTCTTCTTGGCCTCCACGGCCTTGAAGACGTCATCAGTATACACCTGGGACAACCAGGTAGGCACGTCCACCAAACCCTTGTATTCTGGGGACAAACGACTCATGGAAGAATCTACACAAACCAAGGGGATCAGTGAAGGATAAGAAAACAAGGTTTTTTGTGGAAAATAAATGCAATACTACCTCTATGCAAGTAAGGGCAGAGACCAACGGCCGCAAGAAAGCTCATGTTGGTGAACTGACCCACATGGGGAAGCCAACTATTAGGCACCCACGCGTGACTCTTTGCGGACAGCCGATACATTTTGGCCTGAAATAAAGGCTTTATGAGCCTACATTCCCTTGACAGAAGGCGAGGATAGACGTCAGCCCAAAAGCGAGGCCAGTAATTCCAGCGTGAAAGACGCTCTGAAAGAGGGAGGTCCTCCATTCGGATAATAGACCATTTGGTCCTCCACCTTACCTAGCTAGAGGACTTACCCACTACCGTCTTATAACCCCGCCGGCTATACAGGGTGAACCATCCTTGGGGAGAACGAGAAGAAGGAGCGATGTCTACAAGTCTAACAAAGGAAGGAAAGGAAGGGGGTTGACGTCACTCAACGCACACTTGGCAATATAACCAAAGACATTCGCCCAAGAATTAGGGGTCAACTTGGCTAGGCCAATGTCACAACCATCTGAAACGTCCATTACAAAAGGGTGCAGAGGAAACCTAAGGCCTAATATGAAGGCGGTCGTATAGACAGCAACCTCTCCCAAAGAAAGACGGTCTACAGTATTAAAGGGACGAGGGCACCTAAAACTAAAGCCACGAGGCAAGAGCAAGAAACGCTCAAAGTCACGTCCTTGCTCCCTTAGGTATCGCAACCATTTCTTGCTGGGGAGGATGTCAGAAGGAAACAAGTCCACATCCTCTTTTCCACGAACCATAGTAGGAAGGTTCTTTGCAAACTCCTCGTCCGAAGAGCTGGAAGAATCATCTTCAAAATCCTCACGAGGGACACGAGGACGGCAGGCCACACTCTTTCTCCTCCTTGAAGAACGTGCCGCCCTGGAACCCCCGTCTCCTGAATGATGGGAGGAGTTAACTCCACCCCTATTTCCTTGGGATGGGTTCGAAAAAGGAACCCTGCTGTCCCTCTTTCGTGGTACTCCCCATGCACCTACGTTGGTTGTCTGCTTAATACGAGTCATGCCGTCCTGCATAACAAACAGGACGTCTGACTTAAGAAAAGAGGAAAAAGCAAAAGAACGGGTACGCCGTTAGATACAAGAGAAATAGCAACTGATAGGACGCCTCCCCAAGAAATAAAAGCATCAAAAAAGTAAAAATTTCAGATACATGCAGAAACAGGAAACTAACAAAAACGCTTACCAAGAAGTGATGAAACTGCTGAAATGGTCAGACAAGTTGTCCAAACTCCAAGAACAACGAACTCCACCATAACAAGGGGCACCCTCCTTGTGGGGCAAATGATGTGGCCTAAAATAATAGACTGCCACAAGGCTTTACTAGGATGGCCAAAAAGGAAGACAAAGATTCTCCAACATGGATACCCAGAATCCATACTGAGCCCATATCCGCATCCAGACCCAGGGCCCATCTCTTAGGCCCATGACCCCCTTTGATTGGAAGAATCCCTGGTCAAATCATGTCTAAAAGCCCAACATGCAAAGGGCCCAACAGGTCTAATCAGACCTCCTATTATCGGACACATGTCCTAAATCTGGGGAAGCACCCAATCATCAGGCCTGGGTTTCAGGATCAAGTCCCAAGATACCTTAGCACTATAAATAGTGCAGATCCCTAGGAAAAAGGGGCATTCAATTCATTCCCACCAACCTTAAACTATCTTTGCTCTACCTTCTCTCTACAAATTATTTCTCTCTTTAGCCAATACTTACTTAGGCATCAGAGGGAATATTCCTACGAGAATATTCTTGTTTTGCAGGTTGCAGAAAGTTCGTGCCAGCGCATACTTGAAACCTCCGAGGAACGCGTGACACGTCATCACCACAAAAGATCCCACAACAGTTATAGTTAAAATCGCATAGATTCTCTAAAAATCACATAGTACCTCTTTAAATCATAAAAGTACTGTATAACTCATATTTTTACTATTTAAACTAGCGAAGCCACTGGTCAAATTCGAGAAGTGAAAACGATATTTCGGCAAAACAAAAACGCTAATTTCTCCAAACAACAAACATTTTCAATTTTAAATAAAAATAGACTTAAAATACTTTAAAAACAACGAACCGAGATGTTATCTCTCAAAATTCTTGCGATGATTTGGAACGAGCGCAAATTCTTCGATTCGGTTTCGGTAATGGCGAACCTCCTTCTTGATCTACTACTTTCTCGTTTCCTCCTCAAGTAGATCCAATTATGAGAATTATATAATAATTACGTAGAAAACCGAACAAAAATGAACAAACCCTAGAAATTTGTAAAAGTCTAAAAAGCATAGAGAGAAAATAAATAGAGAAATAAAATGAATGCATATCTGAAATTTTGAAAAATAAAAAACGTTTAAAACGTATATAAAAGTAGGTTAGATACAAATCGCATAGAAACTTTATAAATCAGATAGTAACTCTTTAAATTACATAATCACTGTAATACTCATATAGTTAAAATCTTTCATGTGACAGTTACACATGTTGTCCAGCCAAAATTACTCTGTTGCCCTGGTTCATGGACCAGGTTTATAATTGAAAATTCTAAGATAGTCATAATAAAAATCACCATGATAAGGGAATTAATTTGGATCACATAAATTAATTTTATATTACCTTTTTATTATCTAAAAACTAATTAAATAATTTTAGAAAATATCAAAAATCGGTTTTTATTTTTATTTTTGTGTAAATCAAAAATTAATTTCCAAAATAGATAAAAAATAATTAGTGATAATTAAGAATGGGGTTTTAATAATTTTCTCTCTCCTCTCCTTAACCACCTCGCCGGACCACCAACCTTCACCACCCACCCACCCACACCCGCCGCAGGCCCCTCCCCGTGGCATCCCTTTCCCCGACGTCGACGCCAATGCAGCCCCTTCCCCGACGCCTATGCAACCACCTCCCGTCGCATCCCCTCCTTGTCGCAGCTAGCCCCCCCCCCCCCCCGGTCGAAGCCCCCTCCCCCCTTCGCACCGGCCTCCCCCACCTTTTGCGACACAACCTCTCCTAAACCACCTCGTGGTTGGGCATTTGCGGCCGGATTCACCGTGAGGAGACGCGCGGTGTGTAGGGTTGTTTTGGGCCCAAAATCACAACTTTTTTTAATAGTTATACAAAATTTAATTAGTACTTAAATAAAAACGTGCAATAAATAACACAAAACAAATAATGTCTTGGTGGTTTGTCATCAAGTCCTCTATATTTGACATAAAAGTCTGAGGTTTGAACCCTCACACAATCATATATTTTTTTGAATTTTTGACCTTTACTCTATTCTATTAAGTAAAAAGAATAAATTTTATGTTAATTACTTTTATTTTATTTTCATAAAATATTAAACCTTTATATGTCTAATCTTATTTCAAAATGTAGGGGAATACAGTTAAACATAATAACATGTGCGGAACAATCCCCAAAGCCAGGAAACATGTATAAAGCACAGATTAAGCAAACTTACATTCGAAGCGTGTTTTCCACAATAATCTGTCAACGAACATGAACAAAGAACTCCACTTGTCGTTCCTCTACTTGGTTCACCGACACGATCAGATCCGTCTTGATAATCGTATCTTAGACAATTGATCAAGATACTTTGCTTTTGGGAAGAACTCACTTTGGAGGCACAGAGAGAATTAGGACTGTCTGTGTCTCTAGGGTTTGAGCAATATGAATTGTGTTTGTGTTGGAAACTAGGTTGTAAAGTTATATCATTAACCTTACTAACCGACCAAGCAAGAAGCAAGGCCGGCTAGCAAGCCGTGCGAGCCAAGCAACACGGACACACGCCTGCGTGCCCAGCGACACACTGCAGGCCGAAGCCCACATCGCGCGCGCCGAGCAGCTGGGCCGTGGGCCTTGCTCGCTCGTCGCTGCTGTTGCGCTATTGCTTGCTGCTGCGTGCTCGCGCTCAATGGGCTTGCCTTGGCTCGCAAGCTTGCGGGCTCGTTGGGCCTTGCACGCTTACGTGCTTGGCTCGACGGGGCCGGCAACTCCGATGCCCTTCGTATTCGCGATTTAATATATTTCCGATATATTATTTATCGTTTCGTATACGACGAATCACCGTCGTACGATGCGATTTATTCGTGCCGCCCAAAGATCGTATCGTATCGTACGTTTCCAATATTCGGGATACGATATACGATTCCGACAAAGATCGTATCGTATAATACGTTTCCAACTAATTCCGGAAAAGCTATTAAATGAATTTCCGATTCATTTAATCCGGTGATCTGTTACGTGTCATTGGTGTGACCTTGTAGGTTCAGTCAAGAGTAAGTTGTGAGTTCAATATCCATTAGAACTCACTGATCGGAAGCATTGCTCCAGCTAGCTGTTCAGATCACTTGATCTCACTGAATTAATTGTTAGACTTAATGCACCTTGGGTGAAGGACATATTTCCTTCAATCTCCCACTTGTCATTCAGACAAGTGTGCATCCACATTCCTTTGTCGCTTAGTGTTACTTACTGAACATAAGGTAAGATCCAAGCCATCCTTATTAGGTCCAGAAGTGTTTCTCGGATTACAGAGTTCAACTGTCAAACTTTTGCAGAAGGTTAAGCCTAACCATTCTGAGCACGGCCATGCATTTTACAGTATCTAACTCTCCGAGAGGCTTGTTACACAACAACACCATATCCTATCAAAGATAGGAGGACAATCCATTCTTGCAATCTATGAACACCCACTTTGATTCATAGTACACCCAATAACTGCTTTTATAGCCTCCTTTTACGGTGCGACGCTTAGCTAGTATCAAAGCGAACTAATTCTCAAACGAGCAGACATAATCGCTCATGTTCTGAGGAACGGTTTCTAATCACCATTAATGAGAACTACCTATGACATGACTTTAATCTCTTAAAGCGTTCTCATGGTCAATCCGATACAAGATCCAATAAGTATCTATGCAAAAGATTCTGACATCCAGTCACTCTAGTTCAAGAAACAGAACTAAGTAATCTACTTGCAATCTATTCTTCATTAGTCATTGGTCGTCCACCTTTCAATGACCTGGATTAGGGATCCTTTGTGACTTCAATATTCAAGTTCACTTATGGGTGTTTCTTTGTCAAAGAATCCATCTTGACATCCCATTTGAATGATTTGAATCACATGGACTTATCATTTAATTCTAAACCACAATTAAATGAATATGAAATAAATAAATTTCATAAATATGAAATGGTTAAACCAATTGTTTTAAACATAGATCTAACAGATGTTCTAAAACAATACTTAGAAAATCAAAGCCATTCTCCAACATGCTTGATTCCCATGGTTGCTACATGTGCGATGAGTTTCACTTGTGGCAACGGTTTAGTCAATGGATCCGCGACGTTGTCGTCAGTTCTAACCTTGCAAATCTCGATTTCCTTTCTTTCAACGATCTCTCGAAGTATGTGAAATCGCCGCAGTACGTGCTTGGACTTCTGGTGGCTCCTAGGCTCCTTTGCCTGGGCAATGGCTCCGCTATTGTCGCAATACAAAGCCATTGGTCCTTTAATGGAGGGGACAACACCAAGTTCTTCGATGAACTTCCGAATCCAAACAGCTTCTTTTGCTGCTTCTGAGGCAGCAATGTACTCGGCTTCAGTTGTAGAATCCGCAATAGTGCTTTGCTTAGCACTTTTCCAGCTTACTGCTCCGCCGTTGAGGCAGAACACAAACCCAGACTGTGATCTGAAATCTTCTATGTCGGTTTGAAAGCTTGCGTCCGTATAGCCCTTAACAATCAACTCATCTGTACCACCATAAACCAGAAACTGATCCTTAGTCCTTTTCAGGTACTTTAGGATGTTCTTGGCAGCAGTCCAATGCGCCTCACCTGGTTCTGACTGGTACCTGCTCGTTCCACTGAGTGCGAACGAAACATCCGGCCTTGTACAAATCATAGCATACATGATGGATCCAATAGCCGAAGCATATGGAATTCCACTCATCTTTCTATGCTCATCAGATGTTTTGGGACACTGATTCTTGCTTAGATATACGCCATGTGACATGGGTAGATGGCCCCTCTTGGCTTCCATCATATTGAACCTAGCTTGCTACTTTGTCAATGTAAGTGCTTTGGCTTAGTCCAATCATCCTCTTAGATCTATCCCTATAGATCTTGATGCCCAATATGTACTGTGCCTCCCCTAATTCCTTCATTGAGAAACACTTCCTGAGCCAAGTCTTTACAGACTCCAACATAGGAATGTCGTTTCCAATAAGCAGTATGTCGTCAACATACAAGACTAGGAATGCAATTTTACTCCCACTGACCTTCTTGTATACACAAGATTCGTCCTGATTCTTGATGAAGCCAAACTTATTGACTGCTTCATCAAATCGTTTATTCCAACTCCTTGATGCGTGCTTTAGTCCGTAGATGGACTTCTTAAGCTTGCATACCTTTCCTTGGTTCTTTTGATCGACAAAACCCTCCGGCTGTGTCATGAACACAGTCTCTTCAAGAACACCGTTCAAGAAGGCAGTTTTGGCATCCATTTGCCATATTTCATAGTCATGAAAAGCGGCAATTGCAAGGATTATCCGAATAGACTTAAGCATCGCGACTGGAGAAAAGGTTTCATCGTAGTCAACGCCGTGAACTTGCCTGTAACCTTTTGCTACCAATCTAGCCTTGTATATGTATACAATTCCATCTTTGTCTTTCTTCAACTTGAAGACCCATTTGCATCCGATAGGTGTGAACCCATCCGGCAAATCAACCAAATCCCAGACTTGATTTTCAGACATGGAGTCTATTTCAGATTGCATGGCCTCTAACCATTTAATGGAGCTTGGGCTCGTCATAGCTTGCTTGTAAGTCAAAGGTTCATCACTTCCAATATGAGAACGTCTAAGTTTTCAGTCAAGAGGACGCCTGTCCATCTGTCCGGCTGAAAAATAGTTCTATTTGACCTACGAGGGGCAACAACGTTTTGAGGAACTACTCCCACTGGATCTTCTAAAGACCTTGGAGGTTCATCAACTTGAACTGCTTCTAAAGAGTTCTGAGTTCGTTGTTCGTCTCGAATATCTTCGAGGTCTATTATTCTTCCACTTGTCAATTTGGAAATATGATTTCTTTCCAAAAAGACACCGTCACGAGCAACGAATACCTTGTTGTCTGACTTGTTGTAGAAATAATACCCCATAGTTTCTTTTGGATACCCAACGAAGAAACATTTGTCAGATTTAGGTTGTAGCTTGTCCGAAATTAATCGCTTGACATATGCTTCGCAACCCCAAATCTTCAGAAAAGACAACTTTGGAAGTTTCCCAGTCCATAATTCGCATGGAGTCTTTTCAACAGCTTTTGACGGAGCACGATTCAGTGTGAGTGCTGCAGTTTGCAACGCATGTCCCCAGAACTATAAAGGTAGTTCAGCCTGACCCATCATTGACCTGACCATATCGAGTAAGGTCCTATTTCTCCGTTCCGACACTCCATTCCATTGAGGTGTCCCCGGAGCAGTCAATTCAGAAAGAATACCGCATTCTTTTAGATGGTCATCAAACTCGTGGCTAAGATATTCACCTCCTCGATCTAATCTTAGAGCTTTGATTTTCTTGCCATGTTGATTCTCTACTTCATTTTGAAATTCTCGGAATTTCTCAAACGATTCAGACTTGTGCTTCATTAAGTAAATATAGCCATATCTACTGAAGTCGTCTGTAAACGTTATGAAATAGCTGAACTCACCTCTAGCTTTCGTACTCATAGGCCCACATACGTCCGTATGTATTAGCCCTAGTAGTTCGCTTGCTCTTTCTCCCACCTTTGAGAAAGGTTGCTTTGTCATTTTGCCAAGTAAACAAGATTCGCATTGATCAATCTTCTCTAAGTCGAATGATTCTAGAATTCCTTTCCGTTGAAGTAATTCCATGCGCTTTATGTTTATATGGCCTAATCGACAATGCCACAGAAATGTGAGATCCGAATCACCAGTTTTAGCCTTTTTGATATTTATTTTATAAATGTGTTTGCTCGTATCTAGCATATAAAGACCATTTTCTTGTTGTGCTGAACCATAAAACATTCATTCAAAGAAAAAGAACAACTATTGTCTTTAAATTGAAAACTAAAACCTTTAGAATCCAAACTTGAAACGGAAATGATGTTTCTGGTGATACTAGGAACATAGTAACAGTTTTCTAGTTCCAAAACAAACCCACTAGGCAAAGAAATAAAATAAGATCCTACGACTAATGCAGCAATCCGTGCTCCATTTCCCACGCGTAGATCCATCTCGCCTTTATCAAGCTTTCTACTTCTCCTTAGTCCCTGTGAATTGGAACATAAGTGTGAGCCACAACCAGTATCTAATACCCAAGAAGTAGAATTAGCAAGATTACAATGTATAACATACATACCTGAAGGAGAAGCAACGTTTCCGTCCTTCTTCTCTTCCTTTAGTTTGGGGCAATCTCGCTTGTAATGACCAATTTCATTACAATTGAAGCATTGCGATGTAGAAGGAGAAGCATTCCTCTTCATCTTGCTCTTGGGAGGCGCTAGATGCCCTCCGGGAGTGGACGAAGATGCAGCCTTGCTTTTCTTCCCCTTGCCTACTTTCTTGAATTTTGTGCACCTCACATTCAAAGGGTCTTGATTGAACTTAAGGATTCTCTCGAATTTCACGAGCAATTCCACAAGTTCACAGAATGTGCTCTCTTTCTGATGAAAGAGATAGTGCATCTTAAAACCTTCATAATCCTTATGAAGAGAATTCAGCACTAGTGCAATAGCTACTGACTCTTTGATGGAACCACCAAGTCTTTCAATTGTGAAGAATAATCCAGACATCATATCCACATGAGACCGAATTGGTGTGTTCTTGTCCATCTTGATAGAGTAAATGCGCCTTTGTGCCTCTAGAAGTTCGATTTCTAGGCACGACTTGCGTGGGGTTACGAGCTTGAGGTCGCCCATCGAATTAGCCAATTCGTCGACCCCATTGCCACCAGTTTGGCACAAGGGTCGAAAACCCGCACACTTATCCTCGAGGCTACTTAGGAGAGCTTGAGGTTCAAAAGTAATGAACCTTCCTCTCCAACTCTCATGGATAGACTTAAGGATGAACTCCGTGACAAGGTACTTGTGAAGTGCCCAACTTCTGTACCTTTCAGGAGTCATGCCTCGCGCATCATAGCTAGGGAAAGGTTGTTCAATGACATAGTGTATGCCATTAACTTTCAAAACTTCGATAAGTTTCTCTTTCCATTCAAGAAAATTAGTCAAGTCTATCTCAACATCCAGAATTTCAGATGATATGATTGTCGTTATGTTTGCGACCATTTTGATTACTACAATCGAAAAGAATTTGCAATAAATAACCATTCATACAATTCAATAACTTTGAAATAAAAGAAAAAACATGCAATCATTAAAGCTATTAAAACATTTCATTCATGCAAAAAGCAAAAACATGGTCCAAAATGAATGAAACGATTCCAAGACCCCAAAAGTCCTAAATCCTTAAGCAGCTTTAGCATGTCTTAAGTAGTTTAAGATTTTAGGTAAGCAAAACCTATTGCTAGTAATCTCCAAATTACTCTTGGTTAATAAATTAATGCCATAATTTATCCCATTGCCACAACTTAATTGTTAGGTTATGATACATATGACAATTCATAAATCATGCGGAAACAACCATTTAGCCAGGAATACATATTATTTACACATAATCATATAGCATAGTTTAGATGCATACTCTTTGTTGCGTGCCTTCCCTAGCTGCGCCCGAACCGAACAAGAACAAGTCTTTAGGACTCCAAGTGTCGTCCCTCCGTAGATAGTCCACAGCACGTCCGGATCCGCCTTAAGATTGACCAACTAGAATCGCCCTTAAGGTACTATAAATTTTCGGCACTTTTGAGCAAGATGTGTGACTGAATTTTTCTCTCAAAAACTCACTTTGAATACTTGAAAAAACTCGTTATAAATTGTGAACCCAGGCCACATATTTATAGGGGTATGGAAAGAGAATTGGAATCCTATTAGGATACGAATTAATTAAATTAGAATTATAATAAAACTCTTATTTAATTAATTTATCAAATAGAATTAGGAATTTAATCATTAACCGAACTCTGCACGTTTTAGGTTTCGTACGCGAACACAAACACTTACGCGAGCAAGACCCGCAAGCGTGCAGGCCATGCCCGCGCACAGCTTACACGGCCGCACGGCCCACGCGAGCTACAAGCCCACGCGAGCTGCAGCAATGCTCGCAGCCCACTGCTCGCAGCTGCGCGCGCTGCGCGCGCTGCCACGGCCTGCTGGGCCTGGCCTTGCGCTGGGCCTGGCGTGGCCTTGGCTGTTCGTGTGGCGCGCTTGGCTTGCTGGGCGATGGCCTGGCTTCGTGCTGGGCCCTCGTCCGGCAGGCCTCGTCCGATGCTTATTCGTACGATACGCTTCCGATTAAATTCCCGATTCCGGAATATATTTCCGATACGAACAATATTTAATATTTTCGATTCCGGAATTAATTTCCATTTCGAACAAATATTTAATATTTACGTTTCCGGAATTATTTTCCGATTCCGATAATATTTCCGATTCTGACAATATTTCCGTTTCCGGCAATATTTCCGATTCCGGCAATATTTCTATTTCCGATAATATTTTCCGATACGTACCATGTTTCCGTTTCCGGCAACATCTACGACCAAGGGCATTATTTCCTTCATTAATGCCACTTGTTGTTTGAGTTGCAACCACAATCAACGTGCTCCTTTAGGGCCCCTTACCACCTAAGTCAACTAAAATAGCACCTCGCTTTAGCGTAAACCTACTATCTTAGATCCCTAGATTTTTGTAAGTGTTGATTTGGAAGGCAATTTTCAAAACTCAATATTACTTGGACCTAGTTGTTTCTATGTTAGTTCGATTATTTAGTGAACTTAAAACTAATCGATTCATAGGAAACAACCTGTTCATGCAAAGCATACATACATTCATACATTCACGCATAATATATATATTAAGTTGCATAAATAAATGGTGATCTAGTATGGCCCAAAACTTTTGTCTTGAAGCATCCAATCTTCATCACCTCCTTGTTAGCTTGGCATTGTCTTGAATCTTCGTTCAAATGCTAACTTAAAGTTCTAAACTTAGAAATACTTGAAATAATAAAATTTCATCAAAATTTCCATGGTACGCAGACCATATTTAAAAATTTACATTCAAAGATAGAACGGTACGCAGACCGTATTTAACTATCCTAAATTGGCCATACTAGTCACTTGGAGTACCTGCATTGCATAAAATATATATTCTACGCATTCACCCATTCGTGTGCTAAAACGAATGGCCCATGTATATATGCAAGTATTTACGTGAATTAATTAAAATTCACGTTCACATAAACGCGTCCTAAAAGATTAATCAATTTCCAAATTATTAATCCTTAGACTTTATTCTAATTAAAATTGAATTAATAAAAAAATGCGACCTACAAAATAATTAAAATAATTATTTCATTTTAATTTCATTTAGTGGCTCCCACTCAAACCAATAATTATTCCGGATAATTAATTATGAAATATTAAATTAAAACTCGCGGCCCGGCCCAAGCAAATAAAATATTAAATTAAATATCCCGTTAGCCCAAATTAATGCAAATATACGAAGCCCAACGAATTAAACGATTTTTTTTAAAAAAAGTCCAATTGCTTGATTGGGCTAGGCTTGCGCCCAGCCCCGCCTCGCGTGAGGCCCAAGAGCACACGAGCAGAGCTCGCGCACCCCGCCCCATCGCTCGCGCGCGCGCGTCCCCGCAGCGATGCTGCCCTGCGCTGCGTGTTGTGCATCGTGAGTGCTCGACGTCGCAAGGCTTGCGCCTCGCTTCGTCGCAGCCCCGCAGGCTACCTCGCCTGCCCTTCCTCGCCCAGCGCGCACGAGGCACGCAGCATCGCTGCTGCTGCCCGTGTCGCATGGCTCGGTCGAGCATAATGGCCTCGTATGGCTCGACGAGCCAATATCCACCATGCTCATGTTCGTGTTTTTGGTTCGTAAAATGGACCATCTTATATAAAATTAAATTTAATTCACGAACTTGCATTAATTTATTTTTCAAAAAAAAAGTTACGATTCAATTTTCGAAAAACAACGATTTTTAACGATTTAATAAACTTTAACGACAATCCAATTTCGTAAAATTAATAAATCAAGGGCTAACAATATTCAAACTTTCAAGAACGATCGAATCAACTTTAAAGTTTGAACTTTTAATTAATAAAATCCGAAACTTTATATCGTTCATTAACAATTAAATTTCAGATTATTAATAATTTGGTTTAAGTGCGATTAAAATTAACGAAACCAATCAAAATTTTAATCCAATAATTTTTAAAATTAGCCACTGACCCATGAAATTATACCCCCTTCCCCAATTAACCGAATTATTAAACCAAAATTAATTAAAATTCAATCAGGGTTGCAAATTTTACGAATTGGGGAAAGGCAAAATTAGGGTTTATACTTATCGGAAGAATCTGAAATTTTTACCATAGATCAAGCATGTATCCAGAAACATTGTGTCAAAATTTCAAGAAATTTAGAGTAGTTTAGGTTGACCTTTTAATTGAATTACTGTCCGACACTTTTAATTTTTAATGAAAAATTAACAAAAGCGCCCAAAAAACGATACTTCTAGGCCTGTTTTTGCAATTCTATTCGCATGCGTTGATCTTAGAAAATCGTTTTCCATCAGATTAGGGTTTTAAAAATCGAAAAAGCGATGATTTTTGATTTCGGACCTGATTATACGCAATTCATCCAATAATTCGTAAAAAATTCCGAAAAATCAACAAAAAATCCAAAATTTCGACAGATGCAAAAACAATAATAATCATGCTAATTCATGCTTTGAATACATAAGGCTCATGATACTACTGTAGGGGAATACAGTTAAACATAATAACATGTGCGGAACAATCCCCAAAGCCAGGAAACATGTATAAAGCACAGATTAAGCAAACTTACATTCAAAGCGTGTTTTCCACAATAATCTGTCAACGAACACGAACAAAGAACTCCACTTGTCGTTCCTCTACTTGGTTCACCGACACGATCAGATCCGTCTTGATAATCGTAGCTTAGACAATTGATCTACTTTGCTTTTGGGAAGAACTCAATTTGGAGGCACAGAGTGAATTAGGGTTCTCTGTGTCTCTAGGGTTTGAGCAATATGAATTGTGTTTGTGTTGGAAACTAGGTTGTAAGGTTATATCATTAACCTTACTAACCGACCAAGCAAGAAGCAAGGCCGGCTAGCAAGCCGTGCGAGCCAAGCAACACGGACACACGCCCGTGTGCCCAGCGACACACTGCAGGCCGAAGCCCACAGCGAGCGCGCCGAGCAGCTGGGCCGTGGGCCTTGCTCGCTCGTCGCTGCTGTTGCGCTATTGCTTGCTGCTGCGTGCTCGCGCCCAATGGGCTTGCCTTGGCTCGCGAGCTTGTTGGCTCGTTGGGCCTTGCATGCTTACGTGCTGGGCTCGACGGGCCGGCAACTCCGATGCCCTTCGTATTCGCGATTTAATATATTTCCGATATATTATTTATCGTTTCGTATACAACGAATCACCGTCGTACGATACGATTTATTCGTGCCGCCCAGCTTACGAATATTTGCGATACGATATACGATTCCGACAAAGGTCGTATCGTATAATACGTTTCCAACTAATTCCCGAAAAGCTATTAAATGAATTTCCGATTCATTTAATCCGGTGATCTGTTACGTGTCATTGGTGTGACCTTGTAGGTTCAGTCAAGAGTAAGTTGTGAGTTCAATATCCATTAGAACTCACTGATCGGAAGCATTGCTCCAGCTAGCTGTTCCGATCACTTGATCTCACTGAATTAATTGTTCGCAATTAATCTGAACCTTGGTATTAGACTTAATGCACCTTGGGTGAAGGACATATTTCCTTCACAAAATAAGTCTTATTTATTTATTTCCTTTGTTTTAGTTATTTATAGTTGAATTATTTTATTTATCTTAATTTAATATTTTTAGTAACTCGTGTTTTTATTATTTTATTTTTGTTTTTCTCGATCCCTCCCTTGGCTTTATCTTATGTAAGTTACGTGTTCGGGATCCAAATCACATATTCAAATATCAATTCAAGTCCATATATAGTTCGTATAATAATTTATACGATAAAAAGAACACTTACTTTTGAAACTTTGATCTAAATATTTCTTGAGGAAACTACTTACAATATAGATGGTCATTGCCATACCACAATATAGATGAACATTGTTGTTGGATTTTGTGATGGTAATGTCCTTCATATTGTTGGTAAGTACCTTAGCCATTTGTTAGGTCTAAACTAGTATTAACATTTTATAGAAAAAGAATTTATATTGAGCAAATGAATTTGTTTTGACTTGTGACATGCTTCCTCCATTCAATAATGATGTTTTAATTCCTATTTCATGTTTAACAACGCACATTTCATATCATTTTCTTAAAATTTTGTAAATATGGGTTTGCAAGGCTAAATTATAGAACAAGAGTTACAACAATTAACTTGTGCATTGGCATGCGTGAAAATGACAAACTTTGCGAGTAAAAGTGAATGGATGAAATACAAAGTATTTCATATACATCAATAAAACATAAGCAGTATTTTGGAGTACTTCATATATAATACATTAGCCTTCAAGATAATTTATGGCTTGATGGTTTGAGGGCACAAAGTTTTAGATACAAATAGTATGAGGCTCACACCTCACCCACCCCAAAAGAAAGGAAAGTTTTTATAGGAGGAGAACCAGATACAAATGTTAAAGAGAACCAATACATGAGATTTGGGAATAAGACAGAACTCGGGGGGATAAATGTGGCTTCAAGGTTGTCGAGTTTGGTATGGGCTTCAGTGTAATCCTTGATAAATGCATGCTTCCTGGCCAGCTTCATATCTCTCAACATATACGTACCTACAAACATAACAATAATTAGGAATGATGAAAACAAAAAAGACTATGTAATGTTGCATTTCTGATGGACTATGCTGTCTATGCATTGCTTTCACTACCTTGAAAGATGGATCTTTGACATCAATTGGGAAAACAGGAAAACCAAGAAAATCTACATCTCTCCTTGCTTTAATGACATAAATTAAGCAATATATATTAGCCAAAGAACATGAAAACCCCGTATTTTGTGTCTTGAACCAAATTTAAATGACACGAACCTTGAAATAGGAATTATCAAACTCCAACCATTGCACGTTAAACCTCGTAGCTGAATTCGCAAATTCTCCAAATCCTAAACACCACCAAAAAAAGGAAAAACTAAAATGATTACGCGTTATCCTATTAAACCTGATAATTTAGATCATATCTGGGTAAAACCAACATCCTTAAATATGTAATTTCAATCCTTTGTCCATACCCAAATCTAGAAATAAATACAGACCTCGAAAAAAACATCAAAAGGCCCAAGTATGAGGTAGCACAATAAGAAAGTGCCATGACTGAAGAGAATTACCTTAAGGCTGTCTACAAAGAGTAAAGTTATGCCACACCCTCTTTTAAAAACACAAGACTGGCAAATGCATAGCCACTTACTCATTGGCTAGCTTGATGCCCTAACAATTTCTAACTACTCAGCTTGCTGCAGTAAACATGAGTTGCTTTATCTGTTATACCTGCTAAAATAACATGTTAAATCGAAAGTCAAAGGCCACAAAAGGAACTCGACCCGTTTATAACAAATAGCAGCAAGTACTGTAGGGGATTTAAACTAAGCATGAATAATAAACATATTACAGTAGTGAAGGGAAATTTATATATATGTACACTGCATACAAAGAATCAAGTACAATGAGATGATAAATATAGAGATATATCATTTCTTCAAAAAGTTCAGTGTCGAAATTACCACCATGTACACTGTTGTGGGATCTTTTACGGTGATGACGTGTCACGCGTTCCTCGGAGGTATCAAGTATGAGTTGGCACGAACCTCTGGCAACCTGCAAAACAAGAATATTCCCGTAGGAATATTCCCTCTGATGCTTAAGTAAGTATAAGCTAGAGAGGGAAGTAATTTTTTGAGAGAAGGCAGAGCAAAGATAGTTTTAGGTTGGTGGGAATGAATTGATTGCCCCTTTTACCTTGGGAATTGGACTATATATAGGGTTAGGGTTTTTGGGAAGTGTCCGAAAACCCTAGCTATATGACTGGCTGATCTTTAGAGATGAGGACATGTGTCCTTATCTGGTGCGTTTTGAAATAAAGGGCTTTAAGGTGCCTTTTTAGGATTGGGCTTGTCAAACAAGTCGGGCCTTCGTAGCATTTATAGAGGACATGTGTCAAGCTATCATTGGGACATGATGTCCAATTATTTTTTGCCACATCATTTGCCCCTCAAAGGGGGTCTTATCTTTATACAAGGTAAATCGCCTTTGAAAATTTAATGAGCGACTCAAATAGTACCTTATGGCGGGAGGCAACATTTTGTCAGTTGTGACTCAACTTGGGGCACATTTAGAGAGAAACTTGTGCTCTAACATGTGGCTAGACATGAGTCATGATGGGAGTTTGCAATTCATGATAGGAGCTTGCAAGTCCTGATTGGGAGGAGGAAGACGTGGAGGAAGAAGAAGTGAATTCCTCCGTCGGGCTGGACGTCCAGGATGGTAGTTTGACCGCTCCTGGTCCTTAACCTTTTCTTTGATTGTTGGTTTTCGCGGTGCCAGCGTTTTGTATTAATATTGGTACTTTTTGGCACTCTTTATTTTAGTTTCCGCGCTGTGTGCGCGTGTAGGAATTTTTGTGCCTTCTGTGCACTTTTTATGTATTCATCCCTTTTCAGTCATACGCTGATTTTTTGAAATGAATTTTGTTGCCGTATGTGGACGGTAATCCCAGTGTTTTAGGTGATGAATCTAATTTGGGGCGCTAATCTAGGCCACTCCTCAGGCCGTCAACCGATTAGTCTTTTCTGACACCATCAAATGAGAAGGCGTCGATATTGATTGACTATCTTTATTGAGTCATGATGGGAGCAAGTCCCGATGGGGAGCAAGTCCATGAGGGAGTAATTCCCGATGGGGAGCTTGCAAGTCTTCAGGGGAGCTTGCAAGTCCTGACAAGGAGTTTGGACAAGGCGTCTTGATGAGGCGCCTTGACGAGGAGCAAGTCCCGATGGGGAGCAAGTTCATGAGGGAGTAAGTCCCGATGGGGAGCTTGCAAGTCTTGAGGGGAGCTTGCAAGTCCTGACAAGGAGTTTGGACAAGGCGTCTTGATGAGGCGCCTTGACGAGGAGCAAGTCCCGATGGGGAGCAAGTCCATGACGGAGTAAGTCCTGATGGGGAGCTTCCAAGTCTTGAGGGGAGCTTGCAAGTCCTGACAAGGAGTTTGGACAAGGCGTCTTGATGAGGACTCCTTGTCGAGGAGCTAGTCCTGATGGTTCTTTTTGGAGGGTTTGCCCCTATATTTGTAGGCGTATAGTAAGCCGTTCGGTTTTATAGGTTCTGACAAGGGGTCCTGACGAGGAGTCCCGTCGAGGAGTCTTGATGGGGCGCCTTGATGAGGCGCATTTGACGAAGAGTGTTGATGAGGCGCCTTGATGAGAGGCCTTGATGAGGCGCCTTGACGAGAGGCCTTGATGAGGCGCCTTGACGAGATGTCTTGATGAGGCGCCTTGGTGAGAGGCCTTGATGAGGCGCTTGGTGAGAGGCCTTGATGAGGCGCCTTGATGAGAGGTCTTGATGAGGCGCCTTGACGAGAGGCCTTGATGAGGCGCCTTGATGAGAGGCCTTGATGAGGCGCCTTGATGAGAGGCCTTGATGAGGCGCCTTGACGAGAAGTCTTGATGAGGCGCCTTGGTGAGAGGCCTTGATGAGGCGCCTTGACGAGAAGCCTTGATGAGGCGCCTTGATGAGAGGCCTTGATGAGGCGCCTTAGTGAGAGGCCTTGATGAGGCGCCTTGATGAGAGGCCTTGATGAGGCGCCTTGACGAGAAGTCTTGATGAGGCTCCTTGGTGAGAGGCCTTGATGAGGTGCCTTAACGAGAAGTCTTGATGAGGCGCCTTGATGAGAGGCCTTGATGAGGCGCCTTGACGAGAAGTCTTGATGAGGCGCCTTGATGAGAGGCCTTGATGAGGTGCCTTGACGAGAAGTCTTGATGAGGCGCCTTGATGAGAGGCCTTGATGAGGCGCCTTGACGAGAGGCCTTGATGAGGCAAAAATCATGCTTCCCTGTGCCCCTTTGATTGAAAATTGTTTTGATTCTTGGCATTTGATGATGAGCAATGTGGATGTGTTAGCCATGATTTGATATTCGGTTACTTTGATGTCATGACATGAGTCAACTCTGACTAACTATTTGTGGACTTGGTGGTTGACTGGTTGACTTGGTTAGGAATGTGTGATAGTTCTTGGTGTGTCGTTGATTTTGAGTATTGGTTTGCAACTATTAGTAGTGTTTTATGATTCATATACATGCACATTGAGGAGGACGAAGGCATTTTTCTATTTAGGTAGCCTTCAGATGAATTTAGATACATTTGTTCCCTCTTCTTCTACCCATGTTGTGCTTGTGCCCTTTATTCGGTGACCAACCATATTGCAAGCCCGTGAAAGCCCCATTGGTTACTAGTCCCAAGCCTAGCTTGGGGGAGCTAATAGTAGTGAGGTGAGGGAGTTGTAGTGTGGTACATTTTGAGCGTATTGAGTATTGAAAAAGGGAGTTCTTCTTATCATGATTGTTGTTGAAAAAGAAAAAAAAAGAGTTGAAAAATGAAAGAGATGAGAAGAATAAGAAAATGTGAAGGTTTCTAAAAGAAAAAAAAAGAGATTGAAAAAAAAAACAAAGAGAAAAATCTATTACTCTCAGAAAAATTTCAAAGTATTATTTCACTCAAGTTTTGTAAGTTCATATCCTTATGAGTATTGGTTATAATTGTGAAAAAGGCAAGAAAGTATGGTGTTGGTTATTTGTTGTTTTGTCATATGTTGAGTGGGAGAGTTATGGTCATTATTTTGGTTGATCATGGTTATATTTAGGATTTATGCTCCCCAAAGCCAAGGCTTTAAGCTCATATTTTACCCAAATTTACCGCACCCTTACCTAAGCCTATCATTACAAGCTTTGAAGACCTTCCGACCTTTGTGCATAGAGTCATATTAATATGAAAGTAGTTGTTTATCAATGCAAGTTATGACATGACACATTTCGAGTGGACTACTAGGTTGAGTGTATTGTTTTTCTAGACACACGAGTGTTGTGAATTTGGGAGGGCATTGTTCACTTACATGTTGGGAGGAGAGCGAACGAGTGACGAGTGTGTGAGCACTAGTCTTGAATTCCATTGTGCACTTGTGGTTCGCTTTGCGTGACAATTGTTAGGGAGGATTTGTGGTTGGGTGGATTTGATTGGTTGACATTGATGCATGCTCGTTAAATTTTGCCTTGAATTATGTCTCTCGTTTTGAAATATGTTAGGGGTGAAATTGATCTTATATTCATCGATGATTTCCTTGCTTAGGGACAAGCAAGGATCTAGCTTGGGGGAGTTTGATATGTGCATTTTATATAGAGTTTTTCCACCGTCCCTTAGTACTCTTTATGCATCAAATGAGCTCTTAGGAGCCGTCTTTAGTACTAATATGTGTTATTAAGTGTGCCTTGAGTTTCAGGATTACTTGGTGAGAAATTGGCCTTTTTAGGCTCGTTTCATGGTAATTTAGGCCACTACGTGATCCCGTGTTAGTTCGGGACGACTATCGTCGACTTGCGGGAGCCTTAGATGCTTATGGTTGAGCCCCGGAAGTTAGACTCGGTGTTACGGGCGAAGGACAGTGCATTTAGCTTTTCGCCCGGTTGATCTCCTTTCGCCCATCGGGCGAGCAAGTGGGAGCTGCTGCAGTCAACGGGCGTCCGGCGGGCGGCCCATGCCCGATGACAGGCGGGCGCGCAGCGAATACAAGGAGAGCAAGGATTCCATTCGCCCGGCGGGCGGAAGCTGCCCGACCGTGCGCGTGTCGAAATTTCATAGAGCATCACAATCCGCCCGGCGGGCAGACCTGCGCCCGACGGGCGGTCCTCGAGCTTTTCGCCCGGCGGGCGGCCGTCTGCCCGACCGGGCGATGACAACCTCTGCGCGTTTTACTTTAGTTTATTTCCGGTTTTTGTTGGGCTTTATGGGCAAAACTATAAATATAGCCCTTAGTAAATTAAGTTGGACATCTTATTATTCTAGCATTAGCACCTAGTTTTATCTTAGTTTTCTCTCAAATTCCCTACACTTAGTTTTATTATTCGAATTTAAAGCTCCAACTTTTGAGTTCTTCTTTTGTTCTTCATTTAGGTACTATTTCAATCTAAAGTTTGTTTATTCAATTTAATTTCTTTTACTTGCTTTATCAATTATTCTAATTATTTCTCCATTGATTAATATTGTTTTGGCTACCTTTATTATGTGCGAGTAGTTACTTTTCTAGGGTTTTGGGGATCCAAGAATAATTATGAAGGGATGATTGAATAATTGTGATTGTTGGTATTGTGATTGATTCCTATTGATTGGTTTATTTCACTATGCAATTAGATTTGCGCAGGTTTAATTGTGATAGTCATGCAATATCAAGTTAAGATTCGAGAGATGTAATTTGATATTTAGGCTTGTGTCAATAGGTGGAATTAGGATTAATACGTAGCGAGAGCCCGTTAATTCTAAGAATCTATGATTAGTATCGATTCGAGAGAGCATGCTAGTCTAATTAATTGTGTTATTGATTATTGCTAATCGTTTATCATCCTGGATTGTTATTTGTTGGTGAACCTATGCCCTAGATTATTTAATATCTGATTTCTTAATTGTTTAATTATTGTCGTAGTTTTAGTATACAAACCAACCAACTCTTGTTTCCCAATAGTCTAGATTAGTTGATTAATAGTAGAAAGGACACTGTTTTCCTGTGGATTTGATCCTGACTTCCCTTGCTACCTAGCTAGTGGACTTAGTTTATTTTTGATAAGGTGATACGACTTTAGCCTGTCACCCTCTTTGACTTAAAATTCGCAAAATAAAGCATCGTGTAATGTAGAAAGGCAATGCAAGGGACAAATATCAAAATGGGTACTCCACTGCCACAGGTTCTTCCCAAAATAATTAGTGTACAAAAGAATTGCAGGCTTACCAACAACCCAACCTTCCTTCCCTCTGAAGCTTATGGAGTTGAATCTGTAATTAAAATTCACTTCTTCAGCTGATGATATAGAACGCTAGAACCAAGTCTGTCACGCATCCTTCGTCTCTACAATGGTCTTCGAAGGCTCCAAGATAACAACTCATCACCCAGGAACGACTGTAGAATGTCTTGTGCTACTTGGCCTTTGCTTAGGTTTTGGTTGCTTTTTATTCTCCCACGAACTATGAACTAGATCTCCTTTCTCATGATCTAGGTAAAATACAATTAGTCATATTATTTTACCATCGCATTAATCATATCATTGGCCAAAGTTTTCTTACGAAACACTTGAAACTCATTTTATTGAGTAATGAAGGTAATAAGATGTATGACTTAATGTAGTCAAATACCTTTTCATCTTTCCACTAAATTAGTGGTTTGACTATGTCACATATATTGTCAAGGATAAGTGTAGGAACATATAGATGCATAAAGCGGAATTTCAGGAAACAATTTCCTAACATCTATCACAGAATCACATGCATAACAATAATATAGATCAGATTAAGTCGAAAGAATAATCACCTTTGTAGCGTGTTCTCCCGTTCGTATGCAAGCTTCAAAGATCTTAGAGCCCCACTTGTTGCTCCTCTACTTAGTCCACAAGCACCAATTGAATCCCACGTATGCTAGTACGGAAGAGAACGATCACGATCAATCTCTTGCTTTGTTTGGGAAGAACGACGTTTCAGAGAAATAGAATTAGGGTTTTTGTGTTTTCCCTTTTGTCAGATATTGAATGAACGTAATTTCTAAATCCCTGACATTATAACTATTATAATGTGAGAGTTCTAGGTTAACACAAAACCAAAGCCCAACATTCTTTCCCTTAATAGACCGGTTGCCATCGGGCCTTTTGGGCCCATTCCAATTAGTGCTTATATGTGTGACCTTATAGGATTAATATATTTTAGTTGTAGGTCCAATCAATATTGTCCTACTAATCACATTTATTCTCTAGCAAGCAAATATGATTACTAAAATAATTAACTTATTATCTTCATAATTAATTCCTATTTATATTTAGTAATTGCCGGAAATGTCTAAGGACATAATTCCTTCAATCTCCCACTTGTCCGAAGACAAGAACGCAATGCTAAATTCCTTAAGTCTCTTAATGCCAAAATTTGATAACACACTGTTATTCTCAAATTCTAGTTTCTTGATCGCCGAGTTCGAACTGTTCAAATAAAGATTAACATTTTAATCCCATTCCGCATGGCCATGCAATTTTTCAGTTCTCGCTCATCAAGAGGCCCAGACACCATTCCTATCAAATAGGAGGACTTATTCACTCTTGTATGACCATAACTCCCACTCAATTCTTAGCCCACCTGATCACTGCTTTTATAACCTCCTTTTACGGCGCGGCGTTTTACAGAGTCAAGGTTAAACTAATTGTCTCATGGTTATTAAGACATACTCATGTCTAAGGAATCCACTAAATATAGAATTTTGATTCTACTTTTAGAATCTAGTTAGGTCAAGTCTCAATGCATCAAGTATACATCCATATAATCAATTAGACATCCCTATGTCTCCATAGCCCATGGAACTGCACTATCAATTAATTACATGCTAGTCTTCTCATAAATCACTTATGTCCAATTTAGTGATTCAGACTAGGGACTTAATAAGTTGTGATTTCAGTTCACTTTAAAGGGTTCCATTATCAAAACGTTTTCGATAATCCTATTTGAAAACACAAGTTATTTGGACATTTTATTTAATACTAAACCAAACAATTAAATAAGAATGAACTTTTATTGATAAACATTCAAAGCATAATAAATGTCTTTACAATTGTAAACATAAAGTAAACAAACTAAAGCCATTCTCCCATATGCCTAAGCCCCATAGACCTAGTATGACTCTCATGCTTAGGTTGAGCAAGCGGTTTAGTCAGAGGATCAGCCACGTTATCCTCAGTATGAACCTTGCTTACTTTCACATCCCCTCTTTCAACGATCTCTCGAATAAGATGGAATCTCCTGAGCACATGTTTGGATTTTTGGTGCGATCTGGGTTCCTTGGACTGAGAAATGGCACCATTGTTGTCACAATATAACTCAATGCCATTTTCAATGCTAGGAACTACACCAAGTTCACTAATGAACTTTTTTATCCAAACAGCTTCTTTTGCAGCATCACTTGCTGCAATATACTCAGCCTCTGTTGTAGAATCTGCGATGGTACTCTGCTTAGAACTCTTTCAGCTCACAGCCCCTCCATTTAGACAAAATATGAAACCAGATTGTGATCGGAAATCATCTTTGTCACTTTGGAAGCTTGCATCGGTGTATCCAGTGGCAACCAACTCATTATCTCCACCATAGACCAAGAAATCATCCTTAGTCCTTCTTAAGTACTTAAGGATATTCTTTGCTGCCATCCAGTGCGCCTCTCCTGGGTTTGACTGGTATCTGCTGCACATACTCAAAGCATATGCAACATCCGGTCGAGTGCATACCATGGCATACATAATGGACCCTACTGCAGAGGCATAAGGAACATTACTCATGCGCTTGACCTCATCAGGTGTCGAAGGACACTGAGTCTTGCCAAGTGAAATGCCATGTTGCATGGGAATGAAACCTATTTTGGAGTTTTCCAGCTTGAACCTTGCAAGAACCTTATCAATATAAGTCTCTTGGCTAAGTCCAATCAGCCTTTTGGATCTATCTCTATGGATCCTTATTCCCAAGATGTATTCAGCTTCTCCTAGGTCTTTCATGGAAAAACAACTTTTAAGCCATTCCTTGACTGACTCAAGCATGGTCTTGTCGTTTCCTATGAGAAGTATGTCATCCACATACAAGACTAGGAAAGCAATACTACTCCCACTAAACTTCTTGTATATACAAGATTCCTCTTCATTTCTGAGGAAGCCAAAAGATTTGAGTGCCTCATCAAATCTGAGGTTCCAACTCCGGGATGCTTGCTTAAGCCCATAAATGGACTTCTTAAGCTTGCAAACTTTTCTTGGACTGTTTGGATCTTCAAAACCTTGTGGTTGTGTCATGTACACATCCTCTTTCAAGAACCCATTCAAGAAAGCGGTTTTGACGTCCATCTGCCAGATCTCATAGTCATGAAAGGCAGCAATCGCAAGGATTATCCTAATGGATTTCAGCATGGCTACTGGTGAGAAGGTTTCATCATAGTCAATACCATGAATTTGTCTAAAACCTTTTGCCACTAGTCTTTCCTTAAAGACATCAATGTTTCCATCTTTGTCCTTTTTCAGTTTGAAAATCCATTTGCAACCTATGGGTTTAACCCCATCAGGCAAAGCAACCAAGTCCCATACTTGATTTTCAAACATCGAATCCATTTCGGATCTCATGGCTTCAAGCCATTTCTCGGAGTCTTGACTCGTCAAAGCATTTGTGTAGCTAGTAGGTTCCTCATGTTCTAAAATCTCTATTTCAGAACTTTCAGTCAAAAGGAAATCAATATATCTCTTTGACGGAATGACAGTCCTACTAGACCTACGTTGGGGAACAACAGGAGAAGTTTCCACCTCATTAGGTTGAGGGACTTCGCATGGATTATCTCCAAGTGGGACGGTAGAAGGCGCATGAATGGAATGCACCGCCTCCTGAGCATTTTCATGCTGGGTCGTCTCTGACGAGGTGTGAACCTCATCCATTTGTTGCTCATCTCGAATTTCTTCGAGATATACATTACTCCCACTTGTTTTTCTGGAAATAAACTCCTTTTCCAGAAAGACACCATCGCGAGCAACAAACACTTTGTTTTCGCTTTGGTTGTAGAAGTAGTATCCCTTAGTCTGTTTTGGGTAACCCACAAAAATACACTTATCGGACTTGGGTGAAAGCTTATCAGAAAGTAAACGTTTTACATAAACTTCACAACCCCATGTCCTTAGAAAAGACAATTTTGGAACTTTTCCAGTCCACATCTCATATGGCGTCTTTTCTACTGCTTTGGACGGAGCTCTGTTGAGTGTGAATGCCGTTGTTTCAAGCGCAAATCCCCAAAATGAGGCAGGAAGGTTAGCAAGACTCATCATGGACCGAACCATATCTAATAGAGTTCGGTTCCTTCTTTCGGAAACCCCATTCAACTGTGGTGTCCCTGGTGGAGTCAATTGCGAAAGTATTCCACAATCTTTCAAATGATCACCAAACTCTTGAGATAAATATTCACCACCATGATCGGATCGCAATGCTTTAATTTTCTTTCCAAGTTGGTTTTGTACTTCATTTTGGAATTCCTTGAACTTTTCAAAGGATTCCGACTTATGTCGCATGAGGTAAACATATCCAAATCTGCTCACATCATCAGTAAAAGTAATGAAATACCCGTACCCTCCCCTAGCCAAAGTGCTCATAGGTCCGCATACATCAGTATGTATGAGGGCTAAAAGATCATTGGCCCTTTCACTTGAGCCTGTGAAAGGAGACTTTGTCATTTTCCCCATTAAGCAAAACTCACATACTTCAAATGATTCAAAATCAAATGATTTGAGAATTCCATCCTTATGAAGTTTCTCTATGCGCTTGAGCTTATGTGGCCTAATCGACAATGCCATAGGTAAGTAGGGTTCAAATCATTTGGTTTGTGTTTCTTGTTTTCTATGTGATAGATATGGTTTTGTAAGTCTAGTACATACAAACCATTTGATAATTTAGCAGAGACATAGAACATACCATTCAAATATGCTGAACAACAATTATTCATAATTTGAAATGAAAAACCTTCCGAATCCAAAATCGGAATAGAAATTATGTTCTTGGTAATAACTGGAACGTAATAACAATTATAAAGTTCTAATATTAAACCAGAAGGCAAGCGTAAACTATAATCTCCTACAGCTAAAGCAGCAACTCTTGCTCCATTGCCTACTCGGAGATCCACTTCGCCTTTGCTCAAGGTCCTACTTCTTTTTAGTCCCTGCACATTACCAATAATGTGAGATCCACAAGCGGTATCAAATACCCAAGAAGCAGTTGTAGCTAAATTAACTTCTATGATATAGATACCTGAAGTTAAAGCACCAGTCTTCTTATCCTCCAGATATTTGGGGCAGTTCCTCTTCCAATGACCAATCTTGTGGCAGTGGTAGCACTCATGTTGAGCAGCTACCTTAGCCTTGGGAGTGGCCTTTGGCTTGGTTGAAGAGTTCTCATTGGCAACTACCTTGCCCTTGTTCTTCTTCATGGGAGCCCCTTTCTTCTTGAACTGCTTACCTTTACTAACCATTAGAACATCCTTATGTTTAGGTTTACTTGGTAAGTTTCTCTCAGCCTGAATTAGTGAACCATGCAACTCTTGCAGGGTAGCCTCCCCTCCTTGCATGTAGAAGTTCAACTTGAAGTTATGAAAATCTTCAGGCAAAGATCTGATGACTATGTCAGTTGCCAGGTCCTTAGGATAAGGGAAACCCAATTTCTCCATGGTCTGAAAATGTCCAATCAAATTGAACACATGCGGACCAACGGGCTTCCCCTCTTCCAACTTGGAATCCAGAAGTTTGCAGTTTGCTTCAAATCTCTCCAATCTAGCATTTTTCTGAAACAAAGTTTTCAGTTGCTGGATTATGCTGTAGGCATCCAGACCATCAAAACGTTTTTGATACTCTGGTTCCATGCAAGCAAGCATCAAGCATGTTACTTGCAAGGAGTTATCCTCTAGAGTTTGTCTAGCTCGCTTTTGAGCTGCAGTAGCATTTTCTGGCAAGGGTTCAGGTAGAGGATTGTCAAGAACACTTTCTTTTCCTTCCGCTTTGAGAACAATTCTCACAGCCATTTGCCATTGTAGGAAGTTGGTAGCATTCAGTTTGTCTTTTTCAATTAGAGGGCGCAAGTTAAAAGTAGAGTTGTTTGCACCAGACATGATAACTACAATAAAAGGTAAAGCAAGATTCAATATAATGTTTATCAAAAGTAGCAATTAAACAAATTCAATTCACTACTACCCTTTATTCAAAATTAGAAGTCCCCATTGAATAAAGAATTAACCAAGATCCCCTCCCACTACAATCAAACGGACTTTGGCCCTGCTACTTTAATTTATAGTATTCGAGGTAAGTAAACATTTTACTAATTATAACTGATTATAACTCTTGGTAGACAGGTTAACAACTCTTTGTATTTTCCTATCTCTTAGCTTCAAAACCCAAAACTTTGTCTTTTGATAGTTTTGTTAAGTTAAACCAAACATTAACATGTAAGTTTAAAAAACCTACCCTACTATCCCCGGAATTATAAGCAACACCCTGCTTTGGCAGAACCTATTACTCATGATCTAAGGCTTTATAGGTGTTGTATGGAAAAGCACTTAAACTCAATATTATTTTGGGACCTAAGTTTACTATGTTGGTTAATTAAAAGTGAACACATTGCTTTAAATAACCACATACATAAACTCAATAAGCATTTTAAGGCAATATAAAATGCATAAAAATAAATGTGATCCTAGTATGGCCCCTAAAAAATAAGCTCAAATCTTCTTGGGTTCCTGTTCATCTTTCTTGGATCTCCATCCTTGAATTTTTTGATTGAACCTTCTTACTTCATCGAACTCATAATACGAACTTTATAATCTAATTTAAACTTTTAAATTAAATTACAACAATACAGAACGATGCGCAGATCGTATTTCAAAATTTACAAAAATACAAAACGATACGCAGATCGTATTTTCTATCCTATTTTGGGTCATACTAGTCACTTGCCTGTAACAAAATATCATAATATTCCATACACGCATATAATATTAAAATATATTAGACAAAAATTATTTACTTATTAACTATTAATAAGCAAATAACATTTCCAAAATAATACTAAAAAACTTAAACAATTTAAGTTTAACGTTATTTGGGAAACTTTATTATTTTAATTCAATTACTATTTAAATATGGCTAGAATAATCTTATTAATCAAAAATTTGCATTTGAAAGGAAATTTATGGATTTATGCTCAACATTGAAAATATGTTTTTCAAAAAAAAATATTTTCAAGTTACTCAAAATATATTTTGGAAATTATTTTTAATTTAGAAGAACTAAACCCAAGTTAATTTCCAACTCTTCTTATCAATTTCAATTAATAAATGAGAATCGAACCAAGACACCAAATTTCCAAAACCTTCAACCCAGACTATTTCCCAAAACCTTTTGGAAAACAATCTTTAATTTGAGAAAATTTCTATCTTTTCCAAAAAATTAGGAGATCTTATTTCCAATTTTTAATTCCCTTTTCCCGCCGGAACGCCGCCCTAATTATCCTCCACCGTGGCTCCACCGTCGCGGGTGGTGGCCACCCAGCCATGGAGGTTGTTATTTTAATTTGGGTAACAATTACCTAAATTAAATTAATCTTTATTCAACTTTTGTTAAAGATTAACAATTTAATTAGGGTTTAATTATCCGAAAATAATGGCAAAAAATTTGAATAAATTAACAATCCTTAAACTGAATTTTAGGGTTGTTAGAAGTTAGATTTCAATTTAAACTCTTTATTAAAATTAAATCTAACAAGAATTCAAAATTTAAGGCATAATTATCTCATTTTATTCAAATAATTCAAGAAAATAACAATTATTGTCCGAAAAATTCGAATTAAATTACCAGGCAGATCTATTGAATTTTCTTAACAAATAAAATCAAAAATTTTAATTGTTATCCTTAAATTTTATGATTAATCGAATTAAACATAAAAATTAACCAAATTCAATAATTAATATACAAAAATTCCTAAAATTAGTTAAAAAATTACCAAAAAATTTCGGCTATTGTTTAAAAATTAGGGGATAATCAGTAGATTTATTTAACAAATTAAAAATCAAATCTTTAATTGTTAACAAATTATTTCCATGATTAATCTTATTAACCATTAAATAATTTAAAATCTGACGAATTTAATTTTAAAAAATCCGAAAATTTTTATGTGATATTAACTGTTAATTTCGACCCTGTGATAGAGCAAAAATTAATTAAATCACGATTTAATGATTCCAATCAATTAATATCATATATTAATTGTGCAAATTCAAGCCATAAATAAATCTTCCCTTAATTGAATCAAAATAATAATGTTGCATACAATCATGATCATAAAATATTATGCAAGAGGCTAAAACTGATACCACTGTAGGAACATATAGATGCATAAAGCGGAATTTCAGGAAACAATTTCCTAACATCTATCACAGAATCACATGCATAACAATAATATAGATCAGATTAAGTCGAAAGAATAATCACCTTTGTAGCGTGTTCTCCCGTTCGTATGCAAGCTTCAAAGATCTTAGAGCCCCACTTGTTGCTCCTCTACTTAGTCCACAAGCACCAATTGAATCCCACGTATGCTAGTACGGAAGAGAACGATCACGATCAATCTCTTGCTTTGTTTGGGAAGAACGGCGTTTCATAGAAATAGAATTAGGGTTTTTGTGTTTTCCCTTTTGTCAGATATTGAATGAACGTAATTTCTAAATCCCTGACATTATAACTATTATAATGTGAGAGTTTTAGGTTAACACAAAACCAAAGCCCAACATTCTTTCCCTTAATAGACCGGTTGCCATCGGGCCTTTTGGGCCCATTCCAATTAGTGCTTATATGTGTGACCTTATAGGATTAATATATTTTAGTTGTAGGTCCAATCAATATTGTCCTACTAATCACATTTATTCTCTAGCAAGTAAATATGATTACTAAAATAATTAACTTATTATCTTCATAATTAATTCCTATTTATATTTAGTAATTGCCGGAAATGTCTAAGGACATAATTCCTTCAATAAGATCATCCAAGCAATGAAATAGTGGAACCTACAAGTTACAAAGTTAAAGTAATCATCTGAAATCTAGACATGAATAGATTTATTTTATTAGTTACAAGAAGTTTTGACATTAACATATTACAATGAGCATCTCACCTACAAGTTACAAAGTTAAAGTAATCATCTGAAAGCTAGACATGAATAGATTTATTTTATTAGTTACAGGAAGTGTTGAAGCCCCTCAGGCAAGCCTTTTATTAACTCCATCTCATCAACCCCTCTTGTAGTCAACCAACTCTATAACGTTCAAAGTGACTAACTCTACGTCTCAGAGTGGATGGTAATTGCCTACGCCTCATCCACCATTCCATGTCTCAACATCTCAATTGCATTTTTCTTTTCTTTGCCATGACAGTACAATATGCTGAAATACCTTTTACAAAGCACACCAACCAAAATTATTTCATGATAGTGAAATACGCAAACCCTGTCTTATTTTGTTCATAATCATCACAGTAACTTCAAATCTTTATTTCATATAAGTATCAGTTTCAATGTGATGTAACACATATAAGTTCATCTTACAACAAAATAAGAACAAAAAGAATTCTAATCTAAGATTTACACCTGTTGTGTTTATGGAAGAGTTAATTGGAACTGGAATGGGGCATATGACACTCCAATATTTTCGGCTTCCCATTGACCATAACGTATAAAAGTTTATACTAACTACTAAGTATTTAGTATCTCCCTTTCCACATTACTAAAATCCCTGAACTCGGTGTAAACATTGATCATATATGAAGACTTTGAAAAGCACTAATAGTAACCATACTCTAGACAGTATAAGCTTTAAGAAAATGTCCAAATTTCACTTCAAATTAACATCAGGTTACCAGTACATCCAAAATCCATAAGTCTTAACCATCATACAAGTCTAAAATTGCAAAAGAAAATCTCGACCATTGCATCTTAGCTGACATTTACATAATTTTCTTCTTTGATGATTTCACCTACTTAAACATACTCAAACTAAAAATTCAAGAAAGATATTAAATCCAAAGTTCATTCTAGCTAAATCATATTACCTACAACTAGGCTAACCCCTGAAGATAAAATATTTGTTTTAGGAGTAAAATTGTATCATAGAGAGAAATCCCATAAAAATAGAGATGGTGATAAAAGAGATGAGAGGAGAGAGACAAAAATTGCATACCCATCATAAACCATATTTTCAAAATCGCATCCTTCTCCCCCATTACTGAGAGATGGTAAACCCTAGACAATGAAGAAACACAAAATTAGCAAATCTCAAAATTGTAGAAGATTTAAACGGGGATGTAATGAAAGAAAAAGAGAAAACCTAGGATAGAGAATCTTAGGATAGAAATTGAATTAGGGAAAACAATCCAGCAAATCGATCAGAAGAAAAAAAGAAAGGAGAAAAGGGATAGCACGTGAAAGGCTCATGTTATACTGTTTGTAAGCTTGAAGCTTCTATTTTAAAGGTTTGGGATTAAGAGATGAAAATTTTGGAGAGCCGTCAAAATAATTGAAATTGAGGAATTTAAATTTTGAGCATCCTTCAATTGTACGTGCCTGTACTTTTTGTCATACAACGTAGATGGAACTATCCAAAACAAGATATAATTGACATTGTTGTTGGCTAGTAAAAAATAAATCGAGCTTGTTAAAAATAAGGTATATATCATTAAATTACCTTCACGAATATTGACGAGACGAGCATGAAAGTGTTCGAGCTTGGCTCATTTACTTAATGAGCTTAATATTTGGATTTAAATAATAATAATGAGTAACTACCAACAACATACATGGACACAACCAATACACCAACCAACAACAATGTCAATCTATATCGTGTTTTGGAAGTTCCATCAACGTTGTTGATAGTTATCCTAAACAATTTTAGATCAAGTGTTTCAAAATAAGTTTTATATTTCCTTTGTTTTCAATTAATATATTTCAATTAATATATTTCAATTAATATAATTCAATTAATATGCAAAACCAATGTATTTCAATTAAATGACTATATCAATGAAATAACATGCTATAAAATTAAACCTAATCATACTGAAATCTCATCGTCATGGTTTAGAAACTTGAGAATAGTCATCAATAAGTTTAATTTCACGACATTCAATCTTCTCTTTATTCATTTTTACCTTTATTTCTTCAATGAATTGAAGGGAAATAAGGGAACTCCTAATTTTGTTACAATCTAGAGAATTTACTTAATATTTTAATAAAAACAATATAAAAGTAATTGACAAATATTGTCAAATAAACAAATAGATTATAGTATACATTTTTATAAGATTAATGTCGCGAGTGATTTACTTTTAAAGTTAATTGCTTTATGTACAAGATTTTTATTTATTGAAATAAGATAACACATGAAGGTTTAATATTTTATTAAAAGAATATAAACAATAATTGACATAAGATTTGTCTTTTTATATTTGAGGGTATAAAAGTAAATGCCAAAAAATCTCAAAAAAGAGTTTTCATCAAGGCTTGAACCCCAACCTAAATGTCAATAGTACTTAAGCAATTCAAACCACCAAGGTAAAATTGTTTTTTGTGTAATACGTTACATATTTGTGTTATACACTTATTCTATACTGGAACTTTTTCGGGCCTGACATTGCCCACCCAAAATTTTTCCTTCCAATCGCGACCACCACCGGCAAACTACCGTCGTCACAACTACTTCCTAACCACCAGCACGTGGTCATGCACGTCCCAACCACCAGCGAAACTTCCGCTGACTTCCCTTCGCAACCACCAGATCCCCCCCAATATTTGTCGCAAGTCTCGCAACTCCCTACCACCCTGCATCTCGATATGTTCGCACGACACAACCCACCAGCCAACGTCTGCACCACCCATCGTCCGCACTAGGCACCATTCGTAGACACCACCCAACCTCCATTCCGCTAGACAACCCAACCACCGTTCTCTGCGAACCGCCCATCCGCTGTCCGCACCACCCACCCAACAAAATTTAAATGATTAGGATCTTTCTCAAACCGTCGCGACTCACTTTACTTGACTTCAATCGCCTCACATGATGGTGGGCGGTGGGTGAGGAGTGGTCGGAGTGGTCGTGCGATTGTCGGTGAAGAGGAACGACGTGGTGGACAACGGTAGAGGAGAGAGAAATTTACAACCCCCATTCTAAAATTAAGTTAATCAATTCACTTTCCTAATTATTCTATTTATTTATTTAAGCAAATACAAATAATTAATTTTGAAAAATTTTGAAATTACAAAAACCATTTCCATAAAAGAAATTGTGTATTTAAATATAAAGATAAAAACAATTAGAATCATTAAATATATTTATATTAAATTTAAAAATAAAAGAAAACAAATTTTTGTGGCCCATATTTATTCTAAGCAATGGTCATCTTTATTATGACCACAGTAGAAAGATCCGGTTTATAATAGTGTTTATACAAATCAAATACTTCGAATACTTTGGCTTATCAAAAAAGGAAAAAAAAAACTTATGTACTTTGGGGTTCTAAATCCAACTTTCTTATTCCATTGACGTGTAGTAAGTTCCTTCATATTAGCCGCAATTTTTTGGTTGTACCCGTGTACAGGTAGATGCATCCTCATCCAAAACGACGTCGTTTTGTGTTGTTAAGATGAACATTAATATACTAGTATGAAAATGAACATTACCTTTTTCGGAAATTAACATTTATTTATTTATTTGGAATTGAACATTTACTATTTCAGAAATTAACATTACTATTTTGGAAAGGAAATTTTGATATTTACTACTTTAAAAATACACCACTTTTGTATTTACTACCTTGTGAAAATTTTATTTTAAATTACTACCTTAAATTTCCAATATTTTATTATTTACTACCACTTTACAGTTTTCACGTTTTAAAATTAAGATATCTCTTTCGTTTCTTAATCGTTTAATGTGATTCAAAGTTTATTATTTTCCTTTTTCTATATGGATTTCATTGAGAGCGACATTTTAAAACAATTCATTTGATAATTCATGAATATTTTTAAATTTTATAAATAATGTTTGATGTGAACAAAAAGGCTTGTCCACCATGGACGAATCAGAATGACGACATGTGGAACCTCCCATCTCAAGAGCCATACGCTCTGGACCCTTTAACGGCCTTGTAATGGAAATTACAGGATAATCATGGGTCGGGGAAATTAGAGGCCCAAATGCTAAATGGGCCTCTCAAAGACTCCACCTCCATATTTGATAAGGACACATGTCCTTATCTCCAAGGTTAACCTATCAGATAACTAGGGTTTTCTGGAACAAATCCAAGAACCCTAGCCTTATAAATAGTTTAGATCCCAAGGAAGGAGCGATCAATTCATTCCCACCAACCTTAATTATTTATGCTCTAACTTCTCTCTAAAAAAATTCTCTCTCTATCAAATACTTACTTAGGCATTGGAGGGAATATTCCTACTGGAATATTCTTGTTTTGCAGATTGTACGAAGATTGTGTCATCGCATACATGCTACAGAGATCTGTACTTTGGGGTTCCAAATCCAATTTTCGTATTCCATTGACGTGTAGTAAGTTCATTCATATTAGCCGCAATTTTTTGGCTTTACACGTGTACAGACAGAGCTGGCTGCACCCCCATCCAAAACGACGTCGTTTTGTGTTGTTTAAGATGAACTAATATACTAGTATGAAAATTAACATAACTATTTCGGAAATGAACATTTATTTATTTATTTGGAATTGAACATTTACTATTTCAGAAATTAACATTTACGTTTTGAAAAGGATATTTTGATATTTACTACTTTAAAAATACACAACTTTTGTATTTACTACCTTATGAAAATTTTATTTTAAACTACTGCCTTAAACTTCCAATATTTTATTATTTACTACAACTTTACAGTTTTCACGTTTGCAATTTAAAAAATCTCTTTCGTTTCTTAATCGTTTAAAGTGATTTCAAAGTTCATTATTTTCCTCTTTCTATATGGAGTTCATTGAGAATGACATTTTAAAAACAATTCATTTTATAATTCATAAATATTTTCTCTAAAATATTTTCTCTCTCTATCAAATACTTACTTAGGCATCGGAGGGAATATTGCTACTTGAAAATTTTCTTATTTTGCAGGTTGTACGAAGATTGTGTCATCGCATACTTTTGATAACTCCTTGGAAAGGGTGACACATCAGCACCAACAAAGGTTTCCACATTATTTGGTGCCTTTTGTGGGGAGGTATAGTATCATGGAAGACTTGCAATCTGACACCCACGAGAGTAGGGATGACTCAAGACAAAGGCGTCCACACGAAAGGAGCCCTTCGCGAATTCATCCTCGCATAAATTTCCAGCCTACATCAGAAGGTACGACACCAAACGAAGGTCGGGTAGCTGTGACACCCATGGATGCAGAGGTAAGCCGACCTGCTTCAGCAAGATCACTGTAACAGATGCTACACGGCCTTCGCCAAGACATCACTGCAGAATGGCAGATACAGCTGTAACATGCCCTCCGAGAAGTGATTGCAAGATCCTTTAACAATGTCGGCCTAAAGCCGGGACAAGTCAAGACGAGTTAACTAGAAGTTGGGAAAGACAAAGAGGAACTTCTTCTTAGTCCTGTCAAGAGAAATTGGTGAGAGGCGAAGCATCAGATACCGACTCCGCACCTAGGGTGGTTCGCTCACCTGAAGCTCCCAACTACCATGTGAGAGAGGGACGCCCGAGGCGGCGGATGGGATCGGTATATCATATCCAGCAAGGGGTCACACCCACGATGCTAGGATACGCATCCCCCTATGCATCAACATCATGTCTGCACCTATAGAGCCCAAGGTGAAAGCTCCCATCATTGACGCTTACGATGGTACTTCTGATCCTAACATGCATTTGGTAGCATACCGACATCACATGTAAGTATAAGGGACCAATGAAGCTACCTAGTGCAAATACTTTCTGGCTACATTGAAAGGAGCCGCGTCCAAGTGGTTTGAAAGGCTGTCAATCGGGTCAATAACTTTTTTCGGGGAATTAGAGGCTCTTTTTTCCTCTTGGTTTATGGCTTATAAAGAAGAGCAAAAGACGTGTATGCATTTAGGACGCATACACTAGGGGCATGAAGGGTCATTGAGAAGATATGTAAAGCAGTTCAATAAGGAAGTCGGCCAAATCCCAGACTTGCCAGATGAAATAGCCCTTGATAACTTTGTGCGTGCGTTGAAGAAGGGATCTTTCAAATTTGACCTGCTAGAAAAAAGTGTGAAGACAATGGAAGATGTACTGGATGAAGCTAAAGCCTTCATACATGCTATAGAGATATGTAGTTTCACAAACGAGTCGAAATCTACCGAACACAGTGGCCCCTCCCAATTCAAGAGAGATAACTCTACTGTTCAGGCTATTGGTATCTGGGCCGTAAATGAAAAAACATCAGGATCACACGTGTTGAAGAGAGAACGTCCGGTGGCTGATAAAACATTTGAATACGGCACAGATCTTTGCACAATCCTTATGGATGTGAGTCCAAGGCAAGAGATACATCGCCCTTTTTCGGATTAAGTTGTCTATGGAGAATCTATATTTCGGATTATTTTGCCAATTTCATAATGACATAGGTCATGACACCAAAGACTTCCGAAAATTAAAGAGAGCTTTGGACGGTTTGGCAGCCAGAGGGTTTTTTAAACCAATATCTCCGCAAGACAGTTAGCAACAATGCTAGAAGTCGCAAAGAGTCACCAACGCCTCTGTCTAAATATGAGGATATTCCATCGGACTGAGAGTTCGTAGCCGTCATTTTGGGTGGACTAGCATATGGGGGACCTACGAATCCAAGGCGTCAAGACTATGAACAATTTTCTGAGCAGGAAAATTCCAGCAATCTGGAGAATACCCCTCGCATAGAAATCTTAGAGGACGATTACCGAAGGTAGGCAACCCCATATGATGACGACCCATTAGTTGTAGAGATCAGGGTGGCTAATTTGAGAGTAAAGAGAGTTCTGATTGATACAGGAAACTCATCCGATATAATCAGTCTTCAATACCTAAAGAAGTTGCAACATGATCCGAGCATAATATAGGACGTCCATAGCCCATTGGTAAGTTTTGGAGGAAGCATAATTCGTCCTATAGGTGTCGTCTCACTCTCTGTTCAGATTGGGGAACCTCCACTGGTTAGGCAGAGTTCAACTCGTTTTGTAATTGTGCAAGACCTCACTATGTTCAACATTATGTTAGGCCGACCAACCTTGAACTACATTAGAGCAATAATCTTTCCTCACCTGTTACTAATGAAATTTGTGGCAAACACTGGGGAAATCGGCACTATTTATGGGAATCAACAATTGGCCAGAGATTTTTATTTCACTATGCTCGACTCGGCAGCTTGGGGGGCGACTACTAAAGAAGTCGGCTGTAAATGCCAGCAAAAAGGCGAAAGAGAACGTATACCCTTGGAAATGCCCATGGCCCACGCCTTAGATAGGTGTCCTGAGCCTGTGGGAGCACACTACGATATTGAATTACCAAAATGATCCAGCAAATCGATCAAAAGAAAGAAAGGAAAGGAGAAAAGGGATAGCACGTGAAAGGCTCATGTTATACTGTTTGTAAGAACAATACTCTAAAGCTTCTATTTTAAAGGTTTGGGATTAAGAGATGAAAATTTTGGAGAACCGCCAAAATAATTGAAATTGAGGAACTTAAATTTTGAGCATCCTTCAATTGTACTTGCCTATGCTTTTTTCATAGTAAGTTAAGGTAACTACCAACAACGTAGATGGAACTATCCAAAATAGGATATAATTGACATTGTTGTTGGCTAGTATATTGGTAATATATGTTGTTAGTAGTTACCTTGAATACTTTTTAGATTTAAATATTTCAAAATAAGTGTTTTTCCCCCCCATTTGTTTTCAGTTAATATGGAAAACCAATATATGATTTTCATTTCAAATTGTTCACAATAGTGAAGAAAATGAGCCGATACTTTTGCGAACTTCTCGCAAAAAAGCTCGCTCAAAACTCAACCAAACTTTTTTATTCGACCTTAGTCCACTAACATGCTCGTTTGCATTTCGAGTTTGAACTCGGGCTTAAATCAAGCTTGTTAAAATAAGGTATATATCATTAAATTACCTTCACGAATATTGACGAGTCGAGCATGAAATCGTTCAAGCTTGGCTCGTTTACTTAATGAGTTTAATATTTAGATTTAAATAACAATCAGGGTTACTACAGACAACCTACATGGACACAACCAATACCCCAACCAACAACAATGTCAATCTATATCGTGTTTTGGAATTTCCATCAACGTTGTTGGTAGTTATCCTAAATAATTTTTGATCAAGTGTTTCAAAATAAGTTTTATATTTCCTTTGTTTTCAATTAATATATTTCAATTGAACCAATTAATTTAATATGCAAAACCAATGTATTGCAATTAAATTACTATATCAATGAAATAATATGCAATAAAATTAAACCTAATCTTACTGAAATTTCATCGTCATGGTTTAGAAACTGGAGAATAAATAGTCATCAAAAAGTTTAATTTCACGACATTCAATCTTCTATTTCTTCTTTCTTACCTTTATTTCTTCAATGAATTGAAGGGTAATAGGGGAACACCTAATTTTGTTACGATCTCGAGAATTCACTTAATATTTATTAAACCAATATAAAAGTAATTGACAAATATTGTCAAATAAACAAATAGATTATAGTATACATTTTTATAAAATTAATGTCGTGAGTGATTCACTTTTAAAGTTAATTGCTATATGTACAACATTTTTACTTATTAAGATAACACATGAAGGTTTAATATTTATTAAAAGAATATATACAATAAATGACATAAGATTTTTCTTTTTATACTTCAGGATATAAAAATGCCAAAAAATCTCAAAAAAGAGTTATCATCAAGGCTTGAACCCCAAACCTAAATGTCAATAATACTTTAGCAATTCAAACCACCAAGGCAGAATAGTTTTTTGTGTAAGACGTTACATATTTAACTATTTGTGTTATACACTTATTCTATACTGGAATTTTTTTTGAAAAACATTGTTCGGGCCTGACATTGCCCACCCAAAATTCTGTCTTCCAATCACGACCACCACCATAAACTACCACCGTCATATCAACGTCCCAACCACCAACACGCGGTCATCCCCGTCCCAAACACCAGCGAAACTTCCGCTGACTTCCCTTCGCAAACACCAGCGCCCCCCCAATCTCTGTTGTAAGTCTCGCAACTCCCTACCACCCTGCATCTCGATCTGTTCGCACGTCACATCCCACCAGCCACTGTCTACACCACCCACCGTCTGCACCACCCACCGTTCGCACCAAGCACCGTTCTTAGACACCACCCAACCACCGTTCTCCGTGTACTGCCCATCCGTTGTCCGCATTACCCACCCAACAAAAATTAAATGATTAAGATCTTCCTCAAACCGTCGCGACCCACTTTACTTGACTTCAATCGCCTCACAGGATGGTGGGCGGTGGGTGAGGAGTGGTCGGAGTTGTCGGGCGATTGTCGGTGAAGAGAAACGACGTGGTGGACGGCGGTAGAGTAGAGTGAAATTTACAACCCCCTTTCTAAAATTAAGTTAATTGTTAGTTAACTTTCCTAATTGTTCTATTTATTGATTTAAGCAACGGATTTTTCATGAAATACCCCTGAATTTTCACGAAATTCACCAAATGCCCCTCGACTTTCAGAAATTCACCAAATGCCCCTCACCTTTAATATAATACTCAAACTACCCTTACTAATGACGTGCCGTTAAGTCCTCCGTTAACCTACTTTCCAATTCACCAAATGCCCCTATTATAATACTTATATCACCAAATACCCTATTCTAAAACATAATTCACCAATAGCCCATTTCAGCAACAATGAGATTTTTCTCTTCTTTGCTTGGTGTTTCAATAGGGAACTCACCTTTTCTGCTTCGACATCTCGATAACCGTACAACAATACTCAACATCATGTTCACTTTCTTTAACATTAATTATCAAAAAATGATGCTCTATTACAAAATACTATTTATTTCTAAGCTTAGCAGGAATGCCCTAAACAAATTCTGAGCAATAAGAAAAGAAAATTGAATTAACATCGGTATGATATGTTCATGTCGGACCAGCATTTTTCTTCATGAGATGTTCCCTTCTTTGGGTACCTATGATCAAACGCCTTTTATGCATAGCACAAATTCAAAGAGTTTCGACATTTGTTGTCCAATGTCGACTTTTCAGAAGCTGAGCTTCACTGGAGGACTCGTGTAATAGACTGAGTACACGAAATCTCTGCCAACACGCGTACACGATATACATACTACGATACTAGGTTGTTCTTGTTGTCTTCATCAACATATGAAGTATCCTAGTTAGTAGTTACCAACCTGATCACTCTTACGGTGGTTTAGGGGAACAGGGGAAGGAGAAGGAAAGCCTAACCAGGAAATTGAGACAACCCACCCAAACTTATACTCAAAGTTGACTCATCCCCAACTCTAGCACAAGAAACGCAACAAATTACCACACAAAGATCTCTGACACTTACAGTTGCCTCATCCCCAACTCTAGCACAAGAAACGCAGCAGAAAAAAATGGTGTTGAGCTCTGACACTTAAATTACCACACGAATTTGACCGCACCCATATCTCCTTCACCAAATGCATCTCCACCACATCCAAATACTGCGAAAATCTCTCATGCAACACCAAATTCTCATTCATTGCCGAGAATTTATCTTCACGTTTGGAGGCATTAATCGGGGCGAATTCGGGAAAAATCACCGAAGTCGGTGAAGACCACCACCCAAGCCACGACGAAGCGTCGCTAGAGCGAAAAGAGTGAGGATTATTGAGAATTGGTGAGAGATTTTTGCTCGAAAATCGTCTTACTTGAAAGAGATGAATTTGAGCTTGTTCTTGAGATGTATTCTCGCTTGATGGTGAAGATGATGGGAAGATCGTGACTCCATTATCAATCGATTGATTATTTTTCCCTATTCTCAGTGGATTTAGATCGAATTGCAAAAACCCTAGAAATTCGACGACATTGATTGCGTGATATTGGACATGATTGAGATGCGGATCTTTGAAAAGTGAGAGAACAAAATTGGAGATTTTGCACAAGTTCGAAGGAGGGAGAAAATGGAGGAGAGAGAAAATTACTTGTTCACTCTCTCTCTCTCAGTTGAAGGTGCTACAATGGCGATGTAGATCTGGGAAGGAGAGGACTGCAAATAACTAAAAGTAAAATAAGGGCAAAATAGTAAAAGGAAGCTAACGGCGACTTAACGTCCGTTAAGTATAAGGGTATTTTGAGTATTATATTAAAGGTGAGGGGCATTTGGTGAATTTCTGAAAGTCGAGGGGCATTTGGTGAATTTCGTGAAAATTGAGGGGTATTTCATGAAAAATCCGTTTAAGCAAATACAAATAATTAATTTTGGAAAATTCAGAAATTACAAAAACCATTTCCCTAAAAGAAATTGTGTATTTAAATATAAAGATAAAACAATTAGAATCATTAAAATGTATTTATATTAAATTTTAAAAAAAGAAAATAAGTTTTTGTGGCCCATATTAATTCTAAGTTATGGTCATCTTTATTATGACCATAGTAGAAAGATCCGGTTTATAATAGTGTTTATACATATCAAATACTTCGAATACTTTGGCTTATCAAAAAAGGAAAAAAGGTTTTGTACTTTGGGGTTCCAAATCCAATTTTTTTATTCCATTGACGTGTAGTAAGTTGATTCAAATTATTCGCAATTTTTTTCCTGTACCCGTGTACAGGTAGAGCTGGCTGCACCCCCATCCAAAACGACTTTTTTTGTGTTGTTTAAGATGAATATATACCAGTATGAAAATGAACATTTACTATTTCGGAAATGAACATTTATTTATTTATTTGGAATTGAACATTACTATTTTGGAAAGGAAGTTTTGACATTTACTACTTTAAAAATACACCACTTTTGTATTTACTACCTTATGAAAATTTTATTTTAAATTACTACCTTAAACTTCCAATATTTTATTATTTACTACCACTTTACAGTTTTCACGTTTTAAATTTAAAAAATCTCTTTCGTTTCTTAATCGTTTAAAGTGATTCAAAATTCATTATTTTCATTTTTCTATATGGATTTCATTGAGAACGACATTTTTAAACAATTCATGTGATAATTCATAAATATTATTAAATTTTATAAATAATATTTGATGTGAACAAAAAGACTTGTCCACCATGGACGAAACAGAATGCGACATGTGGAACCTCCCATCTCTCATGCCATACGCTCTAGACCCCTTAACGGACCTTGTAATGGAAATTACGGGTAAAGGCAATTAGAGGCCCAAATGCTATATAGACCTCTCAAAGACTCCACCTCCATATCTGATAAGACTCCAAGGTTAACCTATCAGATAACTAGGGTTTTCTAGAACAAATCCAAAAACCCTAGCCTTATAAATAGTTCAGATCCCAAGGAAGCGGCGATCAATTCATTCCCACCAACCTTAATTATTTATGCTCTAACTTCTCTCTAAAACATTTTCTCTCTCTATCAAATACTTACTTAGGCATCGGAGGGAATATTCCTACTGGAATATTCATGTTTTGCAGGTTGTACGAAGATTGTGTCATCGCATACTTGATACCTCCTTGGAAAGGGTGACACATCAGCACCAACAAAAAGTTCCTACATTATTGGGGGCCTTCTGTGGGGAGGTACAATATCATGGAAAACTTGCAATCTAACACAGACGAGAGTAGGGATAACTTAAGAGAAAGGCGTCCACACGAAAGGAGCACTTCGCGAAATCATCCTCGCATAAAATTCCAGCCTACAACAGAAGGTACGACGCCAACCGAAGGTCGGGTAGCTGTCACACCCATTGATGTGGAGGTAAGCCGGCCTGCTTCAGCAAGATCACTGCAACAGATGCTACACGGCCTTCGCTAAGACATCACTGCAGAATGGAAGATAGAGCTATAACATACCCTCCGTGAAGAGATTGCAAGGTCCTTTTACGAAGTCGGCCTAGAGCCGGGACAAGTCAAGACGAGTTCACTAGAATTCGGGAAAGATGAAGACGAACTGCTTCTTAGTCCTGTCAGGAGAAATTTGATGACTGGCGAAGCATCAGATCCTAGGATGAAGACGAACTGCTTCTCTCACCTGAAGCTCCCAACTACCATGTGTCAGAGGGATGCCCGAGGCGGTGGATGGGATCAGTACATCATATCCAGCAAGGGGTCATACCCACGATCCTAGGATACACATCCCCTTCTGCATCAACATCATGTCTGCACCTAAAGAGCCCAAGGCGAAAGCTCCAATCATGGACGCTTACGATGGTAATTCTGATCCTGACATGCATTGGGTAGCATACCGGTATCACATGTAAGTATAAGGGACCAATGAAGCCACCTAATACAAATACTTTCTGGCAACATTAAAAGGAGCCACGTCCAAGTGGTTTGAAAGGCTGACAATTGGGTCAATAACTTTTTTTCGGGGAATTAGAGACTCTTTTTTCCTCTCGATTTATGGCTCACAAAAAAGAGAAAAAGACGAGTATGCATTTAGGACGCATACAGCAGGGGAAGGAAGATTCATTGAGAAGATATGTAAAGCAGTTCAATATGGAAGCTGGCCAAATCCCAGATTGTCAGATGGAATAGCCCTTGATAACTTTGTGTGTGGGTTGAAGAAGGGATCTTTAAAATTTGACCTTATAAAAAAGAGTGTGAAGACAATGATAGATGTACTGGACGAAGCTGAAGCCTTCATACATGTTACAGAGATATGTAGTTTCCCAAACGAGTCGAAATCTACCGAACCCAGTGGCCCCTCCAAATTCAAGAGAAATAACTCTACTGTTCGGGCTAGTGGTATCTGGGTCGTAAATGATAAAACATCAGGAGCACACATGTTGAAGAGAGAACGTCCGGTGGCTGATAAAACATTTGAATACAACATAGATCTTTGCACAATCCTTATGGATGTGGGACCAAGGATAGAGATAGAGCGTCCTTTTCTAATTAAGTCGTCTATGGAGAATCGAGATTTCAGATTATTTTGCCAATTTCATAATGACATAGGTCATGACACCAAAGACTGCCGAAAATTAAAGAGAGCTTTGCATGATTTGGCATCCAGAGGTTTTTTGAAACAATATCTCCGCAAGATAGTTAGCAACAATGCTAGAAGTCGCAAAGAGTCACCAACGCCTCTGTCTGAAGATGAGGATATTCCATCGGACTGAGAGTTCGTAACCGTCATTTTGGGTGGACTAGCATCTGGGGGACCCACGAATCCAAGGTGTCAAGACTATAAACGAGGTTTTGAGCAGGAAAATACCAGCAATCTGGAGAATATCCCTCGCATAGAAATCTTAGAGGACGATTACCGAAGGTAGGCAACCCCATATGATGACGACCCATTAGTTGTAGAGATCAGGGTGGCTAATTTGGGAGTAAAGAGAGTTCTCATTGATACGTGAATCTCGTCCGATATAATCAGTTTTCAATGCCTAAAGAAGTTGCAACATGATCCAAGCATAATATAGGACGTCCATAGCCCATTGGTAAGTTTTGGAGGAAGCATCATTCGTCCTATAGGTGTCGTCTTACTCTCTGATTGGGGAACCTCCACTGGTTAGGCAGAGTTCAGTTCGTTTTGTGATTGTGCAAGACCTCACTGCGTTCAACATTATATTAGGCCGACCAACCTTACATTAGTGCAATCATTGTTCCTCACCTGTTATTAATGAAATTTGTGGCAAACTATGGGGGCATCAATAATTGCAGAGATTTTTTATCTCACTACACTCGACTCGGCAGCTTGGGGAGCGAATACTAAAGAAGTCGGCCGTAAATACCAGCAAAAGACAAAAGAGAACATATACCCTTAGAAATGCCCACGGCCCACGCCGCAGATAGGCGTCCTGAGCCTTTGGGAGCACACTAAGATGTTGAATTAGGGAAAACGATCTAGAAAAAATCGATCAGAAGAAAGAAAGGATAGGAGAAAAGGGATAGCACGTAAAAGGCTCATGTTATACTATTTGTAAGCACAATACTCTTAAAGGTTCTATTTTAAAGGTTTGGGATTAAAGGATGAAATTTTTGGAGAGCCGCCAAAATAATTGAAATTGAGGAACTTAAATTTTGAACATCCTTCAATTGTATTAATTTGCCTGTGCTTTTTGTCACAGTAAGTTAAGGTAACTACCAACAACGTAGGTGGAACTATCCAAAACAAGATATAATTCACATTGTTGTTGGCTAGTATATTGGTAATGTCCATATATGTTGTTAGTAGTTACCATGAATAATTTTTAGATTTAAATATTTCAAAATAAGTGTTTTTTCCCCCATTTGTTTTTCAATTAATATGGAAAACCAGTATATGATTTCCATTTCAAGTTGTTCACAATTGTGGAGCAAATGAGCTGATACTTTCGCGAACTTCTCGCAAACAAGCTCGGTCAAAACTCAACCAAACTTTATTGTTTGACCTTAGTCCACTACATGCCCGTTTGCATTTCGAGTTTGAACTCGGGCTTAAATCGAGCTTGCTAAAATAAGGTATATATATAAATGCAGAAATTTCAGATTTGGCAGAACATAACATATTATTTACAGAGCTACTCTACTAATAGGGAATTCACTAAACATTTTTAGGAACGAAACCAATGAAATCTACTACTTAGAATTGTAGAAAATTGTCCCTACCACCTTGAGTAAGCCAAATAACAATCAACAAGAAAGAAAAAAAAATAGCTAAGCACATAGTATGCAAAAAAGGCAAAAAGAAAAAAAAATTTAAGAAACATACTCTAAGCTTAGAAATTTCAACCTAACCAAAGTTTATTTAGACAACCCAATATCACAAGGACTATATTTTTTTTATACATATATTATCAACTAAATTCCAAAAGAAAAGTTAGTATCTTAGTTAAACTTTGAGTAAAGAAAGAATATAAATCTCCCCGGCAACGGCGCCAAAATTTGATACGTGTCGTTTACCGTATTAAATTAAAAACCTATCTTTAGACCTTCAAAAATATTAACAAGTAGTAAAAAGGGTAAGAAAGGGTCGATCCACAGGGAGTCTACTGCCTAAATTCATTGTTTAACTAAAAACATTTTCAGTCACATAATTAAGTTGGACTACACAATTATTTACACTATTTAAAGAGATTGGGGGGGGGGGGGTTTGGAGATAATATTAACCCAGAGAATTAGATAACTGAAAAACTAATCTACTCTTTACATGTGATGACACTACTAACCGTTTCAATCCCATAAACCTTACTGGATTTAGTTAATTAACCGTAACACACAATTGATCTTGAGGATTTACCAATTCTAACTATTAGACTAATTGTAGAGTCTTAAATAACAAAGACTCCCTGTACTCCCTTATTCATAACCAATTATGAACTAAGCCAAATTGATTCTAAACCAGCCCAACTCACACAAATCTGATCGCAACGTGTATAAATTAGACTTGGTAGCATTAAGAACTAGGAGACATCATTAGTCCTAATTATTCTAACCAATTAAATGGTTAGACTAATTATTAAACTTACTCTCTACTTTAAATTAAACCATGATTGCAGATTTAATGTAAATTAGGGGCCACTTTACTATATAATCTAAACTAAGCTAGACAATATAGCTAACAATAATTAGCACCATACATACACTAGTAATATGTATAGTAGTAGTTTAGGCAATGATTCAAAAGCAACTCCAAATAATAATTAACTGGCAAAATCACTCAAGGAGATAATAGTATCCAAAATCAATTCATAATATTGAAAATAGAAATTTGATAATTAACAAAGTGAATGAGCAGATCATGAAGATATTAAACACGTATGAATTTGACAAATTGAGAGGAAGAACTCATTAATTTTTTGTGCAAGAACACCAAACGAACCCGGGTTCGACCCCGTACTCCTCCGTTGTTCTTGTTCGGCCTTGGATTGAGGCTAAGCTCCCCTCCAATGGTTATCTTCTCTTCTCAATTGCCCCAACTCAAACGTAATTAACAATCTTCAACTGGTGATTTTCTAACTCTTGTGTGTGTCGTCTCTTTCTCTGTGTATATTTTTTTGTGTGTTCCCGTATAGGGTTGAGATGAAAATTTATATATGACAAACCCTAATTTGAGCGGAGATCTCGGAACCAGAAAATCATCCATGTGATGATTGAATAACTGATAACCGTGCTCCGAATTTGCAGCAGATACGCTAAATAGAGCTTTAGAGAAGGAGTTTGAATTGGTTGCTGATTTCTAGCGCTTTCCTTCTTGACTTGCAGAATGTGAGGCTCAAAGAGGAAGGTGGAAAATTTCCTCTTGAATATCACGTGTTAGTGTGCTCCAATTCAATAACTTTGACTTTTCTAACTCATTTTCCTTGGTTTTCATTTGTCTTATTTGCAATAGAAATGGGCTGGGCTTCACGTAGTATGGTTAGAAGATGTGGCTTCTCTCAACTCCTTAAAATATTCAGCTTCCGTTGGGTATATGCTGGTCTCCAAAATATACTGCTCATCATTCATATTAATAGAACATTTTGTTATTAATACTAGGATAAATATACTTAACAATATTAAAAGTACGGTAAATATTGCACTTATCACCTTCCATCGAACTTTCCTTAGCCATGAGCAAATACACCAACTCTCCATGATCTAGAGCTTGTTCAATCTCTCGTTCAGTAGCCAACATGGTGAGATTCGGCTTCTTTTTTTGCTGCACACTCATGGATCGAACCGCTTGTGATGACATAGGCTTTAGCATAATCTTCTTGCCTTTGTCTCTCAATTCATACTCGTTGCTTCTCCCCTTGTGAACCACGTCCCTATCAAACTACCAAGGACGACCCAACAAAATATGACAAGCATCCATAGGAATAACATCACAAAGAATCTCATCCACATACGAACCCATAGTCAAACCAACCCTTACTTGTTTCGACACCTTCACACTATTACCCTCATCGAGCCAATGGAGTGCGTATGGCCTAGGATGGGCTGTAGTGATTAAGCCTAATTTCGAAACCATCTCACTAGAAGCAACATTGGTGCAACTCCCCCCATCAACAATCACACTACACCACTTATCTTTCACTAGACATTTAGTATGAAACAACTGATCTCGTTGGTCCGAATCAGTAGATGCAATTTGGGTTTGTAGAGCTCTAAAACCAGATTTGTGTCATAAACTAGAGCCTCATACCCCTCCTCCTCCTCTTCATCGCCACTCTCATCAAACACAAATACGTCCCCCAACCTCTTCTCCTCTTCAAACAACTCCTCACGGCATTCAACAGCTTCTTTCAAGGTCACTACCCGTTTATTTGGACACGCATTTTGATAATGCCTAAACCCTTGACACTTAAAACAACGCACCTTGGACAGACTTGTTTATTTGGTTGAGTTAACTAATTTTGGGGCAGCCGTTGAATTACTTGAACCTACGGTACTAGGTGATGTGTTTGGTTTCAAGATAGGTTCGGATTTAGACCAAGACAAGACTTGGCCTTACCATCCATACTTGACCCTCCCCCATATTTTGCTTTCCCTTGGTTTTCCAATTTTAAACAAAGTCCACAAAGAGTATCAAAATCAGAATATGGATAAAGGTCTACGGTATTGGCAATATTGTAGTTTAAACCCCTTAAAACTCTAGACAGTTTTTGTTCCTCAATCTCCTCAATTTCCCCCACTAAGGACAACTTTTCAAACTCATTAATATATTCAGCCACACTCATTTTCCCTTGCCTCAATTCAGCAATTTTACAGTAAGTCGTTATTCTATGAGTTGTTGGCACATACCTTTTACGTAGCTTATGTTTCAAAGACTCCCAAGAGCTGATTTTCTCCTTCCCATCACGAATTCTCTTGGACTTCAGTCCTTCGAACCACAATGAAGCTCCTCGTCCTAGCTTCAATATGGCATACTTACAACGCTTCTCATCATCAATGTCCTTGAAATCGAACATTCGCTCTATCTTGCGCTCCCATTCCAAATAAGCTTTCGGATCTGTTCCACCAACAAATTCAGGAAGTTCCATGACTTTGAATTCATCCACAACCCGTAGTGGATCACGTCTAGGATGCCTTCAAAATCCCCCATCTCGAACGTTCTTTAAGGCTTCTTGGAGATGTTGTAGAAAGTCAGGATCGTCAAAATCCATTTTAGCTCGTAAGAATCACGAACAGCAGCTCTGATACCACAAATGATACAACTTTAAAAACTCGTTGTATGAGTAAGGATAGTTGATTAACAAGCTAGACCTATAGCTCGTCAAACATGATTGAAAGGCAAGACCTATTGACTCACAATCGGCTCTTTGAGTAGGAAACACATCCAAAACAAAGAAAAGGTTGAATTATAATCAATAATTCAAAGTAAACTGAAAACAAGTTTTTATTCTTCAAAATTGGTTGTTTTATTCCGTTCAACAAGCTGGCTATAAATAGCCTAAACACTCAGCTAAAAACTGGTGGTTACAAGAGATTTAAACAGCCATTTAAAAGCCATTTAAGAGCCTTTAAAACCGGTGGTTACAAAGCTCTAAAATCCTCCTAATTCAGTCACCAATTTGGAGGTTACAAAGGCTTAAAACCCTCCTTACAAACAGCAATATTTAAAGCTAAGTACAAGACTGAATTGTCCAAACAAAAGGTTTTAGCGCAATTTTGGTCCCAAACACCTGTTCTGTCACCAACTGCATTGCCTGTAGGTTCCTCACCTCCAACCACCTATCCTTGCTTTCTTTAATCAAGTCTTTCACCCTTGCTAAAGAGCAACTAGTGTTTCTGAACACCACTTCATTTCTATGAAGCAAAATGGCCCACACCGTAGATATAAACTCTACTACCCTCACATCATCGATGTTATCCTCCTTGAAGAGGAAAAGCAAATTACTCATTATCCATTTGCTGATATCAACACCTGGCGAGGCATTGCCTCTCATTGCCATGGATCTCCAAATGTGATCGGACATAGAGCAATCTCGAAACAAATGATCGTCAGACTCCTCCTGCAAACCGCACATCGAACACAAACCATCCACAAGAATACCTCTTTTCCTCATATTGGATTTTTCGGTATTGCCCCATTTAGAATTTCCCAACATAAAACTTTCCATTTCGGGGGTATGCTACGCTTCCACAAAGCTTTCCAGAACGGATGAACCGGGGGGTTATGCTGTGAACTTATCAGGAACCAATATCCAGACTTCATCGACATTTCTCCATTCTTCGAGTAGGCCTAGGAACGGCTATCCGGCATACCCTCAACTGGTACCTTCGACGCAAAGATCTCTATTGATGTGTCCTCTGTGAACTCGGCCCATACCAAAGAATGATTCCACTATATCGAGCTAGTTGTAAGATCAGAAACCCATTTCACAAGCAGTGCACACTGCCTGCTAGGATTGCGCACAACTTTTCCCGAGCTTAGCCAAATATCATCGAGAATATCCGTTGACTTCCCATCTCCAACTCGTCTTCTAGTTCCCCCTTACAAACTCGCAGTACTTCTAATCATGCTTCGTGCAGCCCATGAGGCATTAGAGATTGACTTACCTTTCAGCCTTAACTCAAGTGGATCCATGCAATACTTTGATAAGAACAATTTACTCGCGAGTAGTTTCCTATTTGTGGCTAATCTCCAAGCTTGTTTTCCCAACATGGCCACATTTACCGTACCCAAACTTCTAATCCCCAAACCTCCTTCTTCCTCCAATATATGGGTCTTCTATCCATTAAAGAGCTCCACCAGAACCTCATAATTGTGGAGGTAATTCTTTTTGTTAAACCTGCAGGTATCAAATAGAGCGAGAGAATATTTGCCGAGAGAGCCACAAGAATTCCATTTATCAAGACAATCTTCCCAGCTTGTGAAAGATGTATAAATTTCCAAGAGCTCAGCTTCTGGAGGAGTTTGTCATGAATAAGAGATAGTTGCGACGTTGATCTTCCATCCACATCCATTGGACACCCCAAGTAGGTTCCCAAGCGAGTATCACTTTTAACACTCAACGGTCTTTTGAGAAGTCTAATGAACAAGGAGGGCGTGTTGGGGCTAAAGGATCACACAAGACTTATCAAAGTTTATCATTTCCCCTTACATGTCACATAACTCGTCAATGCACGCTCTCATGGTTCGGCAAGAAGATGGATTTGCCTTAAAGGAAAATAGAGCATCATCTTTAAAAAATAGATGGGATAACGCTGGGGAATAACGTCCAATCTTCAAACCTGAGATTTTCTTCAACCTTTGAAGTTTTCTTAACCTCTTTGATAATACTTTCATACAAAGAATAAACAGATAAGGTGAAAGAGGGTCGCCCTGGCGTAGTCCTGAAGTAGGGACATAAAAATCTGAAGGTTCCCCATTCACAAGGACTGAATAAGACATAGTTTAAACACATTGCACAATTCGGTGAATCAATACTTACGGAAACTTCAAAGCCACCAAAACACTTTCCACAAAATCCCAACGAACTCTATCGTATGCCTTGCTTAGGTCGACTTTCAAGATTGCTGCAAACTGCTTCCCCTTTTTCTTTCTACGGACATAACTCATTAACTCTGACGCCATAAAGCAATTATCCACCATGAATCTGCCTGGGATGAAGGCATTCTGATAGTCATCAACAATATCAGGCATTATCACCTTTAACCTGTTCACCATTCATTTCGAAATGAACTTGTACGTCGAATTACCCAGGCTTATTGGCCTGAACTTGCTCACCTCTTCCGGTCTCGCCTCCTTTGGAATAAGAGTTATGAAGGTTTGATTAACCTCTTTCAATAAGTACCCCCAAAGAGAAAGAAAGAATGCACCGCATCGTAGATATCTGGCCCCACGAGGGTCCAATATTGTTGAATAAGAGCCGGTGGTACACCATCCGGGCCAGGAGACTTTAACGGCTTGGAACTAAAAGCCGTCTTCTTTATTTCAGCATTAGAAAATGGGGTTAGAAGCATTGCGATATGATCTTCTGAGATTGAGGGCAAGTCTTGTAACCACTCTCCGGCAGGTGGCCGGATTACCGCCAGCGACCCTCGAAGGATGCCTTGAAAATGGGCCTTAAAAGCTTCCTGAATTTGCACTGGTTCCGTGAGAATAGCTCCATTAGGGGACTTATTCCCCCTAATTTCATTTCTTTGCGCTCTACCTTTCACACTTTTGTAGAACAAATTTGAAGATTGATCCCCATAAGCGTCCCATTTGCATTTTGCCTTTGCTTCCAATACCACCATTGCTCCTCTACATGAGAAGACATAGCCTTTTGTTGTGCTACCATAATCGAACCATCTGCTATGTCAGTAATAGATGATTGAAGTTTGTTTAGCTCACTTTTGAACAAACTCTGGTTCAAGCCCAAGGTCTTTTCGAAATTTAAGCACCACTTTCTTACTTTCTGCACAATCAGCCGTAGCTTTTTCTAAATTGTGAACATTTGAGAGCCCTGGATGCTTCCCTCCCATACTTGGCACACCATCATCTTTATCTCCTCCTTCTCCAAGGACCATGCTTCTAATTTGTACGGTGTATTTCGGGTTGAGGGTTTTTTCGAAAGCTCCAAGATTATGGGACTATGATTCGATAGAAAGATCGGATGATTACAAACCGTCGCATCCGGGTACATGCATCTCCACTCATCATTCGCATAGCATCGATCAAGCCTTTGTAAAATGAGTTCCTGCCCATCCCTATTATTCTCCACGTATACTCGCCCCGAAAAAAGGAACCTCCGAGACTTGGCAGTTAAATTTCCATTCTGAAAATGCGGCTCTTCCCCTAATGTATGCGGTACCACCTAGTTTCTGGCTTGCAATTTCAACTTGGTTGAAATCTCCAATGACTACTACCCCCTCCCCGTGCACTACGATTATCAGATTTTGAAGATCATTCCACACCCTCTGCGTATCTTCTAAATAAGGTGAACTGTACACAAAAGCTATATATTATTCATTACCGAAAGCGGCCTTAGCCTTACAGAATATTGAATTCGCCGAAGTAGAAACAATGGACACTTCTACTCTAGGGGACCTGAAGGAAATATGTCCTTCATCCAAGGTGCATTAAGTCTAATACCAAGGTTCAGATTAATTGCGAACAATTAATTCAGTGAGATCAAGTGATTGGAACAGCTAGCTGGAGCAATGCTTCCGATTAGTGAGTTCTAATGGATATTGAACTCACAGCTTACTCTTGACTGAACCTACAAGGTCACACCAATGCCACGTAACAGATCAACGGATTAAATGAATCGGAAATTCATTTAATAGCTTTTCGGGAATTAGTTTGGAAAATGTATTATACGATACGACCTTGCATCGGAATCGTATATCGTATCGCGAATATTCGTAAGCTAGGCGAAACGAATAAATCGTATCGTACGACGGTGATTCGTCGTATACGAAACGATAAATAATATATCGGAAATATATTAAACGCGGATACGAGGAGCGGCCCACGAGCCGAGTGCACGAAGCACTCAAGGCCCATGGCGCGCGCGCTAGGCAAGCAAGCAAGGCGACACAACAGGGTTGGCCCATGGCCGAGCAGCTGTGTGCGCGCGCGGGCCAAGACCACGACATAGCAGCAGCAGCTCGGCCCACGGCCCAGCTCGCTATGCGTGTCCGTGTGATGCTGCGCGGGCTTGCTAGCCGGCCTTGCCTTATGGCTTGGTCGGTTAGTAAGGTTATGTAAATAACCTTCTAACCAATTTTCCAACACAACATACAATTCATTACTCAAACCCTAGAGACACAGAGAACCCTAATTCTCTCTGTGCCTCCAAAGTGAGTTCTTCCCAAAAGCAAAGTATCTTGATCGATTGTCTAAGCTACGATAATCAAGACGGATTTGAACGTGTCGGTGAACCAAGTAGAGGAACGACAAGTGGAGTTCTAAGTTCGTGTTCGTTGACAATTCGTGGAAAACACGCTTCAAACGTAAGTCTTCTTAATCTGTTCTTTATACATGCTTCCTGGCTTTAGGGATTGTTTCCGCACATGTTATTATGTTTAACTGTATTCCCCTACAGGACCAACAAAGGAACAAACCCCCACTAATATTCAAACTATCACTACCCGTACATTCCGCATAACCTTTACGGGAAAAGAATCGTTTTAGGGAACTAACACTACTTTTAGTTTCGTGCAAGAAGATAAATTCTACACTACCGCCTAAGATAAACTACTAATAAAACTAATAATAGGAGAGGCACCCTCAGTAGCACCTCTGCAGTTCCAAGCTAGGATACTCATATGGTCTTTGAAGTCTGCTCGTGGCGAGATGCACCATCATCATCTTCAGACCCTTGCCCTTCACTCGACATATAGTCCTCACCACAATCACTGTCACTGAAGCCGAATTTCATTTTCCCCTTTCCTTTATATTTCTTTTGTTTCTTCACCTTTTTCCTTGGTTTCGAAGTTGATGCTTCATCGTCGTTTGCCGCAGCATGCTCTTCTCCACTGTTCTCTTCTTTCTCAGCGAGACTTCCTTCACCAGTGAACCTTTATGCAGTTCCATGGCCAACAAACCCGTAGGCTTCCATATTTTCTTTCTTATAGTCTTCCTACATTTCCCCATCGCCTTCTGCTTTGTTGTACCTCACATATTTTTTCAAGCTTTTCTCCCGAAAAGCAGACGGGTCCGACGAGATATCACCACTCTCTGGAGAGGAAATAACGAAGTTTAGATCCCTAACTGCCTTCATCATGTCTTCCTCTCCGTCCGAGATAGGGAATGTCGATAGAGCTGACCCGAATGAGCTACCTGAGTTTGGTGAGTTTGGAGGGGGAGGTGGGTAAGAGACAGGAAACGGCAACACAGGGAATAACAATGCCCTAGGAGATAAATTTTGATGGAAATTACCAACCTGGGACGAGAGAGATGATGAGTAGGTTGGGCTAATGAGCTCAAAACGTTCGAACACATGGAAGTTATATTTAGGTATAAAGATGGGTGTTAGCTCCAAAGAATTATTTCGAGCATGGGCTATGGGATGGGCCTCCCCTGTACTTACTTCGCACCATTTATTGAATTTTTCAAGGGTATGAATGAATCTCTGTAAGAAGTTAGGATAAGTTGCTAATCACATACAAACTATACCATGTCGATTAAAAGTTTAACTGATTATAAACTCATTAATATGCATTAGTAATGATTCTGACCGGTAAAGTACATACTACCTCCGTTTTACAATGTGCTTAAGTTCAAAATTTGCACAAATAGTAAGACAAAAAAGAGAGAGTGGGTAAAAAGATGGACGAATATAATATACTCTATTAAATAAGGGAGTGAAAACAAGTGGGTAGATGTAAGTATAAATGAATAAAGTAAAAAAAAATGATAATTGTTATGGGGTAAGAGGGGTAAGATAGTAAACTTTCATGTCAAAATATAGAATAATGTACAATGTAAAGAACATCATGAAATAGACTAAATCATTTTGAAACGGAAGTACACTTGGGTATGTATATACGTATGTTTTTTTGTATCATTAATTTTATCTCTATTCTATAAGGGAACACCATACACTTTTGGTGTCCCTTTATAGAATAGACCAAAACACCCTTTAATATCTCCAATAAAATATATTTAAAAAATGATAATTAAATCAATTTAAAGTCGGATTATTGTTAATCACCCATCATTAAAGTCTAACGCATAGAATCAAGCAATTTTGCATAAAGTCAAAATTCCTAATCACGCATGAAATTTTTTTATGTAAAATCCACCCATCAAAATTTTAACACGAGAGATTATGAAGTGAAAAAGGGGGAAAAATTACTTAACGTGAACTGCAATCACGCATGAAATCTCTCTCTTTTCCTCTGGAGAAGCAATAATACAACCTTTTCTAAAAAATTCCTCCGTTACCAATCTCTTCGTAAAAGTTTAAAAAAAAAATTATATAATAAATTACCAATTCTTAAATGGACTTGGTCACAACTAAATTTATTCTGGACCAATCAAGTCTCTGAATTGGAAAACGATATTTGATGAAAATGTTATTCACAGCCCAACTATCAACACACATACGCCATGTCCCATCTTTCTTAGGCACAAGCAACACCGGAACAACACATGAACTCAAGCTTTCTCTAACATAGCCTCGAATCAAAAGTTCATCAATTTGTTTTTACAACTCCTTTGTTTCCTCCGGATTGCAACGATAAGCAGCCTTATTAGGCAAAGAAGTCTCTGGAACAACATCAATTTGATGTTCAATACCACGAATAGGAGGCAAACCTGGTGGTAATTCGTCGGGAAATACATCCTTGAACTCAAAAAGCAACTCGGCAATGGGACTGCCTTCTTTCCAATTTTCGCCTTCGATCGAACTTTCCTTAGCCACGAGCAAATACACCAACTCTCCATGATCTAGAGCTCGCTCAATCTCTCGTTCACTAACCAACATGGTGAGATTCGGCTTCTTTTTTTTGCTGCACACTCATGGATCGAACCGCTTGTGATGACATAGGCTTTAGCACAATCTTCTTGACTTAATCTCTTAATTCATACTCGTTGCTTCTCCCCTTGTGAACCACGTCCCTATCAAACTGCCAAGGACGACCCAACAAAATATGACAAGCATCCATAGGAATAACATCACAAAGAATCTCATCCACATACGAACCCATAGTCAAACCAACCCTTACTTGTTTCGACACCTTCACACTATTACCATCATCAAGCCAATGGAGTGCGTATGGCCTAGGATGGGCTGTAGTGATTAAGCCTAATTTCAAAACCATCTCACTAGAAGCAACATTGGTGCAACTTCCCCCATCAACAATCACACTACACCACTTATCTTCCACTAGACATTTAGTATGAAACAACTGATCTCGTTGGTCTGAATCAATAGATGCAATTTGGGTTTGTAGAGCTCTAAGAACCAGAAATGTGTCATAAACTGGAGCCTCATACCCCTCCTCCTCCTCTTCATCGCCACTCTCATCAAACACAAATACGTCCCCTAACCTCTTCTCCTCTTCAAACAACTCCTCACGGCAATCAACAACTTCTCTCAAGGTCACTACCCATTTATTTGGACACGCATTTTGATAATGCCCAAACCCTTGACACTTAAAACAACGCACCTTGGACAGACTTGTTTCTTTGGTTGAGTTAACTAATTTGGGGCAGCCGTAGAATTACTTGAACCTACGGTACTAGGTGATGTGTTTGATTTCAAGATAGGTTCGGATTTAGACCAAGACTTGGCCTTACCATCCATACTTGACCCTCCCCCATATTTTGCTTTCCCTTGGATTTACAATTTTCAACAAAGTCCACAAAGAGTATCAAAATCAGAATATGGATAAAGGTCTACGGTATTGGCAATATTGTAGTTTAAACCTCTTAGAAATCTAGACAGTTTTGGTTTAAACCGGAACAGGTAATGGTGAGTACAAAACGGGCTTGAAAGAACTCTTGGCCATATCACAAGTCACGCACTTACACACAATGTTCGTTACATCGCCCAACATTTTAGGCCAAAAGAAATGCTCCCTCAATATCTCCAAGGTCTTAGCTATGCCAAAGTGACCAGCCAACCCTCCACCACGAGCCTCACGAACTAGTAGCTCACGAATTGAGTGCTTGGGAATAGAAAGACGATTGCCTTTGAAAAGAAACCAATCTTGCATCATGTACTCTCCATAGGCACCAACTTCACATTTCTCAAATGCAACTCCAAAGTCACCATCAGTCTTTCACGGTCTCAAACCCCAATAGATGAACATCAAGTGTAGCAAGCAAAGTATATCTCCGTGATAATGCATCAGCCACCACATTTCTCTTACCATATTTGTACTTCGAAGAAAATTCAAAGGATTGCAAGAACTCAACCCATTTAGCATGCCTTGGTCTCAATTTTTGTTGCCCATTAATATACTTCAAAGATTCATGGTCAGAATGCAAGACAAAGTAACTAGAATGCAAATAATGACTCCAATGATCCAAAGCTATAACATTGGCATAGAATCTTTATCATAAGTACAATAATTCAAACAAGCACCCCCTAACTTTTCCGAAAAATAAGCTATGGGGCGCTTAACTTGGATCAAAACAGCACCAATTCCCACACCACTAGCATCACACTCGACCTCAAAAGGTTGAGAAAAATCCGGCAATGCCAAAATAGGAGCAGCACACAAACGCTCCTTAATTACATCAAATGCCTTTTGAGCGTCCTCTCCCCATACAAACGCACCTTTCTTCAAACAACTAGTAATAGGACTAGTAATGGTACTGAAATCACGAATAAAACGTCTATAAAATGAAGCAAGACCATGAAATGAACGCACCTCACTTATAGTTTTAGGACTAGGCCATGATTTGATAGCCTCGATCTTGGACTGATCCACGGACACCCAATCCTTCGAAACCACATAGCCCAAGAATACCATATTATCAACAAGGAATGAACACTTCTCTAGCTTCCCAGAGAGCTTTTGAGCTCTAAGGGTTTCAAAAAAATCCCTCAAATGAATCAGATGCTCCTTTTCGTTCTTACTATACACCAAGATGTCATCGAGATATAACACAAGGAATCTGCCCAAAAATGATTTAAGCACTTCATTCATTAGCCTCATAAACGTACTAGGATCATTAGTGAGACCAAATGGCATGACGGTCCATTAATGCAAACCATGTTTTGTCTTGAAAGCCGTTTTCCATTCATCTCCTTCACGCATCCGAATCTGATGATAACCACTCCGCAAATCAATTTTTGAGAACAACTTCGAACCATGGAGCTCATCTAACATACCATCAAGTCTCGGAATAGGAAACTATACTTGATGGTAATGTTATTCACAGCCCTACTATCAACACACATACGCCATGTCCCATCTTTCTTAGGCACAAGCAACACTGGAACAGCACATGGACTTAAGTTGTCTCTAACATAGCCTCGACTCACAAGTTCATCAATTGTTTTTGCAACTCATTTGTTTCCTCCGGATTGCAACGATAAGCAGCCTTATTAGGCAAATAAGTCCCTGGAACAAGATCAATTTGATGTTCAATACCACGAATAGGAGGCAAACCAAGTGGTAATTCGTCGGGAAATACATCCTTGAACTCAAAAAGCAACTCGTCAATGGGACTGCCTTCTTTCCAATTTTGGCCTTCGATCGAACTTTCCTTAGCCACGAGAAAATACACCAACTATCCATGATCTAGAGCTTGCCTAATCTCTCGTTCACTAGCCAACATGGTGAGATTCGGGTTCTTTTTTTGCTGCACACTCATGGATCGAACCGCTTGTGATGACATAGGCTTTAGCACAATCTTCTTGCCTTTGTCTCTCAATTCATACTTGCCTTTGTCTCTCAATTCATACTCGTTGCTTCTCCCCTTGTGAACCACGTCCCTATCAAACTGCCAAGGACGACCCAGCAAAATATGACAAGCATCCATAGGAATAACATCACAAAGAATCTCATCCACATACGAACCCATAGTTAAACCAACCCTTACTTGCTTCGACACCTTCACACTATTACCATCATCGAGCCAATGGAGTGCGTATGGCCTAGGATGGGCTGTAGTGATTAAGCCTAATTTCGAAACCATCTCACTAGAAGCAACATTGGTGCAACTCCCCCCATCAACAATCAAACTACACCACTTATCTTTCACTAGACATTTAGTATGAAACAACTGATCTCGTTGGTCCGAATCAGTAGATGTAATTTGGGTTTGTGAAGTTCTAAGAACCAAATTTGTGTCATAAACTGGAGCGTCATACCCCTCCTCCTCCTCATCATCGCCACTCTCATCAAACACAAATACGTCCCCCAACCTCTTATCCTCATCAAACAACTCCTCACGGCATTAAACAACTTCTCTCAAGGTCACTACCCGTTTATTTGGACACGCATTTTTAAAATGCCCAAACCCTTGACACTTAAAACAACGCACCTTAGATAGACTTGTTTCTTTGGTTGAGTTAACTAATTTTGGGGCAGCCGTAGAATTACTTGAACCTACGGTACTAGGTGATGTGGTTGGTTTCAAGATAGGTTCGGATTTAGACCAAGAGTTGGCCTTACCATCCATACTTGACACTCCCCCATATTTTTGCTTTCCCTTGGTTTTCCAATTTTTAACAAAGTCCACAAAGAGTATTAAAATCAGAATATGGATAAAGGTCTACGGTATTGGAAATATTGTAGTTTAAACCCCTTAAAAATCTAGACAGTTTTTGTTCCTCAATCTCCTCAATTTCCCCCACTAAGGACAACTTTTCAAACTCATCAATATATACAGCCACACTCATTTTCCCTTGCCTCAATTCAGCAATTTTACGATAAGTCGTTATTCTATTAGTTTTTGGCACATACCTTTTACGTAGCTTACGTTTCAAAGACTCCCAAGAGGTGATTTTCTCCTTCCCATCACGAATTCTCTTGGATTTCAGTCCTTCGAACCACAATGAAGCTCCTCGTCCTAGCTTCAATATGGCATACTTACCACGCTTCTCATCATCAATGTCCTTGAAATCGAACATTCGCTCTATCTTGCGCTCCCATTCCAAATAAGCTTCCGAATCTGTTCCACCAACAAATTCAGGAAGTTCCGTGACATTGAATTCATCCACAACCCGTAGTGGATCACGTCTAAGTTGCCTTCAAAATCCCCCATCTCGAACGTTCTTCAAGGCTTCTTGGAGATGTTGTAGAAAGTCAGGATCGTCAAAATCCATTTTAGCTCGTAAGAATCACGAACAACAGCTCTGATACCACAAATGATACGAGTTTAAAAACTTGTTGTATGAGTAAGGATAGTTGATTAACAAGCAAGACCTATAGTTCGTCAAACGTGATTGAAAGGCAAGACCTATTTACTCACAATCGGCTCTTTGAGTAGGAAACACTTCTAAAACAAAGAAAAGGTTGAATTATCAATAATTCAAAGTAAACTGAAAACAAGTGTTTATTCTTCAAAATTGGTTGTTTTATTCCATTCAACAAGCTGGCTATAAATAGCCTAAACACTAAGCTAAAAACCGGTGGTTACAAGAACTTTAAACAGCCATTTAAAAGCCATTTAAGAGCCTTTAAAACCGGTGGTTACAAAGCTCTAAAAGCCTCCTAATTCAGTCACCAATTCGGAGGTTCAAAGGCTTAAAACCCTCCTTACAAACAGCAATATTTAAAGCTAAGTACAAGACTGAATTTAAGTGGGATTAAAACAATTGTCCCCTTATTAAACTGAATTAAACGAAAACAAATAAAGCTAAGCTTAAACGGACCATGAAACGCATTTGATTAAACGGACCATCAAACGCACTTGATTAAACGGACCATCAAACGCACTTGATTAAACGGACCATCAAACGCACTTGATTAAACGGACCATCAAACGCACTTGATTAAACCGACCATCAAACGACTCACTCAATCCAAGTCACCATGCACACAAAATAAGCCATCGAACGTAAATCAGCTTTGGTTCCAATTGTTAGCATAAGACCGTCACCTTGACCATCACCTTCATCCATGACCGTATCATCCCCTCCCCCTTTAAAAGGAATTGACCTCGATTCAGCAAGGCCATCATCATCAAGATAGGGTGAGAGGTCACCTACATTGAAAGTAACATGGACACCATAATCTCCCTGAAGCTCGATCTTATAAGCATTATCATTCACACGTGCAACCACCTTGTAAGGACCTTCAGCCCTAGGCATAAGCTTGTTCTTGCGTTTGCTTGGAAAACACTCTTTCCTCAAATGAACCCAAACCAAATCACCTTCGACAAACACCCGAGGCTTGCGATTGTTATTTGATTTCTTTTTATAAGAGGAATTGATAGCTTCAATACAATCACGAACTTGTTGGTGCAATTTCATCATAGATTTCAACTTGGCATCGACATCTTTGTGAACCAACTCATCTTTCGGCAATGGAATCAGATCCAATGGAAAATATGGATTAATCCCATATACCACTTCAAATGGAGAATGACCAGTAGCATAAGTAGGAGAAGCGATTATAAGCAAATTCAGCGTGAGCAAGCTTGACATCCCAATCCTTTTGCATCTTACTTACCAACCCTCGTAACAACATTCCAAAGGTTCGATTTGTAACCTCCGTTTTTCCATCAGTTTGAGGGTGATGTGAAGTGCTAAACAACAATTTGGTTCCCACCTTTCTCCACAATGTATTCCAAAAGTAACTCAAAAACTTGGAATCACGATCCGAAACAATAGTCTGGGAATTCCATGCAAACGAACAATCTCTTTATAATACAAATCAGCCACATTACTGAAGGAAATATGTCCTTCACCCAAGGTGCATTAAGTCTAATACCAAGGTTCAGATTAATTGCGAACAATTAAATCAGTGAGATCAAGTGATCGGAACAGCTAGCTGGAGTAATGCTTCGATCAGTGAGTTCTAATGAATATTAAGCTCACAACTTACTCTTGACTGAACCTACAAGGTCACACCAATCGCATGTAACAGATCACCGGATTAAATGAATCGGAAATTCATTTAAATGAATCGAAAATTCATTTAATAGCTTTTCGGGAATTAGTTTTGGAAAACGTATTATACGATACGACCTTGCATCAGAATCGTATATCGTATCGCGAATATTCGTAAGCTGGGGGAAACGAATAAATCGTATCGTACGACGGTGATTCGTCGTATACGAAACGATAAATAATATCCGGAACGATATTAAGTCGCGAATACGAAGAGCAGCCCACGAGCCGAATGCGCGAGGCCCTCAAGGCCCATGGGCGCTCGGTGCGCAAGCAACGCAAGCACAACAGCTGGCCCAAAGCCGAGCAGCTGCATGTGTGCGCACGGGCCGAGACAACAACACAGCTAGCAGCGCGCGGCCCACGGCCCAGCTGGCTGCGTGCTCGTGTGTGTGTGTCGCGTGGGCTTGCCGGCCGGTCGTGGCCTTATTGGCTTGGCTGGTTACTAGGTTATTCTAATAACCTACTCACCCAAGTTTTCCTAACACAATTCAATCATACTCAAACCCTAGAGACTCAGAGAACCCTAATTCTCTCTGTGCCTCCAAAGTGAGTTCTTCCCAAAAGCAAACACTCTTGATCGATTGTCTAAGCTAGGGGTGTTAACGTGCCGAGCCGAGACCGAACTTAGGCATGCTCGGCTCGAGCTCGATACTTCTAACCTTAGGCTCGGCTCGAGCTCGAAGCTCGGCGAGCCTTGGAAACAGAGCTCGAGCTCGGGCTTGAAACTAGGCTTGATTCGGCTCGAGCTCGATGTTTAACGAGCCTGTAAAACAAGCTCGTAACATTTAAACTGGGCTCAGTTAGTGGGTGGCTCGTATCAAATAAAAATACTTAATTACTGGACCCAAATCTACTCGGCCCAATTCAAAATTAGCTTAAAGGTCAAAATATATCCAAAGTATTAAACTTTGTAGGGCCCAAAACTTGTTATATTTGATGCCATATCCAGTGTACATACTAGGCATTTCATTTTATAAGGGTTTCTAGTTGGCTTCTTATTTATCTTTGCCGATGTGGGAGAATAAAGATTCCTTAAAAAAAATTGATTGATGGCAAGCTCAAGCAATAACTTTCTTCCCCTTTCTTTCGTCTACCCCTTCAATTTTATCATATGGTTTCTCCTATTAAACTTTCTATGGGCCATCGAACCACTGTTTTGTTCGAAGCTGACTTTGTTCACAGATGTAAAGCGCCAAGTTCTTAATTGCAGTCAACAACTATTTGCAACCATTCATGGTAACAAGACATCAGTGTTCCCACGACGAGTTTGTGGAGCTCTTAATCTCTACATTAGCCCAAGTGCCCAACCGCTTACAGTAATCAACAATCATTCTCTACTCAGCTAGTAGAGCTCTATAATTCTTATTTCACAACACCTGTATAACTGACTTTTACAACGGTAGATTAGCTCGATTAACAACTGACAGTAGCATAACATGATTTAATATCTGAAACTCCAAGGGTTTTCCACTAAATTATACATAGTAATCTTTTCCACCAAACGATATTACAAGAAAGTAGATGGTAGGCTGGTAGCTTCAAATAATTACAAGAAAGTAGATGGTAGAACAATATACTTACAAGAAAGTAGAATAGTAGATGGGTGCTTTAGATTTTCTGCGCACTTTTGCTTTTGGTTTTAGTACATATTCTTAAAACTTGGTAAATCAAAACAACCCATTGCAAAGATATATTCAAATGTCCAAAATAAAGAATAAATATTTCAATATAATGAGTTTAATTTATATGCATCTCACTATTCATTCTGTTGCAATCCACCAATGTGGGATAGCTAGTCTCACATAGTAAAAACTAGATTTTAGCCCGTGCGATGCACGGATTATATTAAATTGTTATGTTTAAATAAAAATCCTATGCATATACCAATTTTATATAATTCGTATTAGATAAGATTAGTTTTTGATTTTGCATTGAATTTCATTTTTTTTAATTATGAGAGTGTTTGTTTTTGGATAAAATTGTATATGCGTAATATTAATAATTAATTAATAAAAATATCTACGTGACACTAATCTTGCTAATTCTACTTCTTGGGTATTAGATACTGGTTGTGGCTCACACTTATGTTCCAATTCGCAGGGACTAAGGAGAAGTAGAAGGCTTGATAAAGGCGAGATGGATCTACGCGTGGGAAATGGAGCACGGATTGCTGCATTAGCTGTAGGATCTTATTTTATTTCTTTGCCTAGTGGGTTTGTTTTGGAACTAGAAAACTGTTACTATGTTCCTAGTATCACCAGAAACATTATTTCCGTTTCAAGTTTGGATTCTAAAGGTTTTAGTTTTCAATTTAAAGACAATAGTTGTTCTTTTTCATTGAATGGAATGTTTTATGGTTCAGCACAACAAGAAAATGGTCTATATGTGCTAGATACGAGCAAACACATTTATAACATAAATACTAAAAAGGCTAAAACTGGTGATTCAGATCTCACATTTCTGTGGCATTGTCGTTTAGGCCATATAAAAACAAAGTGCATGGAATTACTTCAACGGAAGGGAATTCTAGAATCATTCGACTTAGAGAAGATTGATCAATGCGAATCCTGTTTACTTGGCAAAATGACAAAGCAACCTTTCTCAAAGGTGGGAGAAAGAACAAGCGAACTACTTGGGCTAATATATACGGACGTATGTGGGCCTATGAGTACGAAAACTAGAGGTGATTTCAGCTATTTCATAACGTCGATTTCAGTAGATATGGCTATATTTACTTGATGAAACACAAGTCTGAATCGTTTGAGATCCGAGAATTTCAGAATGAAGTAGAGAAACAACATGGCAAGAAAATCAAAGCTTTAAGATCGGATCGAGGAGGTGAATATCTTAGCCACGAGTTTGATGACCATCTAAAAGAATGCGGTATTCTTTCTGAATTGACTGCTCCGGGGACACCTCAATGGAATGGAGTGTCGGAACGGAGAAACAGGACCTTACTCGATATGGTCAAGTCAATGATGGGTCAAGCCGAACTTCCTTTACAACTTTTGGGACATGCGTTGCAAACTGCAGCACTCACATTGAATTGTGCTCCGTCAAAAGCTGTTGAAAAGACACCATACGAATTATGGACTGGGAAACTTCCAAAGTTGTCTTTTCTGAAGATTTAGGGCTACGAGGCATATGTCAAGCGATTAATTTCGGACAAGCTCGAACCAAAATCTGACAAGTGTTTCTTCATCGGGTATCCAAAAGAAACAAAGGGGTATTATTTCTACAACAAGTCAGACAACAAGGTTTTCGTTGCTCGTGACGGTGTCTTTTTGGAAAGAAATCATATTTCCAAATTGACAAGTGGGAGAATAATAGACCTCGAAGAGATTCGAGACGAACAACGAACTAAGAACTCTTTAGAAGCAGTTCAGATTGATGAACCTCCAAGGTCTTTAGAAAAGGCCAGTGGGAGTAGTTCCTCAAAACGTTGTTGCCCCTCGTAAGTCAAGTAGAACTATATTTCAGCCGGACAGATGGACAGGCGTCCTCTTGACTGAAAACTTAGACGTTCTCATATTAGATAGTGATGAACCTATGACTTACAAGCAAGCTATGACGAGTCCAAGCTCTACTAAATGGTTAGAGGCCATGAAATTTGAAATAGACTCCATGTCTGAAAATCAAGTCTGGAATTTGGTTGATTTGCCGGATGGGTTTACACCTATCGGATGCAAATGGATCTTCAAATTGAAGAAAGACAAAGATGGAATTGTATACATATACAAGGCTAGATTGGTAGCAAAAGGTTACAGGCAAGTTCACGGTGTTGACTACGATGAAACCTTTTCTCTAGTCGTGATGCTTAAGTCTATTCGGATAATCCTTGCGATTGCCGCTTTTCATGACTATGAAATATGGCAAATGGATGTCAAAATTGCCTTCTTGAATGGTGTTCTTGAAGAGACTGTGTTTATGACGCAGCCGGAGGGTTTTGTCGATCAAAAGAACCAAGGAAAGGTATGCAAGCTTAAGAAGTCCATCTACGGACTAAAGCAGGCATCAAGGAGTTGGAATAAACGATTTGATGAAGCAGTTAATAAGTTTGGCTTCATCAAGAATCAGGACAAATCTTGTGTATACAAGAAGGTCAGTGGGAGCAAAATTGCATTCCTAGTCTTGTATGTTGATGACATACTACTTATTGGAAACGACATTCCTATGTTGGAGTCTGTAAAGACTTGGCTTGGAAAGTGTTTCTCAATGAAGGACTTAGGGAGGCACAGTACATATTGGGCATCAAGATCTATAGGGATAGATCTAAGAGGATGACTGGACTAAGCCAAAGCACTTACATTGACAAAGTGCAAGCTAGGTTCAATATGATGGAAGCCAAGAGAAGCCATCTACCAATGTCACATGGCACATATCTAAGCAAGAATCAGTGTCCTAGAACATCTGATGAGCGTAGAAAGATGAGTGGAATTCCATACGCTTCGGCTATTGGATCCATCATGTATGCTATGATTTGTACAAGGCCGGATGTTTCGTTCGCACTCAGTGCAACGAGCAGGTACCAGTCAGAACCAGGTGAGGCACATTGGATTGCTTCCAAGAACATCCCAAAGTACCTGAAAAGGACTAAGGATCAGTTTCTGGTTTATGGTGGTACAAATGAGTTGATTATTAAGGGCTATACGGACGCAAGCTTTCAAACCGACATAGATGATTTCAGATCACAGTCTGGGTTTCTGTTTTGCCTCAACGGCGGAGCAGTAAGCTGGAAAAGTGCTAAGCAAAGCACTATTGCGGATTCTACAACTGAAGCCGAGTACATTGCTGCCTCAGAAGCAGCAAAGGAAGCTGTTTGGATTCGGAAGTTCATCGGAGAACTTGGAGTTGTCCCCTCCATGAAAGGACCAGTGGCTTTGTATTGCGATAATATCGTAGCCATTGCCCAGGCAAAGGACCCTAGGAGCCACCAGAAGTCCAAGCACGTACTGCGGCGATTTCATATACTTCGAGAGATCGTTGAAAGAAAGGAAATCGAGATTTGCAAGGTTGGAAGTGACGACAACGTCGCAGATCCATTAACTAAACCGTTGCCACGAGTGAAACACAACGCACATGTAGCAACCATGGGAATCAAGCATGTTGGAGATTGGCTTTGATTTTCTAAGTATTGTTTTAGAACATCTGTTAGATCTATGTTTAAAAAAATTGGTTTAACCATTTCATATTTATGAAATTTATTATTTCATATTCATTTAATTTTGGTTTAGTATTAAATGATAAGTCCATGTGATTCAAATCATTCAAATGGGATGTCAAGATGGATTCTTCGACAAAGAAACACCCATAAGTGAACTTGAATATTGAAGTCACAAAGGATCCCTAATCCAGGTCATTGAAAGGTGGACGTCCAATGACTAATGAAGATTAGATTGCAAGTAGATTTTTTAGTTCTGTTTCTTGAACTAGAGTGACTGGATGTCAGAATCTTTTGCATAGATACTTATTGGATCTTGTATCGGATTGACCATGAGAACACTTTAAGAGATTAAAGTCATGTCATAGGTAGTTCTCATTAATGGTGATTAGAAATCGTTCCTCAGAACATGAGCGGTTATGTCTGCTCGTTTGAGAATTAGTTCGCTTTGATGCTAGCTAAATGTCGCACCGTAAAAGGAGGCTATAATAGCAGTTATTGGGCGTACTATGAATCAAAGTGAGTGTTCATAGATTGAAAGAATGGATTATCTTCCTATCTTTGATAGAATATGGTGTTGTTGTGTAACAAGGCCTCTCGGAGAGTTAGATACTGAAAAATGCATGGCCGTGCTCAGAATGGTTAAGGCTTAATCTTCTGTACAAGTTTAACAGTTGAGCTCTGTAATCCAAGAAACACTTTTGGACCTAGTAAGGATGGCTTGGATCTTACCTTATGTTCAGTAAGACACTAAGTGACAAAGGAATGTGAATGCACACTTGTCTGAATGACAAGTGGGAGACTGAAGGAAATATGTCCTTCACCCAAGGTGCATTACGTCTAAAACCAAGGTTCAGATTAATTGCGAACAATTAATTTAGTGAGATCAAGTGATCGGAACAGCTAGCTGGAAAAATGCTTCCGATCAGTGAGTTCTAATGAATATTAAGCTCACAACTTACTCTTGACTGAACCTACAAGGTCACACCAATGGCACGTAACAGATCATCGGATTAAATGAATCGGAAATTCATTTAATAGCTTTTCGGGAATTAGTTTAAAAAACGTATTATACGATATTACCTTGCATCGGAATCGTATATCGTATCGCGAATATTCGTAAGCTGGGCGAAACGAATAAATTGTATCGTTGTCGTATACGAAACAATAAGTAATATCCGGAACGATATTAAGTAGCAAATACGAAGAGCAGCTCACGAGGCAAATGTGCGAGGCACTCAGGGCCCATGGGCGCTCGGTGCGCAAGCAACGCAAGCACAGCAGCGCTGGCCCAAAGCCGAGCAGCTGCGTGTGCGCACGCGGGCCGAGACAACAACAACACAGCAACAGCAGCAGCGCGCGTCCCACGGCCCAGCTGGCTGCGTGCTCGTGTGTGTATGTCGCGTGGGGTTGCTGGCCGGTCGTGGCCTTATTAGCTTGGCCGGTTAGTAGGTTATTCTAATAACCTAATCACCCAAGTTTTCCAAACACAATTCAATCATACTCAAACCCTAGAGATTCAGAGAACCCTAATTCTCCCTGTGCCTCCAAAGTGAGTTCTTCCCAAAAGCAAACACTCTTGATCGATTGTCTAAGCTACGATTATCAAGACGGATCTGATCGTGTCGGTGAACCAAGTAGAGTAACGACAGGTGGAGTTCTAAGTTCGTGTTTGTTGACAGATTACTGAGGAAAACACGTTTCAAACGTAAGTATGCTTAATTTGTGCTTTATACATGCTTCCTGGCTTTGGGGATCGTTTCCAGCACATGTTATTATGTGTAACTGTATTCCCCTACAATGGTATCATGGGCCTTATGTATTCAAAGCATTTTTTAGCATGTTTTATTTGTTTTTACTGTTGTCAAAATTTTGGGAATTTTTGTTGAATTTTCGGATTTATTATGAATTATTATGAATTATTGGATTTATTATGTTTAAATGTATTCCCCTACAGTGGTATCATGAGTCTCCGTGATCTAGAGCTTGCTCAATCTCTCGTTCACTAGCCAACATGGTGAGATTCGGCTTCTTTTTTTGCTGCACACTTATGGATCGAACCGTTTGTGATGACATAGGCTTTAGCACAATCTTCTAGCCTTTGTCTCTCAATTCATACTCGTTGCTTCTCCCCTTGTGAACACGTCCTTATCAAACTGCCAAGGACGACCCAACAAAATATGACAAGCATCCATAGGAATAACATCACAAAGAATTTCATCCACATACGAACCCATAGTCAAACCAACCCTTACTTGTTTCGACACCTTCACACTATTACCATCATCGAGCCAATGGAGTGCGTATGGCCTAGGATGGGATGTAGTGATTAAGCATGTCTTAAGTAGTTTAAGATTCTAGGTTTTGCTTACCTAGAATCTTAAACTACGTAAGACATGCCAAAGCTGCTTAAGGATTTAGGACTTTTAGGGTCTTGGAATCGTTTCATTCATTTTTGGACCATGTTTTTTCTTTTGCATGAATGAAATGTTTAATAGCTTTAATGTTGCGTGAATGCTTTTATTTCAAGTTATTAAAGTATGATAAATGTTTTCTTTGCTAGTTCATTCTGTAGAATCGTAAATCTTCAACTTTATTGCACTCGGATAATAGAACTGCAATATTTCCTTGATCGATTGGTAACTAATTTTGAGAGCGATTCTCAAAGAAAAGGAGAGTGAGAGCGTATCTTGAATGCTATTTTCTTATAGTGATCTTCATGGTTGGTTTCAAACTAAAATTTGAATGGTAGACCAATTGGACCTCATATATTCATAATACTGGATAGTTTTGAAATAATGAAGTATTGAGTTAAAGACTCATGTATAACCAATGGTTAACAACCAATTTTCTTTTGATTCGATAATGAATTAGACTCTTTGGATGTTGTCATTCAAAGTGAACAAAAGAAAGGGACTTTGTAAGCTTAACAAAGTAAGAAGATCAAGCAAAGAGTAAAATATTTAAGACTATAAGAAAACGTGCTAGAAAGGATAGGAAAGGGGAACAAAAGAAATGAATTCAAGATTCAATTTCTACCTTGAAGTTTATGTTAAAGAGAAACGACTTAGCAAATAAACTCCCATGGTATTAGATTACCGCTTGAGGTTCTAACTCTTATTAAGAACTCAAATTCCGGGTGCTAAGTCTGGTAATTGACCTACAAGTGGGAAATGAAGCAAAGTTGTGGTACATTAATTGTAAGGTCATCATGTTTGTTTTGAAGTCCTTCTAAAGGCTGGAACTTAATGGTATTATGTTCCATTAATCATCATAATCAATTTCTGTTTGGACAACAGAAAGACTCACATTCAAAGTAAACAAAAACATTTGTTGATTGTTTATTTGAATGAAATGGTCATTTAAGGGTTGAGTCATATGATTGATTAATAAACAAACAAATCTCTTCACACTCAAACTTCAGAAGGTTCAAATCAAACATTTTGATTTGTGTTCCACATATCTTTGGCAATGTCATACGACCATATCAACAAGACAACATTCTAAGACTCCATGGCATGGATTTCTGAAAGTTGGTTAATTTAAGACACGTGGATCTTGCTTGTTGAACATGACATAGAAATGGACTATTGTTAGAAGTTTCTAGACAATCAAGTTCATGGGCCAAAGATGGATTTTATGACTTACCTATTTCACAAGAATTTGATAAATATGGCTATAAATACTTAACGTGAAATGTGTGAAATGCTTCAATGCGATTCACAAAAGGATATAATAAAATCAACTTGGCAAGAATTTTGGAACATCTAGGCTGGGTCAAGATGATGTTTGCATGAGCCAAGAAAGATTATCTAGATTGTTTATATGGCATTATAACAATCGAAGCTCCATAAGAATATGGTATGTCCAAATGGAGAAATCGGAATCTATTTCGATTAACGATAATCACGACTATTTTCCTATATAGTTTCTAAATGATACTCTCAAGTGACTATCACAATAAACAAGGTTGTCAAAGCTAAGGATAAGATGTCATAAGGATTGAACTTCGGTTCAGTACATCTTTTCAGTACATATATATCTAGGGTTGTCAAACCCAGTGGGAGTTAATGTTTACATCAAACAAACTCAAGTATAGATATAAGAGCGACTCATAAAAACAAAAGGTATTGGTTCTACCACAAATCTGAGAACATATGGTTGTTGCTTAAGATAATGTCTTTTAGGAAACCATCATATTTCCAAAAAGGCAAGTGGGAGAAAAATGAACTCGAATGGATTTCGAGTCAAGCAACAAACAAATGTAGGATACTTAGGAGTCTTTGGAAAAGCTCCTTACTTAGAAGCCTTTGGAAGAGCTTCAGGAAGACTTTGGAAGTGCTTCAAGAGAATCCTAAAACTTAAAGGACTTGAGTAATGTCTTTATAGACACTAACGTTTGATGGTCAATACCTAGGTAAATCGTAAAAGGAATAGAACTCAACCAAGATAGATACATAGATATCTTGAGGAATGAAAACTATGAAGACTTTGGAAAGTGCTTCAAAAACATACGACTTATAGGTTAGCTACGACGAATTAAAAATTCCCAGGTATGGTTTGAGGCCATCAAAAACATAAGTATGGTTCAAGGCCATACAAAATGGTTTGAGGCCATTTCATCCAAAGTACCTTCATCTTAAAGAATCAAATCTATGATTTGGTTGATTTGCATAAAGGGTACACTCCCATTAGTTGCAAACATGTTTACTAAACATAGAACGTTGATTTGCATAAAGGGTTCACTCCCATTGGTTGCAAACATGTTTTCTAAACATACAACGTTGATTTGCATAAAGGGTTTACTCCCATTGGTTGCAAACATGTTTTCAAAACATACAAAGATGATATTGTATACACATACAAAAGAAAAGCTAGATTGGTGGTTAAAGATTGTAAACAACTTCAAGGCGTTGATCATGTTAAAATCTTTTTCACCAAGTCGGAATGCTTGAACTATTTTGGATAAATCTAGCAATCATTGCATATGGCAATATGGCAATTGGAAAACGAAACACCTTACTCAATTGGACTTGTACAAAGGAATTGTGTACATCACACAATGTTAAAGTTTTGGATGCTAGATAAAAGAGAAAGCTTAAGAAATCTATTCGTAGATTAAAGCATGCAAGTGGGAATCGGACCATATTTGTCTAAAAGGCTATTGAGCAATCATAGCTTTATGAAAATATGGATCATCTTATAGATGAAAAGTTTAGTGGGAGCTAAGTCAAGTTTATTGGTTCTATATATGAGATACATATCTCTGTATTGAAAATGACATTCAAATTCTAAATGGTTAGATTTGAAAGTATTTGTCAATATTAGAACCATGGCGAAACTTAGAACATACTGGGTTACAGATCTATTGGATAGGATCTAAAGCGTTGTTTGAATTCTGTAAAAGTAATTACTAAATCAAACACAATGGAGAGACTCAAAAGAGACTCTCAACCCATATGAGTAAGTCTAAGTTATGAATGCTTTAACTAAGTATAAAGCTAGGCTGTTATCACTAGAGTTAAGCATGAAAGGACCTTGAAGAGGTGCCTTCACCTTATATCACATGGCAATGCCAAAATTTTAGCAAAGATTCAGTATCTCTTGAAACAGAATAAAGCTAAAAGTTACATGGATAGATTTAAAAATGCGAATGGGTTTTGCATTACAATCAATCATGTATGATGTGATATATAGATCGCCAAGAAAACTCGTGAACATTGGATCGTGACGAGTTTATACCAATATCGATTGACCTGGATCAAACATCATTGGAACAGTATCAAGAACATCCAATACATTTGGATATGTAGGATGAGCACTTTATAAGAGGAACTGAAGATAACTAAAGTTTTGATGCTACATGCATTTGCCTAAGCAAAAGATGAATCTTGTTGTTAGGCAAACCACAAACATACACGGGCAATTAGGCGTCGTGATTAAAAGGTGGTAACATAGGTTCCAAACCATATGTGATGCATGGGAAACTGGATCAATGATTAGTTTCCAAGTTCTCAGTTGAAAGATGTATCTCCCACATCTATGTGAACTGGTTGGAGCATTCCAAAAGGGAAGCATCATTTGAAATTCTACATAATTGAAATGAATTCATTGGTGCCTAAGAAGCAATAAAAGGGGATTGTTTTTAGTGGGAGTTCTTCAATGAACTCAGGTTGATCACAAGTCTGCTATCTGGATAATTTTCTATTTTGAATATGAGAATCATTCTAACAGCAATGAAAGACTAGATCATTCTATAAACATATTCAAAGATCTTTTCATCTTACATCGAAAGGCTTTCGATAGAAAGGATGCTAAGAATAGCAAAGTATGATAAAGTAAACCTCTGCATTGAATGAGAAACAACATTCATATGCAGAAATTGAATCAAGTTTGAGTTCCATGAATGTTTTAAGTATTGGGTGAAAGGCCTATATCTGTAAAACATTAAATGCTTGATTTTGGATTAGAGGCCCACAAATTGGTAAGCATTTGGTTTAAACATTTATCATTTATGAAATTATATTTCATATTCATTTAATTTTGGTTTAGTATTAAATGATAAGTCCATGTGATTCAAAACATTCAAATGGGATGTCAAGATGGATTCTTCGACAAAGAAACACCTGATGTGGGTAAAAATACCCGACCTACGTGGCTCCTTGTTCATATGACACGTGGCCCCTCCTAATTGGTCAGCCGCCTATTTTTGCTGACCATCTAGGAGTCAGTGTATGCTAATGAATGGTTGAGCCAAGTGTGCCAATTCCTTGTAAGGCCCATGGCCCATAGGGAATGTTATGATAGTGACACATGTCATTATCTGGTAAACTAACCAATCATGAGAGATCACTCTAGGGTCCCCCCCCCCCCAAAAAGGGATACTATAAATATACCCAATTCCCAAGGAATTAAGACAGAATTCTAGACAGAGAAACACCCTACAATTTATAGTTAATGCTTTCTGTTCATTAATTACTTCTTCCTTAAAACCCGTGTTTTACTTAAGCATCGGAGGGAATATTCCTTCGGGAATATTCTTGTTTTGTAGGTACGCCGCCGACGTGGACTGGACTGGACTTGACACTACGTGGAACCTGATACCTCCTCGTCATCATCCAAAGGAAAAACTCCCACAACATTTGGCGCCGTCTGTGGGGAGGTAAGGTAACATGGTAGACGTCCAGCACTTCGGAGACGCGCCCATCAATCGAAACAAAATCGACGAAACTGCAATGAATGGTGATTGTCCTCCTCGAGGGAGGGACGATAGAAGTAACCAATCTGTGGGGCAGGGCGGCCGTCCTGAACCCCCTCTTGAATCACAACCTGAGCAAGCCCAGGTGGAAGACGAAACGGGTCAGCCTTCACTTCCCCCAGGCGGTCACTTGAGGGCTGACGTCGATACAGTCATGGAAGAGAACCCAGATCTGCCGGTGTCTGCTGGGCAACTCAAGGATATTCTAGCCGGATTCAAGGCGCCAATGGACACTCTCCAAGATGAGATCAAGACCATCCGTTCTCAGTCTGATGGGACGGGGATTCCATTCTTTAACGGACTTACTCGGTCTAATGTCTGGCGGCAAGACCAAGCTCGAAATGACGATCATGACAGACGCTTCGATAGAACAAGGACTTCCTTCCAGCCTATGGCTCCGTGTCGTATCCTGACCACTGCCCGTCCTGAGCCGGGACCGTCCAGAAGGGTGCCCGTCATCCAGCTAGACCGACCTCAAGAAACTGAGTTGGCAGACACGGGTTCTACCCCCTTCATGGAAGATTCACCCCTTGCTGCTCCTTTGCCCCGTCTCACCAGAACTCATGTCAGTCGCGCGGACAGCGAGCGGCGTAGAACATCCCAGAGTAGAAGACAAGACCCGATATGCCATATTCAACAGGGGGTAGCCGGCCTCATCCTCGATTACACCACCCCATTCTGCACTGATATCATGAATGCTCCCAAGGAGCCTAAGGTGAAGCCGCCAGCTATTGACGCCTATGATGGCACTTCTGATCCTGATGTACATCTCTTGGCCTATCGGCATCACATGTATGTCCAAGGGACTACTGACGCAACTTGGTGCAAATACTTCCCGTCCACTCTGAAAGGAGTCCCCTCAAAATGGTTCGAGAAGTTGCCCGCTAGAACGATCAACACTTATGCAGAATTAGAGATGTTGTTTTCTGCAAGATTTATGGCTTATAAAGAAGAGAAGAAGACGAGCATGCATCTGGGCCGAACACAGCAAGGGGAAGATGAATCTTTGCGAAGCTATGTCCGACGTTTCAATTTAGAGTCAGGACAGATTCCAGACCTACCCGACGGGGTGGCTTTTGATAATTTCTTTAGGGGACTTAAGAAGGGGTCCTTTAAGTTCGATTTGGTGAAGAAAAGTGTGAGAACTATGGCCGACGCTTTGGATGAGGCCGAGTCCTTTATTCATGCCACCGAAATCTGCTCTGTCCCCAATGAATCTAAGGGAACAGAGACCGCAGACCATCTTCAGCGCAAGGACTGGACAAATCACATAAAAAGACCAGCCGTCTGAATGGGACGTGGGCCATTGAGAAGAAGGGATATCGGGCAAACCCCTCCCAAGGACAGAAGAGAGGACGATCCTATGACAAAGAAAGGTTTGAGTACAACACCGACTTGTACACAATACTTCTAGACGTCAGTGATAGATATGAGATTGATCGTCCGTTCCCTATGAAGTCGCCGGTAGAAACCCGGGACAGCTCCCTTTACTATAAGTTCCATTGTGATGTGGGACATGAAACAAAATATTGCAAGAGTCTGCGTAGAGCTCTTGATGGATTAGCCGCCAAAGGATTTCTGAAATCATATCTCAGCTCGAGCACAGGGGGAAGTGGTAAAAAGTTCTACAAGAAAAGTAAGTCACCGTCATATTGACGTGATGACAATGACACTGATCCAGAAATTGTAGCTGTTATCTCAGGGGGCCTAGCCGCTGGGGGCCCAACAATGAGAGGTCAAAAGGACTATACAAGCCGGTTGGGGCAAGTCATGTTGTCTGGAAAAGCTCCAATGGACCTTCCCTAAAGTGGAGATTTGTGAATCTGATAGGGGCAAGATAGCCACTCCTCATGACGACCCCTTGGTTATTGAGCTGAAGGTAGCAAACCTCAAAGTAAGGCGTATTCTAGTAGACACGGGGAGTTCGTCAGACATTATCAGCACAACTTGTCTAAATCGTCTTGAGCATGATCCTAAGACAATTGAAAAGATACATTATCCGATCATTGGATTCGGAGGCGGCATAATTCATCCCCAAGGGATAATCACTCTGCCCCTACGAGTAGGAGGTCGGCATCAAAGTAAGAACTTGAACGTCCGATTTCTAATTGTGAAAGACCTCACCGCTTACAATATCATATTGGGCCGCCCAACTTTGAATCAGGCCAAAGCAGTGGTCGTCACTCATCTTATGCTCATGAAATATGTCTGTGATAAAGGCCAGGTCGGCACTATTCATGGTGATCAACAGCTAGCAAGAGATTGTTATCTCACTACGCTAAGTCCCGAGGCTTGGGGGAAAATTGACGAAGCGAGAGCAAGCTCAAAAAGAAAGCTAGAAGAGATAGAGGAGAAAGTCAAGAAAGAAACCTTTACCATTGCCACGGCTCACATGGAGGCAAGGAGACCTAAGCCGATTGGTGGACATTATGAAATCATTCTTGATGAAGCGCGTCCAGATAGGACGGTGCCAGTAGGAGTCTCTCCGGACGATCGGCTTGGGGCACATTTGGTCACTCTCCTGAGAGAGTTCCAGGACATCTTTGCTTTTGCTGTGGAGGAGATGCCGGGCATTGATCCAAGTATAGCCGTCCACAAACTCAACGTAGATGAGTCCTTAAAACCTGTTCGTCAGAAGAAGAGAAATCATGGGGAAGCAAGAAACAAAGCCGCGGCTGAAGAAGTTCGGAAGTTGTTAGAGGCTGGGTTCATTCGGCCAAGTCAATATCCGGATTGGGTAGCAAATGTAGTGTTGGTTCCAAAGCCTAATAAGTCATGGAGAATGTGTGTGGACTACACGGATTTAAACAAGGCCTGTCCAAAAGACAGCTTCCCTCTGCCCAAAATAGATCGGTTGGTAGACTCGACAGCCGGTCATGCTATGATGTCCTTCATGGACGCCTATTCAGGTTTTCATCAGATTTCCTTGTGGCCAGAAGACCAGGAAAAAACGTCATTTGTTACTGAGCAACACTTGTACTGCTATAAAGTGATGCCGTTAGGCTTAAAGAATGTGCCGGCCACATTTCAGCGTCTAGTCAAAACTGTCTTCTCTAATCAGTTGGGACGAAACATCGAAGCCTACATTGATGATATGATAGTAAAAAGCAAGCAACGTGAAGAACACCTGGCTGACTTGAGAGAAACTTTTGAGACGCTCCGAAAATATCAGATGAGGTTAAATCCAAAGAAGTGTGTTTTTGGAGTAACGGCTGGGAAGTTCTTGGGTTTCCTTATTGATGAAAGGGGAATTGAGGCCAACCTTGACAAAGTACAAGCAGTAATAGATATGACGTCGCCAAAGTCAGTGAAAGAAGTCCAACGTCTGACTGGATGTCTAGCGGCCCTGGGACGGTTCTTATCAAGAGCAGGTGACAAGTGTCCCTATTTCTTCGGCACAATCAAGAAGAAGAGCAAATTTGAATGGACCGAATCGGCAGAAACTGCCTTAGTTCGGTTAAAGGAACATCTCCACACTTTACCCCGGCTGGTCAGTCCACTTCAAGGAGAAACTTTGTATGTACATCTGGCCATCTCCGAGTGGTCCTTGAGTGTTGTGTTGTTGACGGAAAGGGAGGGAGTGCAACTCCCCGTCTATTTTGTGAGCCACGTCCTGCAAAATGCCGAGCTGAGATATCCTCCAATTGAGAATTTTGCACTTGCGTTATTTATGGCAAGTAAAAAGCTGCGTCCTTACTTTCTGGCACACAAACTAGTGGTATACACAGACCAGCCATTGAAACAACCGCTTACTAAGCTAGACGCTGCCGGGCGAATGCTAAAATGGGCAATTGAGCTGAATGCATTTGACATCTCATATGAACCACGAAAGGCTATCAAGGGACAAGCATTTGCCGATTTCATTGCAGAAATGACGAGGCCAACTTTTGAGAAGAATGTGGCGACCCGTTGGACGGTATATGTAGATGGGTCATCCACCCAGAACGGATGTGGAGCCGGCATAATATGCCAATCCCCCGAAGGAGACAAGTACGAGTACGCCATGAGGTTTAACTTCCAAACTTCAAACAATGAGGCCGAATATGAAGCTTTGCTAGCCGGCATAAAAATGTGCAAAGTTGCCGGAGCTCAAGAGATACTTGCTCTTTCTGATTCACAACTCATTGTAAGTCAAGTAAACGGAGACTACGAGGCAAGAGATCCCAACATGATCAAATACATGCAAGCTGTGCGTCAAGAAATAGAACATCTGAAGAGTTTCGAAGCTAAGCAGATTCCCAAAACAGAGAACAATCAGACCGATGCCCTGTCTAAACTAGCTAGCTCAGCTTCCTGTGACACTTCGCGTCATGTGTTTTGGGAAGTGAAAGAAAGACGAAGCATTGAACAAGAGTTGTGCACTCTTGTGGTAGCCATCCTTGACCGGTCATCAACTTGGATAGACCCCATCATTGCATATAAGGTAGACGGCTCACTTCCAGACGACTCAAGTCTAGCCGCCAAAATTCAGAAGAGAAGTTCTTGGTTTGAATGGTGGAATGGAGTTTTGTATAAAAAGTCATTTTCCAGACCCCTCTCTTGCGGTGCGTCACTCCTGAGAAGGGGAAAGAAATTATGGACAACCTGCATCAAGGATTGTGTAGCTCCCATATTGGAGGACGAGCTTTAGCTGAAAAAGCCCTGCGAACTGGTTATTACTGGCCCACTTTGAGAGAAGACGCCCTGGCCATGGTGCAGAAGTGTGACAAGTGCCAACGATTTGCTCATCTCATTCACAGGCCGTCTCACCCTCTCACCCCTATCATGAGCCCCATTCCTTTTGCCAAGTGCGGAATGGACCTATTAGGACCATATACAGCAGCCCCTGGAGGCCGGCGCTACGTGATTGTAGCCGTTGACTACTTCACTAAGTGGGTGGAAGTAGAAGCCCTCAAGAATATAAGGACTAGTGATGTGAGGGCGTTTATCTGGAAAAATATTATGACTCGCTTCGGAATACCACAAGCTATCGTCTTTGACAATGGGCCTCAGTTTGAGACGCCTAAGCTGAAGGAGTGGTTAGCGGATCACGGCATACACAGCTGCTTTGCCTCTGTAGGACGACCTCAAGCCAATGGCCAGGTCGAAGCATTTAACAAGATAATCTCCGAGGGGATAAAAAAGAAGCTAGATGAAGCTAAAGGTCTATGGGCTGATGAGCTGCCAAACGTCTTATGGTCAATCCGCACCACGGCTAAGAATTCCACCAGCGAAACCCCATTCTTGCTAGCCTATGGTGCCGAGGCCGTACTGCCCATACAAATGTGTGAACCTACACTGAGAGTCATGCTATATGGCGAGAATGCCAATTGGGAAATGATGAAGTTGGCCCTGGATTTTTTACCTGAAATAAGAGGAAATGCGGCATTGAGGCAACAGTTGTACAAGATAAGGATGGTGAGGGAGTACAACAAGAAAGTCTCTAAAAGAGTGCTCAAGATTGAGGATTTTGTTCTCCGAAAAATGGAGTCTGTGGGACGAGCCAATGAGCAGGACAAGCTGACACCAACTTGGGAAGGACCCTATGAGATCTATGACGAGGTCAGGGATGGAACTTATCGCATTCAGGACATGCAAGGCCGACCCATTCTACGCACCTGGAATGCAGACAATCTCAAAAAATATTTTTTCTAGATGTGTTCTGACTTCATCCTTTATGGAAGATTCTGCTGTCTAGACAACGACCGCTAATGGTCCTAATAGAGTAGTAATCTCTCTTTTAACTGGCTAAATTCGCCTTACAAAGTATAAATAATACTACTCCACTTGTTATTTACTATTTATTACTCATACGCTAAACACTAACTTACCTAACATATGCATGCAAAAAGCCTAATCGAATAAAGGCCTAAGAAGTGGCCCCAGATTATCAAAAAGTTTCCAAGCCTAATTGATTGAAGCCTAAGGAGTGGCCCAGATTAGCATAAAAATAGGCTGATCACCTATCAAAGTTATAAAAACCGTTCCCTTAAAAGCGAACGTCTATTTTTCCTAAGGCAAATAGGATTACTCCTATATGCCACGGCAACAAACATGTCGCGCCCATTTTACGACGGGGGCAAACCCCCAAACAAATCGTCGTTTCCTTAAAAACGAGTATTTTTCCTAAGGCAAATAGGATTACTCCTATATGCCGCGGCATCAAACATGCCGCGCCCATTTTACGACGGGGGCAAACCCCCAAACAAATCGTCGTTTCCTTAAAAACGAGTATTTTTCCTAAGGCAAATAGGATTACTCCTATATGCCGCGGCATCAAACATGCCGGGCCCATTTTACGACGGGGCAAACCCCCAAACAAATCGTCGTTTCCTTAAAAACGAGTATTTTTCCTAAGGCAAATAGGATTACTCCTATATGCCGCGACATCAAACATGCCGGGCCCATTTTACGACGGGGGCAAACCCCCAAACAAATCGTCGTTTCCTTAAAAACGAGTATTTTTCTTAAGGCAAATAGCATTACTCCTATATGCCGCGGCATCAAACATGCCACGCCCATTTTACGACGGGGGCAAACCCCCAAACAAATCGTCGTTTCCTTAAAAGCGAGTATTTTTTCTAAGGAAAATAGGATTACTCCTATATGCCGCGGCATCAAACATGCCGCGCCCATTTTACGACGAGGGCAAACCCCCAAACAAATCGTCGTTTCCTTAAAAACGAGTATTTTTCCTAAGGAAAATAGGATTACTCCTATACGCCGCGGCATCAAACATGCCGCGCCCATTTTACGACGAGGGCAAACCCCAAAACAAATCGTCGTTTCCTCAAAAACGAGTATTTTTCCTAAGGCAAATAGGATTACTCCTATAAGCCGTGGCATCAAACATGCCGCACCCATTTTACGACGGGGGCAAACCCCCAAAGAAATCGTCGTTTCCTCAAAAACGAGTATTTTTCCTAAGGCAAATAGGATTACTCCTATATGCCGCGGCATCAAACATGCCGCGCCCATTTTACGACGGGGGCAAACCCCCAAACAAATCGTCGTTTCCTTAAAAACGAGTATTTTTCCTAAGGCAAATAGGATTACTCCTATATGCCGCGACATCAAACATGCCGGGCCCATTTTACGACGGGGGCAAACCCCCAAACAAATCGTCGTTTCCTTAAAAACGAGTATTTTTCTTAAGGCAAATAGCATTACTCCTATATGCCGCGGTATCAAACATGCCGCGCCCATTTTACGACGGGGGCAAACCCCCAAACAAATCGTCGTTTCCTTAAAAGCGAGTATTTTTTCTAAGGAAAATAGGATTACTCCTATATGCCGCGGCATCAAACATGCCGCGCCCATTTTACGACGAGGGCAAACCCCCAAACAAATCGTCGTTTCCTTAAAAACGAGTATTTTTCCTAAGGAAAATAGGATTACTCCTATATGCAGCGGCATCAAACATGCCGCGCCCATTTTACGACGGGGGCAAACCCCAAAACAAATCGTCGTTTCCTCAAAAACGAGTATTTTTCCTAAGGCAAATAGGATTACTCCTATATGCCGTGGCATCAAACATGCCGCGCCCATTTTACGACGGGGGCAAACCCCCAAAAAACAAATCGTCGTTTCCTTAAAAATGAGTATTTTTCCTAGGGCAAATAGGATTACTCCTATATGCCGCTGCATCAAACATGCCGCGCCCATTTTATGACGGGGGCAAACCCCCAAACAAATCGTCATTTCCTTAAAAACGAGTATTTTTCCTAAGGCAAATAGGATTATTCCTATATGCCGCGGCATCAAACATGCCGCGCCCATTTTACGACGGGGGCAAACCCCCAAAAAACATATCGTCGTTTCCTTAAAAATGAGTATTTTTCCTAGGGCAAATAGGATTACTCCTATATGCCGCGGCATCAAACATGCCGCTTCATTTTTAAGACGGGGGCAAATCCCCAAAAGTCATCATTTTCTTATAACAATAGTTTATTTCTCTAAAGGCTAATAGGATTAATCCTATATGCCGTGGCATAAACATGCCGCCTCCAATTTAAGACGGGGGCAAATCCCAAAACAATCATTGATTATTCTGAATCTGCTGCGGCATATAACATGCCGCTACCATTTTAAGGCGGGCAAACCCCCAAAGAAATCGTCGTTTCCTCAAAAACGAGTATTTTTCCTAAGGCAAATAGGATTACTCCTATATGCCGCTGCATCAAACATGCCGCGCCCATTTTATGACGGGGGCAAACCCCCAAACAAATCGCCGTTTCCTTAAAAACGAGTATTTTTCCTAAGGAAAATAGGATTACTCCTATATGCCGCTGCATCAAACATGCCGCGCCCATTTTATGACGGGGGCAAACCCCCAAACAAATCGTCGTTTCCTTAAAAACGAGTATTTTTCCTAAGGCAAATAGGATTATTCCTATATGCCGCGGCATCAAACATGCCGCGCCCATTTTACGACGAGGGCAAACCCCCAAACAAATCGCCGTTTCCTTAAAAACGAGTATTTTTCCTAAGGAAAATAGGATTACTCCTATACGCCGCGGCATCAAAAATGCCGCGCCCATTTTACGACGGGGGTAAACCCCAAAACAAATCGTCGTTTCCTCAAAAACGAGTATTTTTCCTAAGGCAAATAGGATTACTCCTATAAGCCGTGGCATCAAACATGCCGCACCCATTTTACGACGGGGGCAAACCCCCAAAGAAATCGTCGTTTTCTCAAAAACGAGTATTTTTCCTAAGGCAAATAGGATTACTCCTATATGCCGCGGCATCAAACATGCCGCGCCCATTTTACGACGGGGGCAAACCCCCAAACAAATCGTCGTTTCCTTAAAAACGAGTATTTTTCCTAAGGCAAATAGGATTACTCCTATATGCCGCGACATCAAACATGCCGGGCCCATTTTACGACGGGGGCAAACCCCCAAACAAATCGTCGTTTCCTTAAAAACGAGTATTTTTCTTAAGGCAAATAGCATTACTCCTATATGCCGCGGCATCAAACATGCCGCGCCCATTTTACGACGGGGGCAAACCCCCAAACAAATCGTCGTTTCCTTAAAAGCGAGTATTTTTTCTAAGGAAAATAGGATTACTCCTATATGCCGCGGCATCAAACATGCCGCGCCCATTTTACGACGAGGGCAAATCCCCAAACAAATCGTCGTTTCCTTAAAAACGAGTATTTTTCCTAAGGAAAATAGGATTACTCCTATATGCAGCGGCATCAAACATGCCGCGCCCATTTTACGACGGGGGCAAACCCCAAAACAAATCGTCGTTTCCTCAAAAACGAGTATTTTTCCTAAGGCAAATAGGATTACTCCTATATGCCGTGGCATCAAACATGCCGCACCCATTTTACGACGGGGGCAAACCCCCAAAGAAATCGTCGTTTCCTCAAAAACGAGTATTTTTCCTAAGGCAAATAGGATTACTCCTATATGCCGCTGCATCAAACATGCCGCGCCCATTTTATGACGGGGGCAAACCCCCAAACAAATCGTCGTTTCCTTAAAAACGAGTATTTTTCCTAAGGCAAATAGGATTATTCCTATATGCCGCGGCATCAAACATGCCGCGCCCATTTTACGACGGGGGCAAACCCCCAAAAAACAAATCGTCGTTTCCTTAAAAATGAGTATTTTTCCTAGGGCAAATAGGATTACTCCTATATGCCGCGGCATCAAACATGCCGCTTCATTTTTAAGACGGGGGCAAATCCCCAAAAGTCATCATTTTCTTATAACAATAGTTTATTTCTCTAAAGGCTAATAGGATTCCTCCTATATGCCGTGGCATAAACATGCCGCCTCCAATTTAAGACGGTGGCAAATCCCAAAACAATCATTGATTATTCTGAATCTGCTGCGGCATATAACATGCCGCTACCATTTTAAGGCGGGCAACCCCCCCCCCCCCCCCCCCGCAACAATTGTTTTCCTTAAAACAAATCATTATTTTTCTAAGGCACACAGAATTACTCCTATCTGCCACGGCATAAAACATGTCACCACCAAAAAACCGCTCAACATTCCCCATACCCAAGTTCAGCGGCAATCATACTGATTGATTGACGCAAGTCAATCAATCAATTAAAATAAACTTGGGCATGGGAGTCTTGTCTAGAGACTTATTGACACCTGCTCTCGGGCACAAAGTAGATGTCCAATCATACACGTCAAAAATAACAGAGAAGGCGTCTAAAAGTCTCAAACTGAAAGATAGCATAAAAGGGTGACGAATCACCACTGGTCTGCGCTCAAAACGGCGCCAAATTCAACAGAAATAAAAAATTATCCAAACAAACGTCCTAGGCGTTGAAACACAAATAAAAATTATTCAGTACAGACGCTCTAGGCGCCATAAAAACTGATTTTGATGAAGAGGAGTGGAGCTAAGACCCAGCAGGACGAGCAGCGGCAGAATGGGCGGAGGTCGACGTGACCACACCATCTGGACCGTCGACAGCAGGCTTTGAGGTTGGCTGAGCTGAAGTCCCCTCCTCCTGAGCCGGTGAGTTCACCTCCTCACTTTCGGCGTCGGAATCCTCAAACACGGGAGGAGGAAGACCTTGTTGCTCGGCTTCAATAATTGCACCCTGCTTTTGAATTTGCCGCTCAAACCAGGCGAATGAGAAGTCCTCCATGCAGGCGTCCCAGGCTCGGCGAGTTCTCTCTCTCACCTCCTCCGCAGCCAACTTGGCCTCGGCCTTGACCCGAGAAACCTCGGCCTGGGAAGCCGAGACCATCTCTTCAAGACTAGCCACTTGCTGGCGCAGGCTCGCAGCTTCCTTCACCTTGGCCTCGGCCTCCTGGAGGAACGAATGTGCAGAAAGGGCTTCGGCATTGAGGGTCTCAATGGCAAGAACATGTTCATTGATTTTGATCAAGCACTGCTTCTTGTCACTCCTCAGGACGGCCAGCTCCTTGTTCTGAGCTTCAATGGTCTCCTGCATCTCAAGCCGAACCTTCTCCACCGTCGCCATGGCATAGTCACCGGCATTGGTGGCCTTATGCACCTGTCGCTGAAGCTGACTGGTGACGTCAGCTCGCCAGCGTTTAAAGCCCTCGGCCTTAATAAGCAGCTGCAAGACAAATACAAGTAAGAAAGGATAAAAACTGCTGAGTACAAGAATGAAACAAAAGTCGGACGCTTACATCCAGGAGAACCGCCTGCATAGCCCCAAACTGCGCATCCGCCGCCTGCATAGCCCCATACTGCGCATCCAGGAGGGAATTGCTCCACATATTCCTTCGGCACGGCTTTAATCACCGACGAGATGATCTTAGCCTTGTCTCGGGACGAGAAATGCTGAGACGGAGGAATATTGCGGACCTCATCGTCCAATGCCGCCTGCCGGCCAGAAGCTATACAAAAGAAAGATGAGTCCACAAAAGTACTTTAACAAAGAATACAACTAAAACTTGAAGAATCCTGCACCTACCTGGATCGTCACTCCCCTGGGGAGGAGGGCGAGGCGCTTCCGGAGTCTGAGCCGCTTGAGCCGCTGGTTGATCGTCCTCACCATCGAGGATCTCAACCGGCGTAGGGGAAGCAGCCCTCTTGCTGGGACCGGCTCCTCCTCTGGCGTCCCCCCTCTTGGCCGAGCCCTCCGGAGGAGGATGCTGCCTCAAAGGAGTCAAAGCCATCGGAACGACCTCCACTGGAGAGTCAGTCGACTTCTCCGGCAAGTCCTCCTTCTTAATTGGGACGCCTGATCCTCGCCTTGACTTTGGGACGCTTCCCCGCTGTAGAAGCATCCCTGTCTTCGGCCTTGTGCTTCGAGCCGGCCGGACCCTTCTCGCCCTTCTGCAATAACAAAAACAGGCAATGTAAAGAAAGGTTGAAGCTAACATATCATGTTTGGCAGAAAGAAGACGACTTACTTTCGCCGGGGCACCTCCGACGATCCCTTTTAGCTTCTGGTCAACCATCTGAGTCAACCACTCCTTAGTGCTAATTCCCCCCTTCTCCTGAGGCGGAAGCTTAGACATGGCGACGGCTGCAAAAGAAGATTTTTGCAGAGATTAGTAAGCAAATAACATCCAACACATGAAAACAGTAATGCAAGGCGTTTTGTAAGCTGTCCTATAGGCCCATAATGCCTCATCTAGCCTAAGGCTCCAAGGGCTCACCATTTTTTCTAATATTGATTTGATTTCTCGATTAGACACCTCAGTTTGACCGTTTGTTTGAGGGTGATAAGAAGTTGCTACTCTACGTGTCACATGAAATTTCTCAAGAAGAGCACCAAAAGTTTTATTGCAAAAATGAGTTTCTCTATCACTAATTATGGCCTTTGGCATGCCGAACCTATTAAAAATGTAACTCTTAACCAATTTGACAACGGTCTTAGCATCATCAGTTATGGTGGCAATAGCCTCCACCCATTTAGACACATAGTCCACAGCAAGAACAATGTAAAGATTACCAAAGGATGAGGGGAAGGGACCCATAAAATCAATGCCCCATACATCAAATATTTCACAAACTATAATTCCATGTTGTGGCATTTCATTTCTCTTAGAGATATTACCTGTTTTCTGACATGGTTCACAAGACTTAACAAAAATATAAGCATCTTTAAACAACGTAGGCCAATAAAAACCACACTGAAGGACTTTATATGTAGTCCTTTGAGGACCAAAATGTCCCCAGCTTCCAAAGAATGACAAAAATTGAGAATAGAAGTGAACTCAGATTTATCGACACACCTGCGCATGAGTTGATCTGCACAACATTTCCAAAGGTATGGGTCCTCCCACAAATAATACTTTGATTCAGATTTAATCTTTTCCTTTTGAGCTCTAGACAATGTAGGAGGAAATGTTCTAGTGACTAAGTAATTCACCATATCAGCATACGAAGGAGTATCAATACGACATAAAGAAAGTAATTGTTCATCAGGAAAGAACTCGGTCATTAACGGCCAATCATCTCTAGGAACAATCCTACTTAAGTGGTCAGCAACCAGATTCTCTACACCCTTTTTATCCCTAATTTCAAGGCCAAATTCTTGCAACAAAAGCATCCATCTAAGCAATCTAGGTTTGACTCTTTCTTTTTCAACAAAAATTTAAGAGCTGCGTGATCAGAATATATAATCACATGAGTGCCAAGCAAATAAGGTCTAAACTTTTCCAAAGCAAAAACAACAGCATACATTTCTTTTTCAGTCACAGTGTAATTGCATTTGGCAGGATCAACTGATTTAGACGCATAATGGATCACGTAAGACTCTTTATCTTTCTTTTGACCTAAAACAGCACCTATTTTCTTATCACTAGCATCACACATGATTTCGAAAGGCAATGGCCAATCAGGTGGTCTAATAATAGGAGCAGAGATCAGTTTATCTTTCAGATCATCAAAAGCTTTCTTGCATTTATCATTAAAGTCAAAAACAACATCCTTACCAAGTAAAACACACAAAGGGTTTGCAATTTTAGAGAAATTTTTAATAAAACGTCTGTAAAAGCCAGCATGCCCTAAAAACGACCTAATTTCACGAACACAAGTAGGATAAGGTAATGAACTAATGACATCAATTTTAGCCTTGTCAACCTCTAAACCTTTAGCACTTACAATATGTCCAAGAACTACACCTTGTTCAACCATAAAATGACACTTTTCGAAATTCAACACAAGGTTAGTTCTTTTCAGAACTCGAGACAGACTATGAAGGCATCTATCAAATGAATAACCAAATACAGTAAAATCATCCATAAACACTTACATATCTTTTTCAATAAAATCAGAAAAAATACTCATCATGCATCTTTGAAAAGTTCCAGGGGCATTGCACAATCCAAAAGGCATTCTCCTAAATGCAAATGTACCAAAAGGACAAGTAAAAGTGGTTTTATCTTGATCTTCAGGAGCTATTGGAACTTGAGTGTAACCAGAATAACCATCTAGAAAACAAAAATAAGATTGTCCAGCAAGCTTTTCTAGCATTTGGTCAATAAAAGGCAAAGGGAAATGGTCTTTCCTAGTAGCTAGATTAAGCTTCCTATAGTCTATGCATACTCTCCAACCATTAGGAACTCTAGTGGGGACAAGCTCGCCTTTATTATTTTCAACAACTGCTATTCCGCTTTTCTTAGGGACCGCATGAATAGGACTTACCCATTGAGAATCAGAAATAGGGTAGATTACATCCGCATTTATCCATTTAATAATTTCCTTTTGAACAACTTCCCTCATCGAAGGGTTTAACCTTCGTTGAGTTTCTCTAGTGGGTTTAGCATTTTGTTCAAGAAATATTCTATGCATGCACAAGGTGGGATTAATGCCTTTTATGCCTGCTAAAGTCCATCCTATTGCCTCTTTATAATTTTTAAGCACATTCAACAGCTTTGCTTCCTGATATTCATTTAAAGAACTTGAAATAATTACTGGCAAAGTTTCATTAGCACCCAAATAAACATATTTCAAATTAGAGGGTAGGGGTTCTAACTCTAAAATTGGTGCTTCAACAAAAGAAGGAATCAATTTAGGCACAGATAAAGGCAAAGAAAAATCAGAATTTTTATTTTCAACATCACCAACCACATCAGACACAGCTACAATAGAAAAATCAGGCATTTCATTCTCTTTAGTACCATTATGAACATCAATTTTAAATAGTTATCACACCACTTATCAAATACATCCTGAGCCATCCAATCAAAAGCATCAAAAGTATCTATTGAACTAACATTATTGATATCACTTGGGTATCTCATAGCATCAAAAATATTAAACTTAATAATTTCTCCATCAAATTTCATAGTTAAGTTACCCTCATGAACATCAATTTTTGTCTTAGAAGTTTTCAGAAATGGTCTACATAACAACAAGGGAACACTATCACATCTATCACCCATATCCAGAACATAAAAGTCAGCAGGAAAAACCAATTCATTCACTTGGACAAGTACATCTTCTAAGACTCCTATTGGGAATGCGTTAGATCTATCAGCTAACTGAATAACAATATCAGTTTTAGACAAAGAACCCACATTTAAAGTATCATAAATAGATTTCGGCATAACATTTATGGAGGCTCCTAAATCTAGCATACACCTCTCAAACTTAGAATCTCCAATTTTGCAAGGAATACAAAACATGCCATGGTCCTTACACTTAGGGGGAAGCTTCTTTTGAATAATAGCTGAAATATTTTCCCCCATGCTTACCTTTTCAGAAGGACGAAACTGTCTTTTGTTAGTACATAGTTCCTTAAGAAACTTTGCATAACGAGGTACTTGTTTAATTGCATCAAGAAGGGGAATATTGACTTCAATTTTCCTAAAAGTTTCTAGCATTTCATTGTCAAGACTATCTTTCTTAGCTTTAGAAAATCGAGAAGGGAAAGGAGGCAATTCTTTAAAACGAGAAACAACAGAATCAGATTCAGTTTTACTCTTCCCTTCATTTTCTTTTTCATTGTCCTTCACAGTACCCTCACTTTCCACTCTTTCCCCTGATCTAACTTCAGGATTGACTTCTATCACTTTTTCAACTTCACGACTTCTCATTTTAGGTTCAGTTAACACTTTACCACTCCTAAGTGTGATAGCTTTAACATGACCATTGGGATTAGGGATTGTTTGTGATGGAAGTTTACCTGATAGTTGAGTTTCAAGATTACTTAAAGAAGTGCAAATCTGACCTATTTGAGTGTCTATGTGATGAAGGCGCGTGTCAGTTTTCTTTTGATACTCGATCAATACCCTGATTATGGACTTGCCCTATTTGATTAGTTAGTTGCTTAACTAAGTCTTCTAGTGAAGGACCAGATTAGGGTGGGTGATTTGGTTGACCATATTGCCTTGGTTGATTAGATTGTGGAAGTTGTGGTCTATTTCCATACCTTAGATTAGGGTGGTCTTTCCAACCTTCATTATAAGTTTGTGAGTAAGGATCATATTTTCTTTGACCAGAATAACCACCTATAGCATTCACATCTTCAGATTGCAAGTCAGGACATTTATCAGTAGGATGAGACTCATTATAGCGAATTCCACAAACTCTAGCTTTAGAATCGTTACTAGCAACAATTTTAGACACGAGAGTAGTTAAGGTAGCAATTTGTTGAGCATTTTCTTGTAATTGATTCTGAATACCACTTAAATCAACTCCATTTACTCTTTTAACATCATTTCTAGTACCATGTTGTTGGGTGTTTTGAGCCATATTAGAAATTAAAGCCCTAGCTTGGGTTGGTGTTTTGTCCACTAATGCCCCCCCACTCGAAGCATCTATCATACCCCTATCAGTAGGCAATAGGCCTTCATAAAAGTACTGAATTAATAGTTGGTCACTTATCTGATGTTGGGGACATGAGGAACACAATCTCTTAAAACGTTCCCAATACTCATACAAGGACTCATTATCATGCTGCCTAATGCCACATATCTCCTTCCTGATGGATCCAATTAGACTTGCTGGAAAGTACTTTCCTAGAAAAGTTGATGCCATACCATTCCAAGTCGTAATTGATCCAGCAGGAAGATCATACAACCAATCTTTAGCCAAATCTTGCAAAGAAAAAGGAAAAGCATGCAATCTAATATGATCCTGTTCGACTCCTTCAACATTCATAGAAGAACAAACAACCTTAAACTCTTTTAAATGTCGATGAGGATTCTCACCTGATTTCCCATAATATTTGGGAAGAAGATTAAGGAAACCTGAATTCAGTTTGAGGGGTTTGTCCAGCTCTGGAAACACAATGCAGAGAGGATCATCTCCGGTATTTGGGGCTGCCATCTCCTTCAAGGTTCTTTCACCCATTTTTGCTCCTTTTAGACTATCTTATGTTGGTTTAACTTCCTCTGGTTTCACCTCTTCTGGTTGATCTATTTGAAACGGGTAGATTAATCTCTCACTACAAAAAAATGCGGCACATTGTGACGCTTTTTGGGACAAATTGCGACGGTAAAGAGTGTCGCTATTTCACATAGCGACGCTTTGGGAGAGGGTCGCTATTTTCATTGCCGCTATTTACCGATGCTTTAGAGCGTCACAATTTGCAAAATATCGATGTATTTCGCCGCCGCTATTTGGGATATAGGGACTCTATAGATAGTCCCATTATTTAGACTGTAAAAAGCGTCACTATTTGCACGCTTATAGACACATTTCTCCGCCACTATAAACCATATAGAGACGCTTTAGACACCCGAAATATATAGAATCTTATTAGTGTCCCTATGTGTTTACTTTCGTGCGAGTTCTCCTCATTCTCTCCAAAATAATTTAGACCCTTTGGAGCGTCACAATTTGCATCATATTATTTTTCATATATACATAATAATTTAGACACTTTGGAGCGTCACAATTTGCATCATATTTTTTCATATATATATATATATATATATACATCTATTAATCTAAAATCATGAATTATCTATAAAAATATATATCGACCATATATAATCATAATCAAATACAAGTATTAACTTACTACGTACATTATCTTAAAGCAATATATATAAACGTCATGCTATGATTCATATATACTTAGCGATAACGTAGTTAATTTAGAAAAAGTAAGAACAATCATCTATACATTAAATTAATTCGCAGAGTCTAGTCAAACTGAAATAAAAGCGATATTTTAAAGCAAAAATAACTTTCTAACTAGAATTATCATTTTTTCTACAAGATAATCCAAAACTAAATAAAAACAACTTCCTGGCTACGAACAAACTAATTACCAAGTAAACCTATCTTTATGCTAGCTTAGCTTCAAGATAACTTGTTCATCTCTTGATCTACATTTTACTATTACCACTTGAATCATCAATAATCTGCAAAGAAAATTTAATGTCAAATATATATGAAGTATGATGAACATTCCATAAAATCAAGGGAAAATTAACAGTAATCCTAACCAGCTTGATCCTAACTACTAGTGGTCTTCTCAAAATAATACCAACTATTAATCAAGGGAAAAGTCAAGGGAAAATTGAATGACTATTAGAAATATAGACATGAACAATGAATATATATATATATATATATATATATATATATATATATATATATATATATATATATATATATATATATATATATATATATATATATATATATATATATATATGTGGTAAATTAGTGAACTTAATAATTACCAAAGGTAGAAACCCAAACAACAACCAACACAAAACAACAAGAGAAACAAAAGCTAAGGGAGCACAACCTGCACCCAAGCAAAAACAAAATACACTAAAACATTCTACAAAGACACCAGCCAAACTGATGTTCATTAACTTGATGTGTAAACGCTTAAACTATGACTTTCTTTAATTAGCAGGCTTGCCCATTTGAAAACCAAAAAAAAAAAAGACACCAGCCAAACAAGCTACACAGCAGAACCAGACTGAACAGCACAAGGCTTGCACAAAAGAACTGCACAACAACAAGCTGAAAAAGAAATTGCACAACAGCAAGCCAGCCTGAGCAGAACAGTATGCTTGTTAAAGTATCACTAGTTACTACAGCTCACTTGGCTATTCAATACTTAGTAGTCAACATATGACTGAACTATGGAGATAACAACAGAAGCAAATAGGATTTGACTATTTTAAACTTTAGATAAATTGAAATCAAATGAAGTGGTGGGCGAGTGGAATCTGCGACATGAATATGCAAAGGTGGCTATAGAATTGACCTATGATGCACGGAAACGCCATTTTCCAAGATACATCCGTTTCAGAAACGTTTCGAAACGGCGAAACGCCGAAACGCGTTTCGAAACGGGTAAAAAACGTTTCCCTTTCTGTAGGAACGTTTCGCACTTCTGAAGCCCCAAGACACGCACAAGAAACGTCTTTTCGAAGAATAAAAGACGTTTCCCTTATCAAAAACTCTAAACAAATGTAATTGAAAAAGAAAAGGGGAGGTGCAGAAACCATGAAAATGGTTACTCTGTAGTTCTCTGTAAAAGTAAGAAAATGAAAGAACGAAGAAGAAAGTACAAAAAAGAAAGAGGGTGTGGACCTTCTTGTAACAGGTGGAAGGGTTTGGGTGGACAAATTAACTTTTTTATTTTTAACATCTAAATCTGATTTTTTCAAGTTTTGTTAACGATGGTCAGTGATGGTGAATATGCGACTGATTTTTATTAAATCACGGTGATTGGTGAGTCTGTGAGACTGTGACTCTGAGTTTTTTGAATTTATTTTTAAAAAATTTCTTCAAAATTTACGTCCTAAGATTCTTTCACATTTCTATTTTACGGCTTGCGTGTGTTGTCCGGTTCTTGCCCTTGTGGCTTGGCTGGATAGTATTATAACCTAAAGGGATATAATATTATTCTACACAAATTTTCCTAACCTAATACACAATTCAGTCGACACAAATCAAACCCTAAGGATGAGAGAGAAACCCTAATTCTCTCTCAGCCTGCATGGATGTGTTCTTCCCAAAAGCACAAACTCTTGAATGATTGTCTAAGCTACGATTATCAAGAGGGATCTGATCGTGTTGGTGAACCAAGTAGAGGATCGACAAGTGGAGTTCTTTGTTCGTGTTCGTTGACAGATTACTTGGGAAAATACGCTTCGAATGTAAGTTTGCTTAATCTGTGCTTTATACATGTTTCCTGGCTTTGGGGATTGGTTCCGCCTTATGTATTCAAAGCATATTTTAGAAAGTTTTATTTGTTTTTGCTGCTGTCGAAATTTTGGAATTTTTGGTGATTTTTTCGGATTTTTTATTGGATTATTGGATTAATCGCATAAGCTGTTCCGAAATCAAAAAGATTCGTTGTTTCCACTTTTCAAATCCTAATCGGATTGAAAACGATTTTCTAAGATCAACTCATGAGAATGGAATTGCAAAAACAGGCCTCGAAGTGTCGTTTTTTGGGCGTTTTTGTTAATTTTTTAATAAAAATTAAAAGTGTCGGAAAGTAATTCAATTAAAAGGTCGACCTAAACTACTCGGAATTGCTTGAAATTTTGACACGATGTCACTGGGTATATTTTTTATCTATGGTAAAAAAATCAGATTTTCCCGATAAGTATAAACCTTAATTTTGCTTTTCCCAAATTCGTAAAATTTAGATCCTTAATTGATTTTTTAAATAATTTAGATCTAATAATTCGGTTAGATGGGAAAGGGAATATAATTTCATGGGTCAGTGGCTAATTTTAAAAATTATAGGATTAAAATTTTGAATGGTTTCGTTAATTTTATTCGCACTTAAACCTAATTATTAAAATCTGAAATTTAAATGTTTAAAGAACGATTTAAAGTTTTGGATTTTATTATTTAAAAGTTCAAAATTTTGGTTGATTCGTTCCTTCTTAAAATTTGAATATTGTTAGCCTTGATTTAATATTTTACGAAATTGGTTTGTCGTTATTTTATTCAATCGTAAAAACCGTTGTTTTTCGTTAAAAAAAAATCGTAACTTTTTATGAAAAAAAATATTAATGCAAAGTTCGTTTTTTTTAATTAAGTTGGTCCGTAGGCACGAACCAAAGGCACGAACACAAGGGTGGGGTGGACGTATGGCTCGACGAGCCATGAGGGCTGCCATGCCTGTGCCGAGCCGCAGTGACGCGGGCAGCAGCAAGCGAGATGCGTGCCGCGCGCGCGCTGGGCGAGGAAGGGGCAAGCAAGGCAGTGCCTTGTCTTGCGAGTGCTACAACGAAGCAAGGCACGAGGCCTGCGACGGGCAGCGCTGCGATGAGCACGACGAGCGCGCAGGGCAGCGACGAGCTGTGGGCACGCGCGCACAGGCTGCGGGGTATGCAAGCTTGCTCGTGTGCCTCGTAGGCCACACAAGGGCGCAATGGGCTGGGCGCAAGCCTAGCCCAACCATGCACTTGGACTTTTTTCCTTGAAAATTGTTTATTTCGTTGGGCTTAACATGTTTGCATTAATTTGGGCTAACGGGATATTTAATTTAATATTTAATTTGCTTGGGCCCGGCCGCGAGTTTTAATTTAATATTTTATAATTAATTATCCGGAATAATTATTGGTTTGAGTGGGAGCCACTAAATGAAATTAAAATGAAATAATTATTTTTTAATTATTTTCGTAGGTCGCATTATTTTAATTAAATTCAATTTTAATTAGAATAAAGTATAAGGATTAATAATTTGGAAATTGATTAATCTTTTAGGACGCGTTTATGTGAACGTGAATTTTAATTAATTCACTTAAATACTTGCATAATTATATGGGCCATTCGTTTTAGCATACGAATGGGTGAATGCATAGAATGTATATTTTATGTAATGCAGGTACTCCAAGTGACTAGTATGGCCAATTTAGGATAGTTAAAATACGGTCTGCGAACCGTTCTATCTTTGAATGTAAAGTTTTAAATATGGTCTGCGTACCATGGAAATTTTGATGTAATTTTTTTATTTTCAAGTATTTCTAAGTTTAGAACTTTAAGTTAGCAATTGAACGAAGATTCAAGACGATGCCAAGCTAACAAGATGGTGATGAAGATTGGATGCTTCAAGACAAGATGTTTTGGGCCATACTAGTTCACCATTGATTTATGCATTTTGATATATATTATGCTTGAATGAATGTATGTATACTTTGCATGAATAGGTTGTCTTGTATGACTCGATTAGATTAAGTTCACTGAATAATCGAACCAACATAGAAACAACTAGGTCCAAACTAATATTGAGTTCAAAATTTGCCTTCCAAATCAAGCACTTACAAAAAGCTAGGGATCTAAGATAGTAGGTTTCCGCCAAAGCGAGGTGCTAAAGTAGACTTAGATGGTAAGGCGTCCCAAAGGAGCACGTTGATTGTGGTTTCAACTCAAACAACAATGGCATTATGTTGTGGCAATGGGATAAATTATGGTATAAAATTATTAACCAAGAGTAATTTGGAGATTACTAGCAATAGGTTTTGCTTACCTAGAATCTTAAACTACTTAAGACATGCCAAAGCTGCTTAAGGATTTAGGACTTTTAGGGTCTTGGAATCGTTTCATTCATTATGGACCATGTTTTATTTTTTGCATGAATGAAATGTTTAATAGCTTTAATGATTGCGTGAATGCTTTTATTTCAAGTTATTAAAGTATGATAAATGTTTTCTTTGCTAGTTCATTATGTAGAATAGTACATCTTCAACCTTATTGCGTTCGGACAATAGAACTGCGATATTTCCTCGATCGATTGGTAACTAATTTTGACAGCGATTCTCAAAGAAAAGGAGAGTGAGAGTGTATCTTGAATGCTATTTTCTTATAGTGATCTTCATGGTTGTTCTCAAACTAAAATTTGAATGGTAGACCAGTTGGACCTCATATATTCAGAATACTAGGTAGTTTTTGAATAATGAAGTATTGAGTTAAAGACTCATGTATAACCAATGGTTAACAACCAATTTTCTTTTGATTCGATAATGAACTAGACTCATTGGATGCGATCATTCAAAGTGAATAAATGAAAGGGACTTTGTAAGCATAACAAAGTAAGAAGATCGAGCAAAGAGTAAAATCTTTAGGACTATAAGAAAACGTGCTAGAAAGGATAGGAAAAGAAACAAAAGAAATGAATTCAAGATTCAATTTCTACCTTGAAGTTTATGTTAAAGAGAAACGACTTAGCAAATAAACTCCTATGGTATTAGATTACCGCTTGAGGTTCTAACTCCAGTTAAGAACTCAAATTCCGGGGCTAAGTCTGGTTGTTGACCTACAAGTGGGAAATGAAGCAAAGTTGTGCTACGTTAATTGTAGGGTAATCATGTTTGTTTTGAAGTCCTTCTAAAGGCTGGAACTTAATGGCATTATGTTCCATTAATCATCATAATCAATTTCTGTTTGGACAACGGAAAAACTCACATTCAAAGTAAACACAAACATTTGTTGAGTGTTTATTTGAATGAAATGGTCATTTAAGGGTTGAGTCATATGAGATTAATAAACAAACGAATCTCTTCACACTCAAACTTCAGAAGGTACAAATCAAACATTTTGATTTGTGTTCCACATATCTTTGGCAATGTCATACGACCATATCAACAAGACAACATTCTAAGATTCCATGGCATGGATTTCTGAAAGTTGGTTAATTTAAGACACGTGGGTCTTGCTTGTTGAACATGACATAGAAATGGACTATTATTAGAAGTTTCTAGACAATAAAGTTCATGGGCCAAAGATGGATTTGATGACTTACCTATTTCACAAGAATTTGAGAAAATATGGCTATATTTACTCAACGTGAAATATGTGAAATGCTTCAATGCGATTCACAAAAGGGTATAAAATCAACTTGGCAAGAATTTCGGAACATCTAGGCTGGGTCAAGGTGATGTTTGCATGATCCAAGAAAGATTATCTAGATTGTTTATATGGCATTATAACAATCGAAGCTCCATAAAAATATGGTATGTCCAAATGGAGAAATCGGAATCTATTCGATTAACGATAATCACGACTATTTTCCTATATAGTTTCTAAATGATACTCTCAAACGACTATCACACTAAAAAAGGTTGTCGAAGCTAAGGATAAGATGTCATAAGGATTGAATTTCGGTTCAGTACATCTTTTCAGTACATATATTTCTAGGGTTGTCAAACCCGGTGGGAGTTAGTGTTTACATCAAACAAACTCAAGAATAGATATATGTTTCTTTATGAGCGACTCATAGAAACAAAAGGTATTGATTCTACCACAAATCTGAGAACATATGGTTGTTGCTTAAGATAATGTCTTTTAGGAAACCATCATATTTCCAAAAAGGCAAGTGGGAGAAAAATGACCTTGAATGGACTTCGAGTCAAGCAACAAACAAATGTAGGATACTTAGGAGTCTTTGGAAAAGCTCCGTACTTAGAAGCCTTTGGAAGAGCTTCAGGAAGACTTTAGAAGTGCTTCAAGAGAATCCTAATACTCAAAGGACTTGAGTAATGTCTTTATAGACACAAACGTTTGATGTTCAATACCTAGGTAAATCGTATAAGGAATAGAATTCAACCAAGATAGATACATAGAATCTTGAAGAATGAAAACTATGAAGACTTTGGAAAGTGCTTCAAAAACATACGACTTATAGGTTAGCTACGACGAATTAAAAATTCCCAGTTATGGTTTGAGGCCATCAAAAACATAAGTATGGTTCAAGGCCATACAAAATGGTTTGAGGCCATTTCATCCAAAGTACCTTTCTCTTAAAGAATCAAATCTATGATTTGGTTGAAATGCATAAAGGGTTCACTCCCATTGGTTGCAAACATGTTTTCTAAACATACAACGTTGATTTGCATAAGGGGTTCACTCCCATTGGTTGCAAAAAATGTTTTCAAAACATATAAAGATGATATTGTATAAACATACAAAAGAGAAGCTAGATTGGTGGTTAAAGATTGTAAACAACTTCACGGCGTTGATAATGTTGAAGTCTTTTTAACCAAGTCGGAATGCTTGAATTATTTTGGATAAATCTAGCAATCATTGCATATGGCAATATGGCAATTGGAAAACGAAACACCTTACTCAATTGGACTTGTAGAAAGGAATTGTGTACATCACACAATGTAAAAGTTTTGGATGCTAGATAAAAGAGCAAGCTTAAGAAATCTACTCGTAGATTAAAGCATGCAAGTGGGAATTGGACTATATTTGTCTAAAAGGCTATTGAGCAATCATAGCTTTATGAAAATATGGATCATCTTATAGATGAGGAGTTTAGTGGGAGCTAAGTCAAGTTTATTGGTTCTATATATGAGATACAAATCTCTCTATTGAAAATGGTTAGATTTGAAAGTATTTGTCAATATTAGAACCATGGCAAAACTTAGAACATACTGGGTTAAATATCTATTGGATAGGATCCAAAGCGTTGTTTGGATTCTGTAAAAGTAATTACTAAATCAAACACAATGGATAGACAAAAGAGACTCTCAACCCATATGAGTAAATCTAAGTAATGAATGCTTTAACTAAGTATAAAGCTAAGCTGTTATCACTAAAGTTAAGCATTATGAAGGACCTTGAAGAGGTGCCTTCACCTTATGTCACATGGCAATGCCAAGATTTTAGCAAGATTCAGTATCTCTTGAAACAGAATAAAGCTAAAGTTACATGGATAGATTTTAAAATGCGAATGGTTTTTGCATTACAATCAATCATGTATGATGTGATATATAGATCGCCAAGATAACTCGTGAACATTGGATGGTGACGAGTTTATACCAATCTCTATTGATCTGGATCAAAGATCTTTGGAACAATATCAAGAACATCCAATACATTTGGAGATGTAGGATGAGCACTTGATAAGAGGAAGTGAAGATAACTAAAGTTTTGATGCTACATGCATTTGCCTAAGCAAAAGTTGAATCTTGTTGTTAGGCAAACCACAAACAAACACGGGCAATTAGGCGTCGTGATTAAAAGGTGGTTACATAGGTTCTAAACCATATGTGATGCATGGGAAACTGAATCAATGATTAGTTTCCAAGTTCTCAGTTGAAAGATGTAGCTCCCACATCTATGTGAACTAGTTAGAGCATTCCAAAAGGGAAGCATCATTTGAGATTCTACATAATTGAAATGAATTCATTATTGCCTAAGAAGCAATAAAAGGGAATTGGTTTTAGTGGGAGTTCTTCAATGAACTCAGGATTGATCACTGTCTGCTATCTGGATGATTTTCTAATGTAAATATGATTATCATCCTAAACAGCAATAAAAGAATAGATCATTCTATAAACATATTCAAAGACCTTTTCATCTTACATCGAACGGCTTTCGATAGAAAAGATGCTAAGAATAGCAAAGTATGATAAACTAAACCTCTGCATTGAATGAGACACAACAATCATATGCAGAAATGGGATCAAGTTTGAGTTCCATGAATGTTTTAAGTATTGGGTGAAAGGCCTATATCTGTAAAATATTAAATGCTTGATTTTGGGTTTGAGGCCCACAAACTGGTAAGCATTTGGTTTAAACATTTATCATTTATGAAATCGTATTTCATAGATCATTTAATCTTGGTTTATTATTAAATGATAAGTCCATGTGATTCAAAACATTCAAATGGGATGTCAAGATTGATTCTTCGACAAAGAAACACACATAAGTGAACTTGAATATTGAAGTGACACTTGTCTGAATGACAAATGGGAGACTGAAGGAAATATGTCCTTCAACCAAGGTGCATTTAGTCTAATACCAAGGTTCAAATTAATTGCGAACAATTAAGTCAGTGAGATCAAGTGATCGGAACAGCTAGCTGGAGCAATGCTTCCGATTAGTGAGTTCTAATGAATATTAAGCTCACAACTTACTCTTGACTGAACCTACAAGGTCACACCAATGACACGTAACAGATCACCGGATTAAATGAATCGGAAATTCATTTAATAGCTTTTCGTGAATTAGTTTGGAAAACATAAATATACGATATGACGTTGGATCGGAATCGTATATCGTATTGCGTATATTCACACGTGCAACCACCTTGTAAGGACCTTCAGCCCTAGGCATAAGCTTGTTCTTGCGTTTGCTTGAAAAAAGCTCTTTCCTCAAATGAACCCAAACCAAATCACCTTCGACAAACACCCGAGGCTTGCGATTGTTATTTGATTTCTGTTTATAAGAGGCATAAGCTTCAATACGGTCACGAACTTGTTGGTGCAATTTCATCATAGATTTCAACTTGGCATTGGCATCTTTGTGAACCAACTCATCTTTCGGCAATGGAATAAGATCCAATGTAAAATATGGATTAATCCCATATACCACTTCAAATGGAGAATGACTAGTAGCATAAGTAGGAGAACGATTATAAGCAAATTCAGCGTGAGGAAGCTTGACATCCCAATCCTTTTGCTCTTACTTACCAACCCTCGTAGCAACGTTCCCAAGGTTCGATTTGTAACCTCCGTTTGCCCATCCGTTTGAGGGTGATGTGAAGTGCTAAACAACAATTTGGTTCCCACCTTTCTCCACAATGTATTCCAAAAGTAACTAAAAAACTTGGAATGACGATGCGAAACAATAGACTTGGGAATTCCATGCAAACGAACAATCTCTTTATAATACAAACAGCCACATTACAAGCATCATCCGTTTTGTGACAAGAAACAAAGTGAGCCATCTTGGAAAATCTATCAACAACGACCATGATAGCATCCTTACCTACCATCATCTAGCCAATGGAGTGCGTATGGCCTAGGATGGGCTGTAGTGATTAAGCCTAATTTCCCTCCTCTTCATCGCCACTCTCATGAAACACAAATACGTCCCCCAACCTCTTCTTCTCTTCAAACAACTCCTCACGGCATTCAACAACTTCTCTCAAGGTCACTACCCATTTATTTGGACAAGCATTTTGATAATGCCCAAACCCTTGACACTTAAAACAACGCACCTTGCACAAACTTGTTTCTTGGTTGAGTTAACTAATTTTGGGGCAGCCGTAGAATTACTTGAACCTACGGTACTAGGTGATGTGTTTGGTTTCAAGATAGGTTCGGATTTAGACCAAGACTTGGGCTTACCATCCATACTTGACCCTCCTTGGTTTTCCAATTTTAAACAAAGTCCACAAAGAGTATCAAAATCAGAATATGGATTGAAGGAAATATGTCCTTCAACCAAGGTGCATTTAGTCTAATACCAAGTTTCAGATTAATTGCGAACAATTAATTAAGTGAGATCAAGTGATCGGAACAGCTAGCTGGAGCAATGCTTCCGATCAGTGAGTTCTAATGAATATTAAGCTCACAACTTACTCTTGACTGAACCTACAAGGTCACACCAATGACACGTAACAGATCACCGGATTAAATGAATCTGAAATTCATTTAATAGCTTTTCAGGAATTAGTTTGGAAAACATAAATATACGATATGATGTTGGATCGGAATCGTTTATCGTATTGCGTATATTTGTAAGCTAGGCGAAACGAATAATCGTATAGTTCGACATTGGATCGTCAAGTACTATACGATAAATAATTGCCGTAAGGCATTGGACGCAAATACGAGAAGGCAACGCTGCCAGCCCAACGAGCCAAGGCGCGCAAGAGCGCAAGGCCCACTAGGCGTAGCAGCGATCCAGCGCGCACAAGGCCCATGCCTCGGCTGGGCGTGCGCGCATGTGAGGAGCAGGAGCAGCAGCACACACAGCGCGGCCCAAGGCCCAACGCCTGTGTGGTGCGCGCGTATGGGCTTGCGTGTGTTGTCCGGTTCTTGCCCTTGTGGCTTGGCCGGATAGTATTATAACCTAAAGGGTTATAATATTATTCTACACAAGTTTTCCTAACCTAATACACAATTCAGTTGACACACATCAAACCCTAAGGATGAGAGAGAAACCCTAATTCTCTCTCAGCCTGCATGGATGTGTTCTTCCCAAAAGCACAAACTCTTGAATGATTGTCTAAGCTACGATTATCAAGACGGATCTGATCGTGTTGGTGAACCAAGTAGAGGATCGACAAGTGGAGTTCTTTGTTCGTATTCGTTGACAGATTACTTGGGAAAATACGCTTCGAATGTAAGTTTGCTTAATCTGTGCTTTATACATGTTTCCTGGCTTTGGGGATTGTTTCCGCACATGTTATTATGTTTAACTGTATTCCCCTACAGTGGTATCATGAGCCTTATGTATTCAAAGCATATTTTAGCATGTTATTTTTTTTTCCTGCTGTCGAAATTTTGGAATTTTTGGTGATTTTTTCGGATTTTTTATTGGATTATTGGATTAATCGCATAAGCTGTTCCGAAATCAAAAAGATTCGTTGTTTCCACTTTTCAAACCCTAATCGGATTGAAAACGATTTTCTAAGATCAACTCATGAGAATGGAATTGCAAAAACAGGCCTCGAAGTGTCGTTTTTTGGGAGTTTTTGTTAATTTTTTAATAAAAATTAAAAGTGTCGGAAAGTAATTCAATTAAAAGGTCAACCTAATCTACTCGGAATTGCTTGAAATTTTGACACGATGTCACTGGGTATATTCTTGATCTATGGTAAAAAATTCAGATTTTCCCGATAAGTATAAACCTTAATTTTGCTTTCCCCAAATTCGTAAAATTTAGATCCTTAATTGATTTTTTAAATAATTTAGATCTAATAATTCGGTTAATTGGGAAAGGGAATATAATTTCATGGGTCATGGCTAATTTAAAAAATTATAGGATTAAAATTTTGAATGGTTTCGTTAATTTTATTCGCACTTAAACCTAATTATTAAAATCTGAAATTTAAATGTTTAAAGAACGATTTAAAGTTTTGGATTTTATTATTTAAAAGTTCAAAATTTTGGTTGATTCGTTCGTTCTTAAAATTTGAATATTGTTAGCCTTGATTTAATATTTTACGAAATTGGTTTGTCGTTATTTTATTCAATCGTAAAAACCGTTGCTTTTCGTTAAAAAAAATCGTAACTTTTTATGAAAAATAATATTAATGCAAAGTTCGTGAAATTAATTTTTTTTTTAATTAAGTTGGTCCGTAGGCACGAACCAAAGGCACGAACACAAGGGTGGGGTGGACGTATGGCTCGACGAGCCATGCGGGCTGCCATGCCTGTGCCGAGCCGCAGCGACGCGGGCAGCAGCAAGCGAGATGCGTGCCGCGCGCGCGCTGGGCGAGGAAGGGGCAAGCAAGGCAGTGCCTTGTCTTGCGAGTGCTGCAACGAAGCAAGGCACGAGGCCTGCGACGGGCAGCGCTGCGATGAGCACGACGAGCGCGCAGGGCAGCGACGAGCTGTGGGCACGCGCGCACAGGCTGCGGGGTATGCAAGCTTGCTCGTGTGCCTCGTAGGCCACACAAGGGCGCAATGGGCTGGGCGCAAGCCTAGCCCAACCATGCACTTGGACTTTTTTCCTTGAAAATTGTTTATTTCGTTGGGCTTAACATGTTTGCATTAATTTGGGCTAACGGGATATTTAATTTAATATTTAATTTGCTTGGGCCGGGCCGCGAGTTTTAATTTAATATTTTATAATTAATTATCCGGAATAATTATTGGTTTGAGTGGGAGCCACTAAATGAAATTAAAATGAAATAATTCTTTTTTAATTATTTTCGTAGGTCGCATTATTTTAATTAAATTCAATTTTAATTAGAATAAAGTATAAGGATTAATAATTTGGAAATTGATTAATCTTATAGGACGCGTTTATGTGAACGTGAATTTTAATTAATTCACTTAAATACTTGCATAATTATATGGGCCATTCGTTTTAGCATACGAATGGGTGAATGCATAGAATGTATATTTTATGTAATGCAGGTACTCCAAGTGACTAGTATGGCCAATTTAGGATAGTTAAATACGGTCTGCGAACCGTTCTATCTTTGAATGTAAAGTTTTAAATATGGTCTGCGTACCATGGAAATTTTGATGTAATTTTTTTATTTTCAAGTATTTCTAAGTTTAGAACTTTAAGTTAGCAATTGAACGAAGATTCAAGACGATGCCAAGCTAACAAGATGGTGATGAAGATTGGATGCTTCAAGACAAGATGTTTTGGGCCATACTAGTTCACCATTTATTTATGCATTTTGATATATATTATGCTTGAATGAATGTAGGTATACTTTGCATGAATAGGTTGTCTCGTATGACTCGATTAGATTAAGTTCACTGAATAATCGAACCAACATAGAAACAACTAGGTCCAAACTAATATTGAGTTCAAAATTTGCCTTCCAAATCAAGCACTTACAAAAATCTAGGGATCTAAGATAGTAGGTTTCCGCCAAAGCGAGGTGCTAAAGTAGACTTAGATGGTAAGGCGTCCCAAAGGAGCACGTTGATTGTGGTTTCAACTCAAACAACAATGGCATTATGTTGTGGCAATGGGATAAATTATGGTATAAAATTATTAACCAAGAGTAATTTGGAGATTACTAGCAATAGGTTTTGCTTACCTAGAATCTTAAACTACTTAAGACATGCCAAAGCTGCTTAAGGATTTAGGACTTTTAGGGTCTTGGAATCGTTTCATTCATTATGGACCATGTTTTATTTTTTGCATGAATGAAATGTTTAATAGCTTTAATGATTGCGTGAATGCTTTTATTTCAAGTTATTAAAGTATGATAAATGTTTTCTTTGCTAGTTCATTATGTAGAATAGTACATCTTCAACCTTATTGCGTTCGGACAATAGAACTGCGATATTTCCTCGATCGATTGGTAACTAATTTTGACAGCGATTCTCAAAGAAAAGGAGAGTGAGAGTGTATCTTGAATGCTATTTTCTTATAGTGATCTTCATGGTTGTTCTCAAACTAAAATTTGAATGGTAGACCAGTTGGACCTCATATATTCAGAATACTAGGTAGTTTTTGAATAATGAAGTATTGAGTTAAAGACTCATGTATAACCAATGGTTAACAACCAATTTTCTTTTGATTCGATAATGAACTAGACTCATTGGATGCGATCATTCAAAGTGAATAAAAGAAAGGGACTTTGTAAGCATAACAAAGTAAGAAGATCGAGCAAAGAGTAAAATCTTTAGGACTATAAGAAAACGTGCTAGAAAGGATAGGAAAAGAAACAAAAGAAATGAATTCAAGATTCAATTTCTACCTTGAAGTTTATGTTAAAGAGAAACGACTTAGCAAATAAACTCCTATGGTATTGGATTACCGCTTGAGGTTCAAACTCCAGTTAAGAACTCAAATTCCGGGGCTAAGTCTGGTTGTTGACCTACAAGTGGGAAATGAAGCAAAGTTGTGCTACGTTAATTGTAGGGTAATCATGTTTGTTTTGAAGTCCTTCTAAAGGCTGGAACTTAATGGCATTATATTCCATCAATCATCATAATCAATTTCTGTTTGGACAACGGAAAAACTCACATTCAAAGTAAACACAAACATTTGTTGAGTGTTTATTTGAATGAAATGGTCATTTAAGGGTTGAGTCATATGAGATTAATAAACAAACGAGTCTCTTCACACTCAAACTTCAGAAGGTACAAATCAAACATTTTGATTTGTGTTCCACATATCTTTGGCAATGTCATACGACCATATCAACAAGACAACATTCTAAGATTCCATGGCATGGATTTCTGAAAGTTGGTTAATTTAAGACACGTGGGTCTTGCTTGTTGAACATGACATAGAAATGGACTATTATTAGAAGTTTCTAGACAATAAAGTTCATGGGCCAAAGATGGATTTGATGACTTACCTATTTCACAAGAATTTAAGAAAATATGGCTATATTTACTCAACGTGAAATATGTTAAATGCTTCAATGCGATTCACAAAAGGGTATAAAATCAACTTGGCAAGAATTTCGGAACATCTAGGCTGGGTCAAGGTGATGTTTGCATGATCCAAGAAAGATTATCTAGATTGTTTATATGGCATTATAACAATCGAAGCTCCATCAAAATATGGTATGTCCAAATGGAGAAATCGGAATCTATTCGATTAACGATAATCACGACTATTTTCCTATATAGTTTCTAAATGATACTCTCAAACGACTATCACACTAAAAAAGGTTGTCGAAGCTAAGGATAAGATGTCATAAGGATTGAATTTCGGTTCAGTACATCTTTTCAGTACATATATTTCTAGGGTTGTCAAACCCAGTGGGAGTTAGTGTTTACATCAAACAAACTCAAGAATAGATATATGTTTCTTTATGAGCGACTCATAGAAACAAAAGGTATTGATTCTACCACAAATCTGAGAACATATGGTTGTTGCTTAAGATAATGTCTTTTAGGAAACCATCATATTTCCAAAAAGGCAAGTGGGAGAAAAATGACCTCGAATGGACTTCGAGTCAAGCAACAAACAAATGTAGGATACTTAGGAGTCTTTGGAAAAGCTCCGTACTTAGAAGCCTTTGGAAGAGCTTCAGGAAGACTTTAGAAGTGCTTCAAGAGAATCCTAATACTCAAAGGACTTGAGTAATGTCTTTATAGACACAAACGTTTGATGTTCAATACCTAGGTAAATCGTATAAGGAATAGAATTCAACCAAGATAGATACATAGAATCTTGAAGAATGAAAACTATGAAGACTTTGGAAAGTGCTTCAAAAACATACGACTTACAGGTTAGCTACGACGAATTAAAATTCCCAAGTATGGTTTGAGCCCATCAAAAACATAAGTACGGTTCGAGGCCATACAAAATGGTTTGAGGCCATTTCATCCAAAGTACCTTTCTCTTAAAGAATCAAATCTATGATTTGGTTGAAATGCATAAAGGGTTCACTCCCATTGGTTGCAAACATGTTTTCTAAACATACAACGTTGATTTGCATAAGGGGTTCACTCCCATTGGTTGCAAAAATGTTTTCAAAACATACAAAGATGATATTGTATAGACATACAAAAGAGAAGCTAGATTGGTGGTTAAAGATTGTAAACAACTTCACGGCGTTGATAATGTTGAAATCTTTTTAACCAAGTCGGAATGCTTGAATTATTTTGGATAAATCTAGCAATCATTGCATATGGCAATATGGAAATTGGAAAACGAAACACCTTACTCAATTGGACTTGTAGAAAGGAATTGTGTACATCACACAATGTAAAAGTTTTGGATGCTAGATAAAAGAGCAAGCTTAAGAAATCTACTCGTAGATTAAAGCATGCAAGTGGGAATTGGACTATATTTGTCTAAAAGGCTATTGAGCAATCATAGCTTTATGAAAATATGGATCATCTTATTGATGAGGAGTTTAGTGGGAGCTAAGTCAAGTTTATTGGTTCTATATATGAGATACAAATCTCTCTATTGAAAATGGTTAGATTTGAAAGTATTTGTCAATATTAGAACCATGGCAAAACTTAGAACATACTGGGTTAAATATCTATTGGATAGGATCTAAAGCGTTGTTTGGATTCTGTAAAAGTAATTACTAAATCAAACACAATGGATAGACAAAAGAGACTCTCAACCCATATGAGTAAATCTAAGTAATGAATGCTTTAACTAAGTATAAAGCTAAGCTGTTATCACTAAAGTTAAGCATTATGAAGGACCTTGAAGAGGTGCCTTCACCTTATGTCACATGGCAATGCCAAGATTTTAGCAAGATTCAGTATCTCTTGAAACAGAATAAAGCTAAAGTTACATGGATAGATTTTAAAATGCAAATGGTTTTTGCATTACAATCAATCATGTATGATGTGATATATAGATCGCCAAGATAACTCGTGAACATTGGATGGTGACGAGTTTATACCAATCTCTATTGATCTGGATCAAAGATCATTGGAACAATATCAAGAACATCCAATACATTTGGAGATGTAGGATGAGCACTTGATAAGAGGAAGTGAAGATAACTAAAGTTTTGATGCTACATGCATTTGCCTAAGCAAAAGTTGAATCTTGTTGTTAGGCAAACCACAAACAAACACGGGCAATTAGGCGTCGTGATTAAAAGGTGGTTACATAGGTTCTAAACCATATGTGATGCATGGGAAACTGAATCAATGATTAGTTTCCAAGTTCTCAGTTGAAAGATGTAGCTCCCACATCTATGTGAACTAGTTAGAGCATTCCAAAAGGGAAGCATCATTTGAGATTCTACATAATTGAAATGAATTCATTATTGCCTAAGAAGCAATAAAAGGGAATTGGTTTTAGTGGGAGTTCTTCAATGAACTCAGGATTGATCACTGTCTGCTATCTGGATGATTTTCTAATGTAAATATGATTATCATCCTAAACAGCAATAAAAGAATAGATCATTCTATAAACATATTCAAAGACCTTTTCATCTTACATCGAACGGCTTTCGATAGAAAAGATGCTAAGAATAGCAAAGTATGATAAACTAAACCTCTGCATTGAATGAGACACAACAATCATATGCAGAAATGGGATCAAGTTTGAGTTCCATGAATGTTTTAAGTATTGGGTGAAAGGCCTATATCTGTAAAACATTAAATGCTTGATTTTGGGTTTGAGGCCCACAAACTGGTAAGCATTTGGTTTAAACATTTATCATTTATGAAATCGTATTTCATAGATCATTTAATCTTGGTTTATTATTAAATGATAAGTCCATGTGATTCAAAACATTCAAATGGGATGTCAAGATTGATTCTTCGACAAAGAAACACACATAAGTGAACTTGAATATTGAAGTGACACTTGTCTGAATCACAAGTGGGAGACTGAAGGAAATATGTCCTTCAACCAAGGTGCATTTAGTCTAATACCAAGGTTCAAATTAATTGCGAACAATTAAGTCAGTGAGATCAAGTGATCGGAACAGCTAGCTGGAGCAATGCTTCCGATTAGTGAGTTCTAATGAATATTAAGCTCACAACTTACTCTTGACTGAACCTACAAGGTCACACCAATGACACGTAACAGATCACCGGATTAAATGAATCGGAAATTCATTTAATAGCTTTTCGTGAATTAGTTTGGAAAACATAAATATACGATATGACGTTGGATCGGAATCGTATATCGTATTGCGTATATTCACACGTGCAACCACCTTGTAAGGACCTTCAGCCCTAGGCATAAGCTTGTTCTTGTGTTTGCTTGAAAAATGCTCTTTCCTCAAATGAACCCAAACCAAATCACCTTCGACAAACACCCGAGGCTTGCGATTGTTATTTGATTTCTGTTTATAAGAGGCATAAGCTTCAATACGGTCACGAACTTGTTGGTGCAATTTCATCATAGATTTCAACTTGGCATTGGCATCTTTGTGAACCAACTCATCTTTCGGCAATGGAATAAGATCCAATGGAAAATATGGATTAATCCCATATACCACTTCAAATGGAGAATGACTAGTAGCATAAGTAGGAGAACGATTATAAGCAAATTCAGCGTGAGGAAGCTTGACATCCCAATCCTTTTGCTCTTACTTACCAACCCTCGTAGCAACGTTCCCAAGGTTCGATTTGTAACCTCCGTTTGCCCATCCGTTTGAGGGTGATGTGAAGTGCTAAACAACAATTTGGTTCCCACCTTTCTCCACAATGTATTCCAAAAGTAACTAAAAAACTTGGAATGACGATGCGAAACAATAGACTTGGGAATTCCATGCAAACGAACAATCTCTTTATAATACAAACAGCCACATTACAAGCATCATCCGTTTTGTGACAAGAAACAAAGTGAGCCATCTTGGAAAATCTATCAACAACGACCATGATAGCATCCTTACCTACCATCATCTAGCCAATGGAGTGCGTATGGCCTAGGATGGGCTGTAGTGATTAAGCCTAATTTCCCTCCTCTTCATCGCCACTCTCATGAAACACAAATACGTCCCCCAACCTCTTCTTCTCTTCAAACAACTCCTCACGGCATTCAACAACTTCTCTCAAGGTCACTACCCATTTATTTGGACACGCATTTTGATAATGCCCAAACCCTTGACACTTAAAACAACGCACCTTGCACAAACTTGTTTCTTGGTTGAGTTAACTAATTTTGGGGCAGCCGTAGAATTACTTGAACCTACGGTACTAGGTGATGTGTTTGGTTTCAAGATAGGTTCGGATTTAGACCAAGACTTGGGCTTACCATCCATACTTGACCCTCCTTGGTTTTCCAATTTTAAACAAAGTCCACAAAGAGTATCAAAATCAGAATATGGATTGAAGGAAATATGTCCTTCAACCAAGGTGCATTTAGTCTAATACCAAGTTTCAGATTAATTGCGAACAATTAATTAAGTGAGATCAAGTGATCGGAACAGCTAGCTGGAGCAATGCTTCCGATCAGTGAGTTCTAATGAATATTAAGCTCACAACTTACTCTTGACTGAACCTACAAGGTCACACCAATGACACGTAACAGATCACCGGATTAAATGAATCGGAAATTCATTTAATAGCTTTTCAGGAATTAGTTTGGAAAACATAAATATACGATATGATGTTGGATCGGAATCGTTTATCGTATTGCGTATATTTGTAAGCTAGGCGAAACGAATAATCGTATAGTTCGACATTGGATCGTCAAGTACTATACGATAAATAATTGCCGTAAGGCATTGGACGCAAATACGAGAAGGCAACGCTGCCAGCCCAACGAGCCAAGGCGCGCAAGCGCGCAAGGCCCACTAGGCGTAGCAGCGATCCAGCGCGCACAAGGCCCATGCCTCGGCTGGGCGTGCGCGCATGTGAGGAGCAGGAGCAGCAGCACACACAGCGCGGCCCAAGGCCCAACGCCTGTGTGGTGCGCGCGTATGGGCTTGCGTGTGTTGTCCGGTTCTTGCCCTTGTGGCTTGGCCGGATAGTATTATAACCTAAAGGGTTATAATATTATTCTACACAAGTTTTCCTAACCTAATACACAATTCAGTTGACACACATCAAACCCTAAGGATGAGAGAGAAACCCTAATTCTCTCTCAGCCTGCATGGATGTGTTCTTCCCAAAAGCACAAACTCTTGAATGATTGTCTAAGCTACGATTATCAAGACGGATCTGATCGTGTTGGTGAACCAAGTAGAGGATCGACAAGTGGAGTTCTTTGCTCGTGTTCGTTGACAGATTACTTGGGAAAATACGCTTTGAATGTAAGTTTGCTTAATCTGTGCTTTATACATGTTTCCTGGCTTTGGGGATTGTTTCCGCACATGTTATTATGTTTAACTGTATTCCCCTACAGTGGTATCATGAGCCTTATGTATTCAAAGCATATTTTAGCATGTTATTTTTTTTTCCTGCTGTCGAAATTTTGGAATTTTTGGTGATTTTTTCGGATTTTTTATTGGATTATTGGATTAATCGCATAAGCTGTTCCGAAATCAAAAAGATTCGTTGTTTCCACTTTTCAAACCCTAATCGGATTGAAAACGATTTTCTAAGATCAATTCATGAGAATGGAATTGCAAAAACAGGCCTCGAAGTGTCGTTTTTTGGGAGTTTTTGTTAATTTTTTAATAAAAATTAAAAGTGTCGGAAAGTAATTCAATTAAAAGGTCAACCTAATCTACTCGGAATTGCTTGAAATTTTGACACGATGTCACTGGGTATATTCTTGATCTATGGTAAAAAATTCAGATTTTCGCGATATGTATAAACCTTAATTTTGCTTTCCCCAAATTCGTAAAATTTAGATCCTTAATTGATTTTTTAAATAATTTAGATCTAATAATTCGGTTAATTGGGAAAGGGAATATAATTTCACGGGTCATGGCTAATTTAAAAAATTATAGGATTAAAATTTTGAATGGTTTCGTTAATTTTATTCGCACTTAAACCTAATTATTAAAATCTGAAATTTAAATGTTTAAAGAACGATTTAAAGTTTTGGATTTTATTATTTAAAAGTTCAAAATTTTGGTTGATTCGTTCGTTCTTAAAATTTGAATATTGTTAGCCTTGATTTAATATTTTACGAAATTGGTTTGTCGTTATTTTATTCAATCGTAAAAACCGTTGTTTTTCGTTAAAAAAAAATCGTAACTTTTTATGAAAAAAAATATTAATGCAAAGTTCGTTTTTTTTAATTAAGTTGGTCCGTAGGCACGAACCAAAGGCACGAACACAAGGGTGGGGTGGACGTATGGCTCGACGAGCCATGCGGGCTGCCATGCCTGTGCCGAGCCGCAGCGACGCGGGCAGCAGCAAGCGAGATGCGTGCCGCGCGCGCGCTGGGCTAGGAAGGGGCAAGCAAGGCAGTGCCTTGGCTTGCGAGTGCTGCAACGAAGCAAGGCACGAGGCCTGCGACGGGCAGCGCTGCGATGAGCACGACGAGCGCGCAGGGCAGCGACGAGCTGTGGGCACGCGCGCACAGGCTGCGGGGTATGCAAGCTTGCTCGTGTGCCTCGTAGGCCTTACAAGGGCGCAATGGGCTGGGCGCAAGCCTAGCCCAACCATGCACTTGGACTTTTTTCCTTGAAAATTGTTTATTTCGTTGGGCTTAACATGTTTGCATTAATTTGGGCTAACGGGATATTTAATTTAATATTTAATTTGCTTGGGCCGGGCTGCAAGTTTTAATTTAATATTTTATAGTTAATTATCCGGAATAATTATTGGTTTGAGTGGGAGCCACTAAATGAAATTAAAATGAAATAATTATTTTTTAATTATTTTCGTAGGTCGCATTATTTTAATTAAATTCAATTTTAATTAGAATAAAGTATAAGGATTAATAATTTGGAAATTGATTAATCTTTTAGGACGCGTTTATGTGAACGTGAATTTTAATTAATTCACGTAAATACTTGCATAATTACATGGGCCATTTGTTTTAGCATACGAATGGGTGAATGCATAGAATGTATATTTTATGTAATGCAGGTACTCCAAGTGACTAGTATGGCCAATTTAGGATAGTTAAATACGGTCTGCGAACCGTTCTATCTTTGAATGTAAAGTTTTAAATATGGTCTGCGTACCATGGAAATTTTGATGTAATTTTATTATTTTCAAGTATTTCTAAGTTTAGAACTTTAAGTTAGCAATTGAACGAAGATTCAAGACGATGCCAAGCTAACAAGATGGTGATGAAGATTGGATGCTTCAAGACAAGATGTTTTGGGCCATACTAGTTCACCATTTATTTATGCATTTTGATATATATTATGCTTGAATGAATGTATGTATACTTTGCATGAATAGGTTGTCTTGTATGACTCGATTAGATTAAGTTCACTGAATAATCGAACCAACATAGAAACAACTAGGTCCAAACTAATATTGAGTTCAAAATTTTCCTTCCGAATCAAGCACTTACAAAAATCTAGGGATCTAAGATAGTAGGTTTCCGCCAAAGCGAGGTGCTAAAGTAGACTTAGATGGTAAGGCGTCCCAAAGGAGCACGTTGATTGTGGTTTCAACTCAAACAACAATGGCATTATGTTGTGGCAATGGGATAAATTATGGTATAAAATTATTAACCAAGAGTAATTTGGAGATTACTAGCAATAGGTTTTGCTTACCTAGAATCTTAAACTACTTAAGACATGCCAAAGCTGCTTAAGGATTTAGGACCTTTAGGGTCTTGGAATCGTTTCATTCATTATGGACCATGTTTTATTTTTTGCATGAATGAAATGTTTAATAGCTTTAATGATTGCGTGAATGCTTTTATTTCAAGTTATTAAAGTATGATAAATGTTTTCTTTGCTAGTTCATTATGTAGAATAGTACATCTTCAACCTTATTGCGTTCGGACAATAGAACTGCGATATTTCCTCGATCGATTGGTAACTAATTTTGACAGCGATTCTCAAAGAAAAGGAGAGTGAGAGTGTATCTTGAATGCTATTTTCTTATGGTGATCTTCATGGTTGTTCTCAAACTAAAATTTGAATGGTAGACCAGTTGGACCTCATATATTCAGAATACTAGGTAGTTTTGGAATAATGAAGTATTGAGTTAAAGACTCATGTATAACCAATGGTTAACAACCAATTTTCTTTTGATTCGATAATGAACTAGACTCATTGGATGCGATCATTCAAAGTGAATAAAAGAAAGGGACTTTGTAAGCATAACAAAGTAAGAAGATCGAGCAAAGAGTAAAATCTTTAGGACTATAAGAAAACGTGCTAGAAAGGATAGGAAAAGAAACAAAAGAAATGAATTCAAGATTCAATTTCTACCTTGAAGTTAATGTTAAAGAGAAACGACTTAGCAAATAAACTCCTATGGTATTAGATTACCGCTTGAGGTTCTAACTCCAGTTAAGAACTCAAATTCCGGGGCTAAGTCTGGTTGTTGACCTACAAGTGGGAAATGAAGCAAAGTTGTGCTACGTTAATTGTAGGGTAATCATGTTTGTTTTGAAGTCCTTCTAAAGGCTGGAACTTAATGGCATTATGTTCCATTAATCATCATAATCAATTTCTGTTTGGACAACGGAAAAACTCACATTCAAAGTAAACACAAACATTTGTTGAGTGTTTATTTGAATGAAATGGTCATTTAAGGGTTGAGTCATATGATTGATTAATAAACAAACGAATCTCTTCACACTCAAACTTCAGAAGGTACAAATCAAACATTTTGATTTGTGTTCCACATATCTTTGGCAATGTCATACGACCATATCAACAAGACAACATTCTAAGATTCCATGGCAAGGATTTCTGAAAGTTGGTTAATTTAAGACACATGGGTCTTGCTTGTTGAACATGACATAGAAATGGACTATTATTAGAAGTTTCTAGACAATAAAGTTCATGGGCCAAAGATGGATTTGATGACTTGTCTATTTCACAAGAATTTGAGAAAATATGGCTATATTTACTCAATGTGAAATATGTGAAATGCTTCAATGCGATTCACAAAAGGGTATAAAATCAACTTGGCAAGAATTTTGGAACATCTAGGCTGGGTCAAGGTGATGTTTGCATGATCCAAGAAAGATTATCTAGATTGTTTATATGGCATTATAACAATCGAAGCTCCATAAGAATATTGTATGTCCAAATGGAGAAATCGGAATCTATTCGATTAACGATAATCACGACTATTTTCCTATATAGTTTCTAAATGATACTCTCAATTGACTATCACACTAAAAAAGGTTGTCGAAGCTAAGGATAAGATGTCATAAGGATTGAATTTCGGTTCAGTACATCTTTTCAGTACATATATATCTAGGGTTGTCAAACCCAGTGGGAGTTAGTGTTTACATCAAACAAACTCAAGAATAGATATATGTTTCTTTATGAGCGACTCATAGAAACAAAAGGTATTGATTCTACCACAAATCTGAGAACATATGGTTGTTGCTTAAGATAATGTCTTTTAGGAAACCATCATATTTCCAAAAAGGCAAGTGGGAGAAAAATGACCTCGAATGGACTTCGAGTCAAGCAACAAACAAATGTAGGATACTTAGGAGTCTTTGGAAAACCTCCGTACTTAGAAGCCTTTGGAAGATCTTCAGGAAGACTTTAGAAGTGCTTCAAGAGAATCCTAATACTCAAAGGACTTGAGTAAGGTCTTTATAGACACAAACGTTTGATGTTCAATACCTAGGTAAATCGTATAAGGAATAGAATTCAACCAAGATAGATACATAGAATCTTGAAGAATGAAAACTATGAAGACTTTGGAAAGTGCTTCAAAAACATACGACTTACAGGTTAGCTACGACGAATTAAAAATTCCCAAGTATGGTTTGAGCCCATCAAAAACATAAGTACAGTTCGAGGCCATACAAAATGGTTTGAGGCCATTTCATCCAAAGTACCTTCCTCTTAAAGAATCAAATCTATGATTTGGTTGAAATGCATAAAGGGTTCACTCCCATTGGTTGCAAACATGTTTTCTAAACATACAACGTTGATTTGCATAAGGTGTTCACTCCCATTGGTTGCAAAAATGTTTTCAAAACATACAAAGATGATATTGTATAGACATACAAAAGAGAAGCTAGATTGGTGGTTAAAGATTGTAAACAACTTCACGGCGTTGATAATGTTGAAATCTTTTTCACCAAGTCGGAATGCTTGAACTATTTTGGATAAATCTAGCAATCATTGCATATGGCAATATGGCAATTGAAAAACGAAACACCTTACTCAATTGGACTTCTAGAAAGGAATTGTGTACATCACACAATGTAAAAGTTTTGGATGCTAGATAAAAGAGCAAGCTTAAGAAATCTATTCGTAGATTAAAGCATGCAAGTGGGAATTGGACTATATTTGTCTAAAAGGCTATTGAACAATCATAGCTTTATGAAAATATGGATCATCTTATAGATGAGGAGTTTAGTGGGAGCTAAGTCAAGTTTATTGGTTCTATATATGAGATACAAATCTCTCTATTAAAAATGACATTCAAATTCGAAATGGTTAGATTTGAAAGTATTTGTCAATATTAGAACCATGGCAAAACTTAGAACATACTGGGTTAAATATCTATTGGATAGGATCTAAAGCGTTGTTTGGATTCTGTAAAAGTAATTACTAAATCAAACACAATGGAGAGACTCAAAAGAGACTCTCAACCCATATGAGTAAATCTAAGTAATGAATGCTTTAACTAAGTATAAAGCTAAGTTGTTATCACTAAAGTTAAGCATGAAGGACCTTGAAGAGGTGCCTTCACCTTATGTCACATGGCAATGCCAATATTTTAGCAAGATTCAGTATCTCTTGAAATAGAATAAAGCTAAAAGTTACATGGATAGATTTTAAAATGCGAATGGTTTTTGCATTACAATCAATCATGTATGATGTGATATATAGATCGCCAAGATAACTCGTGAACATTGGATGGTGACGAGTTTATACCAATCTCTATTGATCTGGATCAAAGATCATTGGAACAGTATCAAGAACATCCAATACATTTGGAGATGTAGGATGAGCACTTGATAAGAGGAAGTGAAGATAACTAAAGTTTTGATGCTACATGCATTTGCCTAAGCAAAAGTTGAATCTTGTTGTTAGGCAAACCACAAACAAACACGGGCAATTAGGCGTCGTGATTAAAAGGTGGTTACATAGGTTCCAAACCATATGTGATGCATGGGAAACTGAATCAATGATTAGTTTCCAAGTTCTCAGTTGAAAGATTTAGCTCCCACATCTATGTGAACTAGTTGGAGCATTCCAAAAGGGAAGCATCATTTGAAATTCTACATAATTGAAATGAATTCATTATTGCCTAAGAAGCAATAAAAGGGAATTGGTTTTAGTGGGGGTTCTTCAATGAACTCAGGATTGATCACTGTCTGCTATCTGGATGATTTTCTAATGTAAATATGATTATCATCCTAAACAGCAATAAAAGACTAGATCATTCTATAAACATATTCAAAGACCTTTTCATCTTACATCGAACGGCTTTCGATGGGAAAAATGCTAAGAATAGCAAAGTATGATAAACTAAACCTCTGCATTGAATGAGACACAACAATCATATGCAAAAATGGAATCAAGTTTGAGTTGCATGAATGTTTTAAGTATTGGGTGAAAGGCCTATATCTATAAAACATTAAATGCTTGATTTTGGGTTTGAGGCCCACAAACTGGTAAGCATTTGGTTTAAACATTTATCATTTATGAAATCGTATTTCATAGATCATTTAATCTTGGTTTATTATTAAATGATAAGTCCATGTGATTCAAAACATTCAAATGGGATGTCAAGATGGATTCTTCGACAAAGAAACACACATAAGTGAACTTGAATATTGAAGTGACACTTGTCTGAATGACAAGTGGGAGACTGAAGGAAATATGTCCTTCAACCAAGGTGCATTTAGTCTAATACCAAGGTTCAAATTAATTCCAAACAATTAAGTCAGTGAGATCAAGTGATCGGAACAGCTAGCTGGAGCAATGCTTCCGATCAGTGAGTTCTAATGAATATTAAGCTCACAACTTACTCTTGACTAAACCTACAAGGTCACACCAATGACACGTAACAGATCACCGGATTAAATGAATCGGAAATTCATTTAATAACTTTTCGGGAATTAGTTTGGAAAACATAAATATACGATATGACGTTGGATCGGAATCGTATATCGTATTGCGTATATTCGTAAGCTAGGCGAAATGAATAATCGTATAGTTCGACATTGGATCGTCAAGTACTATACGATAAATAATTGTCGTAAGGCATTGGACGCAAATACGAGAAGGCAACGCTGCCAGCCCAACGAGCCAAGGCGCGCAAGCGCGCAAGGCCCACTAGGCGTAGCAGCGATCCAGCGCGCACAAGGCCCATGCCTCGGCTGGGAGCGCGCGCATGTGAGGAGCAGCAGCAGCAGCGCACACAGCGCGGCCCAAGGCCCAACACCTGTGTGGTGCGCGCGTATAGGCTTGCGTGTGTTGTCCGGTTCTTGCCCTTGTGGCTTGGCCGGATAGTATTATAACCTAAGGGGTTATAATATTATTCTACACAAGTTTTCCTAACCTAATACACAATTCAGTCAACACACATCAAACCCTAAGGATGAGAGAGAAAACCTAATTCTCTCTCAGCCTCCATGGATGTGTTCTTCCCAAAAGCACAAACTCTTGAATGATTGTCTAAGCTACGCTTATCAAGACGGATCTGATCGTGCTGGTGAACCAAGTAGAGGAACGACAAGTGGAGTTCTTTGTTCGTGTTTGTTGACAAATTACTTGGGAAAATACGCTTCGAATGTAAGTTTGCTTAATCTTTGCTTTATACATGTTTCCTGGCTTTGGGGATTGTTTCCGCACATGTTATTATGTTTAACTATATTCCCCTACATGGATAAAGGTCTACGGTATTGGCAATATTGTAGTTTAAACCCCTTAAAAATCTAGACAGTTTTTGTTCCTCAATTTCCCTCACTAAAGACAACTTTTCAAACTCATCAATATATTCAACCATACTCATTTTCCCTTGCCTCAATTCAGCAACTTTACGATAAGTCGTTATTCTATGAGTCATTGGCACATACCTTTTACGTAGCTTACTTTTCAAAGACTCCCAAGAGGTGATTTTCTCCTTCCCATCACGAATTCTCTTGGATTCCAGTCCTTCGAACCACAATGAAGCTCCTCGTCCTAGCTTCAATATGGCATACTTACAACGCTTCTCATCATCAATGTCCTTGAAATCGAACATTCGCTCTATCTTGCGCTCCCATTCCAAATAAGTTTCCTGGTCTGTTCCACCAACAAATTCAGGAAGTTCCGTGACTTTGAATTCATCCACAACCCCTAGTGGATCACGTCTAGGATGCCTTCAAAATCCCCCATCTCGAACGTTCTTTAAGGATTCTTGGAGATGTTGTAGAAAGTGTGGATCGTCAAAATCCATTTTAGCTCGTAAGAATCACGAACAGCAGCTCTGATACCACAATTGATACAAGTTTAAAAACTCATTGTATGAGTAAGGATAGTTGATTAACAAGCTAGACATATAGCTCGTCAAATGTGATTGAAAGGCAAGACCTATTGACTCACAATCGGCTCTTTGAGTAGGAAACACGTCCAAAACAAAGAAAAGGTTGAATTATAATCAATAGTTCAAAGTAAACTGAAAACAAGTGTTTATTCTTCAAAATTGGTTGTTTTATTCCATTCAACAAGCTGGCTATAAATAGCCTAAACAATAAGCTAAAAACCGGTGGTTACAAGAGTTTTAAACAGCCATTTAAAATCCATTTAAGAGCCTTTAAAACCGGTGGTTATAAAGCTCTAAAATCCTCCTAATTCAGTCACCAATTTGGAGGTTACAAAGGCTTAAAACCCTCCTTACAAACAGGAATTTTTAAAGCTAAGTACAAGACTGAATTTAAATGGGATTAACACAATTGTCCCCTTATTAAATTGAATTAAACAAAAACAAATAAAGATAAGCTTAAATGGACCATCAAACGCACTTGATTAAACGGACCATCAAACGCACTTGATTAAACGGGCCATCAAACGCACTTGATTAAATGGGCCATCAAATGCACTTGATTAAACGGGCCATCAAACGCACTTGATTAAACAGACCATCAAACGAACTTGATTAAACGGACCATCAAACGCACTTCATTAAACGGACCATCAAACGCACTTCATTAAACGGACCATCAAACGACTCACTCAATCCAAGTCACCATGCACACAAAATGAGCCATCGAACCTAAATCAGCTTTGGTTCCAATTGTTAGCATAAGACCGTCACCTTGACCATCACCTTCATCCATGACGGTATCATCCCCTCCCCCTTTAAAAGGAATTGACCTCAATTCAGCAAAGCCATCATTATCAAGATAGGGTGAGAGGTCACCTACATTGAAAGTAGCATGGACACCATAATCTCCCGGAAACTCGATCTTGTAAGCATTATCATTCACACGTGCAACCACCTTGTAAGGACCTTCAACCCTAGGCATAAGCTTGTTCTTGCGTTTGCTTGGAAAACGCTCTTTCCTCAAATGAACCCAAAGCAAATCACCTTCGACAAACACCCGAGGCTTGCGATTGTTATTTGATTTCTGTTTATAAGAGGCATTGGTAGCTTCAATACGGTCACAAACTTGTTGGTGCAATTTCATCATAGATTTCAACTTGGCATCGGCATCTTTGTGAACCAACTCATCTTTTGGCAATGGAATCAGACCCAATGGAAAATATGGATTAATCCCATATACCACTTCAAATGGAGAACGATTATAAGCAAATTTAGCGTGATCAAGCTTGACATCCCAATCCTTTTGCGTCTTGCTTACCAACCCTCGTAACAACGTTCCCAAGGTTTGATTTGTAACCTCCGTTTGCCCATCAGTTTGAGGGTGATGTGAAGTGCTAAACAACAATTTGGTTCCCACCTTTCTCCACAATGTATTCCAAAAGTAACTTAAAAACTTGGAAGATCCGAAACAATAGTCTTGGGAATTCCATGCAAACGAACAATCTCTTTATAATACAAATCAGCCACATTACAAGCATCATCCGTTTCGTGACAAGCAACAAAGTGAGATATCTTGGAAAATCTATCAACAACGACCATAAACCCATCCTTACCTCTTTGAGTACGAGGCAAAGCTACTATTAAATCCGTAGAAACATCTTCCCAAGAAAGAACCGGAACTGATAATGGTGAGTACAAACCGGGCTTGAAAGAACTCTTGGCCATATGACAAGTCACGCACTTACCCACAATGTTCGTTACATCGCCCAACATTTTAGGCCAAAGAAATGATCCTTCAATATCTCCAAGGTCTTAGCTATGCCAAAGTGACCAGCCAACCCTCCACCATGAGCCTCACAAACTAGTAGCTCACAAATTGAGTGCTTGGGAATACAAAGACGATTGCCTTTGAATATAAACCCATCTTGCAACATTTACTCTCCATAGGCACCAACTGCACATTTCTCAAATGCAACTCCAAAGTCACCATCATCACGATAGTAGTCTTTCAAGGTCTCAAACCCCAATACACGAACATCAAGTGTAGCAAGCAAAGTATATCTCCGTGATAATGCATCATCCACCACATTGCTCTTACCATCTTTGTACTTCGAAGAAAAATGAAAGGATTGTAAGAACTCACCCCATTTAGCATGCCTTGGACTCAATTTTTGTTGCCCAATAATATACTTCAAAGATTCATGGCCAGAATGCAAGACAAAGTGACTAGAACGCAAATAATGACTCCAATGATTCAAAGCTCTAATAATGGTATAAAACTCTTTATCATAAGTGCAATAATTCAAACGAGCACCCCCTAACTTTTCCGAAAATAAGCTATGGGACGTTTACCTTGGATCAAAACAGGACCAATTCCCACACAACTAGTATTGTGGGCAAAATTACCGTACCATCGTGTACCAATAAGGATGTGACACGTGGCCCGTATTGCGCCCCGTAAGCAAAGACCATACAACGTCTATTCTGTAGAATAAGTGTCAGTCCATGTATCTCTAGGGTATACGTATTTGTATTATGTACGTATAATTACATATAATGTATCTAAACTTAATGGGCACATGTAATCAATACTCTACAATGGGCACAAAGGCCCAAATGGCCCACTTATGTCTAAAAGGCCAGGAAATTGTAAAAGGGAAGGACATGTGTCCTCCTCCCATAGCTTAGCCAATCAGGTGAAGAGAATGTTAGGTCATTCCTACCAAAACCTAGTACTATAAATAGCCCCATTTCCCTAGAAAAAGGGGTCACAATCAATACAATTAAGAACAATTACTGTTCTGCCTTCTCTCTACTTTCTCTCTCTATAAAAATACATTCTTGCTAAGATCTCAGTTACTAGAAAACTTCCAGGTTATCTCACCGGAAAAACCCCACAACATTTGGCGCCGTCTGTAGGGAGGTACGGTAGCATGGAAGATCAACGACAGGACAATGATACTGGGCGGCCTAAGTGAGTGGAGCGGCCACCCCTGGAAAGAGAAATGCCGGCTGAGCATCAGACGCCGGCCCCGAGAATCACCGGAGAGGCCGCCCGGGTCTTTGCGGTAGGGCACACACCTCGTCACGCCGTCGAGGTAGAGGTTCTCAGTGAAGAGGACGACCAGGCCAATCGCACCCCTCCAGGTGGACACCTGGATCCTCGGGCAGATACCGTAATAGAGGAGAACCCAGATATGCCCGTCTCTGTGGGTGCTCTTCGGGCTATTTTGGCCGAGTTCCAAGCTGATATGGGCAAGACAGTTAATGTTGAGGTGCAGAAGAGCATGCTGATTTACACCACTGCTGCGGCTGCAAATCATGAGGGACCGGCAAGCAATAGGCCAACACTTTCTTTGCGTCCCCCAAACGTCTGGACCAGGCAGACAGGCGAGGACCTGAGGAGGCGGCCGCCATGGATCCTGTGTATCACATTCAGGAGGGGGTGTCCAACATGGCCCTAGGACACACCACCCCTTTTGCAGACACCATTATGAGAGCACCAAGGGAGCCCAAGGTCAAGCCGCCCAACATTGATGCCTATGATGGGACTACGGACCCAGACATGCATCTCTTAGTTTACAGACATCACATGTATGTTCAAGGAACAACCGACTCAACTTGGTGTAAGTACTTCCCAGGAACAGTGAAAGGGGTAGCGTCTAAGTGGTTTGAGAGGCTCCCAGCTAGAACCATTCGCTCCTTTTCGGAGCTTGAGTTATTGTTTTCCACTCGGTTCATGGCTCACAAAGAAGATAAGAAAACGAGCATGCACTTGAGTCGAATTCAGCAAGGGAAAGACGAGTCTCTGAGAAGCTATGTAAAAAAATTCAACTTGGAGGCGGGGCAAATCCCAGATTTGCCGGATGGTGTGGCATTTGATAACTTTATCCGAGGGCTTAAGAAGGGCTCGTTCAAGTTTGATCTGGTAAAGAAAAGTGTGCGAACCATGGCAGAGGTGTTAGATGAGGCCGAGGCCTTCATTCACGCAACAGAAATTTACAGCGTCCCAAAAGATCCCAGGGGAAGTGATACCGCTGAGCCGGCGGCAAAAAAAGGAAAAATTTGAGAAGAAGAGTCGGCCTAACGGGACGTGGGCTATTGCAAAAGAGTCGGACAGGGCTCCCGGGGCGGCAGACCAGAAGAGGTCCAGAGCTTATGACCGATAGCGCTTTTAGTATAACACAGACATGTACACAATTCTGATGGACGCTGGGTCCAAGTATGAGATTGATCGTCCATTCCCCATGAAGTCGCCACCAGAAAGCAGGGATCCCAAGCCGTACTGTCACTTCCATAGTGACATTGGACATGACACCAACGAATGTAAAAGCCTAAAAAGGGCACTGGACAGCCTAGCCACTAAGGGATTCCTAAAGACTAAAATTAGCAGAAATACGGGAGGTACAGGCAAACCATTCTACAAAAAGAACAAATCACCCCTCTCGGAAGAGGATGGTAACCGTACCGACCCAGAGTGTGTGGCAGTCATCTCAGGAGGATTGGCCGCCGGTGGACCGACCATGAGGGGTCAGAAAGATTATGCCAAGCGGGTGGGACAAGTGATGCTATCAGGCAAGGCCACAGCCGACCCGTTCCCAAAAGTAGAGATCGGCGAGGCCGACCGTGGAGAAATAGCCACCCCGCACGATGATCCCTTGGTAATTGAGTTGAAGGTCGCGAACCTGAGGGTTAGGCGTATCCTGGTTGATACCGGGAGCTCGTCAGACATAATCAGTCTTGAGTGCTCAAATCGGTTGCAACATGATTCCTCAAAGATTGAGAAAATCTACTACCCCATCATAGGTTTCGGAGGTAGTATCATCCATCCAGTCGCATCATTGCTCTTCCCCTGCGGATGGGAAATAAAAAAGAATTTCGACAAATGGACGTCCGTTTCCTCATAGTGAAAGACCTGACGGCATATAATATCATCTTGGGGTGTCCCACCTTGAATAGGGCAAAGGCTGTTGTCGTGACCCACCTGATGCTTCTTAAGTTTGTCTGTGATGATGGGAGCGTCAGCACCATACATGGTGATCAGCAACAAGCTAGAGACTGCTATTTAACAACCTTGAGTCCGGAAGCGTGGGGGTCAGGTGAAGAGAAAGACACGGTGGAAAACAAACGAAAATGTGGCGACACACAACCCAAAGTCGTCAAAGAAACATTAACTATCTCAGCAGGGCACATGGAAGAGAGACGACCAGAGCCTGTTGAGGCCCATTTCAATGTGGTATTAAACACAGATAAACCTGACAGAGTAGTGCCCATCGGGATTCCTCCTGACGACCCGCTGGCGGCAGAGTTGGTCCACCTACTGAGAGAATTTGAAGATATCTTTGCTTTCACAGTGGAAGAAATGCCGGGTATTGACCCTGTTGTGGCCGTCCATAAGCTGAATGTGGACCCAAACTTTAAACCGGTTCATCAGAAGAAAAGGAACCATGGGGAAGATAGAAATCAGGCGGCAGCGGCGGAAATACAGAAGTTGATGGATGCAGGGTTCGTCAGGCCTAGTCAGTACCCCGACTGGGTTGCTAATGTGGTCCTGGTCAAGAAACCAAACGGCACCTGGAGAATGTGTGTTGACTACACCAACCTCAATAAGGCATGTCCCAAGGACAGTTTCCCATTGCCTAAGATTGACCGGCTTGTCGACTCTACGGCGGGGCATGCTATGATGAGCTTCATGGATGCATACTCAGGGTTTCATCAGATCCCGTTGTGGCCTAACGACCAGGAAAAAACGTCATTTGTTACTGAACAAGGCCTTTACTGCTACAAAGTGATGCCGTTTGGATTAAAAAAATGCACCGGCCACCTTTCAGCGTCTTATTAACACTGTGTTCAACAAGCAGCTCGGCAGAAATATTGAAGCTTATATTGATGATATGATCGTGAAAAGTAAGCTGTGGGCGGCACACATAACTGATCTTAGGGAGACATTTGAGACTATTCGAGCTTACAACATGAGATTGAATCCTAAGAAGTGTGTGTTTGGGGTGACGTCAGGCAAATTCTTAGGTTTCTTGATTGATGAAAGAGGAATTGAAGCCAACCCAGACAAGATCCAGGCTGTAATTGATATGAGCTCACCAAAGACAGTAAAAGAGGTCCAGCGGCTCATAGGTTGCTTGGCCGCCCTGGGCAGATTCGTTTCCAGGGCCGGAGACAAGTGTTACTACTTTTTTAGGGCAATCAGAAAGAAGGCTAAGTTCGAATGATCGGACGAAGCCGAGGCGGCGTTGGTCAGATTAAAGGAACACTTGCATACCTTACCTCGTCTTGTTAGCCCCTTGCAGGGAGAGACTTTATACATGTATCTCGCCGTGTCCGAACACTCGTTGAGTGCCGTTCTACTGACAGAGAGGGAGGGAATACAGATGCCAGTATACTTTGTCAGTCATGTTCTTCAAAATGCTGAAGTTAGATACCCCACAGTGGAAAAGTTTGGCTTAGCCCTGTTCATGGCCAGCAAAAAGCTCCGTCCTTATTTCTTAGCTCACAAAATAGTGGTCTATACAGATCAACCGCTTAAACTGCCCTTCACAAAGCTGGAGGCGTCAGGACGAATGCTGAATTGGGCAATAGAGCTGAATGCCTTTGATATCACCTATGAGCCGAGGAAAGCTGTCAAGGGGCAAGCATGTGTCGACTTTATTGTTGAAATGACGAGGCCTGACTTTGCTAAGAATACAAAGACTGTGTGGACATTGTACGTAGATGGCTTGTCCACGCAGAATGGATGTGGAGCTGGGATAATCTGTCATTCCCCAGAAGGAGATACCTTTGAGTATGCTATGCGATTTAACTTTCAGGCGTCAAATAATGAAGCCGAGTATGAAGCCCTACTTTGTGGCATAAAAATGTGTAAGGCGGCAGGCGCCGAGGAGATTGTAGCACTATCCAACTCTCAATTGATTGTGAGCCAAGTTAATGGGACCTACAAAGCTAGGGATCCGACGATAGTCAAATACATGCAGGCCGTCCATCAGGAAGTAGAGCCACTGAAAAGCTTTGAAGTAAGACAAGTCCCTCGCTCGGAAAATAACCAAGCTGATGCCTTGTCAAAATTGGCCAGTTCTGCGTCTTGTGATACTCCTCGGCACGTGTTTTTGGAGGTAAAAGAGCACAAAAGTATTGAGCAAATGGAGGTGGAAACCCTTGACAGGACCTCCACATGGATGGATGACATAGTAAACTTCAAAATGAATGGAGTCTTGCCAGAGGACACGAGACAAGCGGAAAAAATTCAGAAGAAATGCTCTTGGTTTGAAATGTGGAACGACACCCTTTACAAAAAGGCCTACTCTCGTCCTTTGTTAAGATGTGTGACGCCTGAAAAAGGACAGGAAATTCTAGAAGACCTTCACCAAGGATTGTGTAGCTCGCATATTGGTGGAAGGGCCTTGGCTGAAAAGGCACTTCGAACTGGCTATTACTGGCCGACTCTTAAGGATGATGCAATCTCACTGGTCAAGAAGTGTGACAAATGCCAGCGCTTTGCTCACCTAATACATCGGTCGTCAAGAGTCTTGACGCCCATCACGAGTCCAATTCCATTTGCTAAGTGGGGAATGGATCTCCTAGGCCCATTTACCGCCGCTCCGGGAGGGAGGCGTTACGTCATCGTTGCCGTAGATTACTTCACCAAATGGGTGGAGGCAGAAGCGCTCAAAAACATAAAAACCGCTGATGTAAGGGCATTCATTTGGAAGAATATCATGACTCGTTTTGGGATTCCGCAGGCTATAGTCTTTGATAATGGGCCTCAGTTTGAGACGCCTAAGCTGAAAGAGTGGCCGGCAGACCACGGCGTAACTTGTTTTGCATCAGTCGGACGTCCCCAAGCCAATGGCCAGGTTGAGGCATTTAACAAAATCATCTCTGAAGGGATGAAAAAGAAGCTTGACAAAGCCAAAGGTCTATGGGCTGACGAGCTGCCAAACATTTTGTGGTCGATCCGTACCACGGCTAAGAACTCAACCGGCGAAACACCCTTCTTGCTAGCCTATGGTGCCGAGGCTGTTTTACCCATAGAGATGTGTGAACCAACTTTGAGGGTCATGCTGTATGATGAAAATGCTAACTGGGAGATGAATGGCGAGAGAATACAACAAGAAAGTCTCTAACAGAGTGCTCAAAGTGGGAGATTTTGTACTTCAAAAAATGGAATCCACAGGCCGGGCAAATGAACAGGGTAAGCTGACGCCCACTTGGGAAGGACCCTACGAGATCTATGATGAGGTCAGAGATGGAACGTATCGCATTCAAGACATGCAAGGCCGACCTATTCTGCGCACTTGGAATGCTGACAACCTCAAGAAATATTTCTTCTAGACATGTGCTAGCTTTGTCTTACTTGGAACGATCCATTGCCTAAGGGGAAGCCTCTAATGGTCCTAATAGGGTAGCAATCACTTTTGTAAGCGGCTAAATTCGCCATGCAAAGTTATAAATAATACTACTCTATTCCTTTCATATCATTTATTACTCGTAAGTCGAATATCAAAGCCTAATTGAATGACGGCCTGAGAAGTGGCCTAGATTAGCACCTATACATAACAAGCCTAATTGTTTGAGGCCTAAGAAGTGGCCTAGATTAGCACTGAGTTATAGGCTGATCACCTATTCAACTCACACTCCTACGGGAAAGCATGCCGCAATTAAACCGCCTAGGGGCACATTAGCTCACGAATGGCGTAATAAAAAGCCCTGCGGCAAAACTAATCTGGTGACAATGTTGGTTTGCTCAAAAGCCCCACGGCAAAATTAACTTCGTGACAAAGGTGGTTTGTTAAAAAGCCCCGCGGCAAAACTAACCTTGTGACAATGTTGGTTTGCTCAAAAGCCCCACGGCAAAATTAACTTTGTGACAAAAGTGGTTTGCTCAAAAGCCCTGCGGCAAAATTAACTTTGTGACAAAGGTGGTTTGCTAAAACGCCCTGCGGCAAGGACGACCTTGGAACGAGGGTGGTTTACTCAAAAGTTATGCGGCAAAAAAGTTCTTTGAAAAGGGTGTTACGTATCCCTTATTTGATTGTCCACTCCATTTGACGAGCATGTCTAGCGACAATCATACCTATTGATTGACTTGCGTCAATCAATGTCGTAGTAGACACGCTCGTCAAAGACTGTGCCGACCACCCAAGCGCCGAGCACATACTCAGGTGCCCGCGGCGGAAACGACCATGAGGCAAAAGTTGTCTGCCCAAATGGGCGGCGGCACGAATATCCGTGGAACAAAGGGTTGTCTGTGCATGTTCTTGATCGTCCACTCCATTTGACGAGCATGTCTAGCGGCAATCATACCTATTGATTGACTTGCGTCAATCAATGTCGTAGTAGACACACTCGTCAAAGACTGTGACGACCATACCTATTGATTGATAGCACCCCTGGAAAAAATCAAAGTACGAAAAACGAATAAACACGACATAGAAGAAGCAACAGAAGCAACCTACTTATAGAACAACGCCCATTGAAAGGCGTGCAAAAGTAGCCCAAACAAAAAAGAGAGAAATTGTTGTGTGCTCATCAGGCACAATGATACAAACGCCAACGGCGCCAAAACTTGATAAAGTAATTGTTTTTTCCCTTAGGCATGAGAACACAAAACTTTATAAAGCAGAAGGAAGCAAATCAGGGACCAGCCGCATCGTCCTCATCATCGGAGGGTACAAACTCAGGGGGCGGCTGGCCGAGACGCTCAGTAGCCAACACAGCAGCACTGTGTTCTAAGCGCCGCTGGAACCACGCGACGTCATACTCCTCCATGTGGTTCTCCCAGGCATGCTTAACGGCGTCCTTCGCCGCCTGCTCCCCCTGATCGTAGGACTCGAGAAGACGCTCGCGCAGGGTGCGAACCTGCGACCTTGCAGTCTCCAGTTCCCCTCAAAGATGCTCGGCTTCCTCAGCCGCCTCTTTGACTTGGGGGTACTCCCGCAGCTGGTCCTGAAGCGTCTGTATTTCCGCCGCTGCCGCCTTGGCCTCCTCGACCATCGCCACCATGTCCTTGTCCTGCGCAAAGACCTTCTTTAGCAGCTCGGCCTTATCAGACCGCAACGAAGCCACCTCCTTTGCCTGAAGGTCTATGGTCGTCTGCATCTGCAAGCGGACCTCTTCAATTGATTTGAACGCATAATCACCATGGTGGGTGGACTCGGCCACTTGAGCTTTGAGCTCCTCAGCAGTGCGGGTCTTCCAACCCTTGCAGAATTCCATGCGGCAGAACAACTGCAAAAGGGGCTACATGTTAGTAAAAGATCTAAAAAGAAAAATAGAAAAAAAACACATACAAAAATTGGAAACAGACTCACGTCGAGTAGAGTTGGATGGCACCAAACTGGGCATCGGTCTTACGGCCAGGAAGAGAAGCAACGTACTCCGCTGGGACGGCCTTAAACACTTTGCGGCATATAGCCACCCTATCCCTTGACGAATAGTGAGGAGTAGCGGGTATATTCTCGTCCTCTGCAGCAGCTGCTTCCTTCCCTTTGTTTTTAGCTATAGGAAAAACAACGACCTTAGGATGACGCGGAGAGTAAGAAGAACTGCCAGATGAGGCTCGATACGTCTGTACGACGTTTGAATAAAACTTACCGCCCGATGACCTAGCTCGGCGGGCCACCTCCGCAGGAATCTGAGAGCGGACATTGGCCGGAATTCCAGCAAGAGGGTCCTCCAGCTCGACCTGGTTCCCGCCAGACTTTGATTTGGACACCAAGTCCACAATCGCAGAGGGCTTGTCTACAACCTGCTCATCATCGGCAGGATGATCCCCCTCGGCGGCCTGCGACTCGCCCTTCTTGACCAGACGCCGGGGTTTGGACTTTGGCTTCTTAAAGGTGCTCGGGGTCTCCGAGACGGCAGGAGCTGACCTCATTTTTAGCTGGGAAAGGGTCGTTCCCTTCGTCCTTCCCGCCGCCTTCGCCGCGTCCTTCGCTTGCTGACCATGAACACAAGGAGAATCAGTAAATTGGTCACAGGCCACTCACAAGATAGGGGCTCGTCATTAAAAAGGACGCTCGTCCAAAACAATGTGACAAGGTGTACTTTAGCAATCACAAGTTACTCTCACAGAAGTGACTCGTCATCAAAAAGAGACGACCCGCACATTTATGCCGTGGGGCATCACATTGATCACAGGCCACTCACAGGATAGTGGCTCGTCATTAAAAAGAGACGCCCACAAAATTGTGACGTGGGACATCCCTGTGATCACAAGTCACTCTCAAAGATGTGACTCGTCACCAAAGGAGACGACCCGCACATTTATGCCGTGGGGCATCACATTGATCACAAGTCACTCTCAAGGAACTGACTCGTCATCAAAAAAGACGCCCAGAAAATTGTGACGTGGGACATCTCTGTGATCATAAGTCACTCTCAAAGAAGTGACTCGTCATCAAAAGAGACGCCCACAAAATTGTGACGTGGGACATCTCTGTGATCACAAGTCACTCTCGAAGATGTGACTCGTCACCAAAAGGAGACGACCCGCACATTTATGCCGTGGGGCATCACATTGATCACAAGTCACTCTCAAGGAAGTGACTCGTCATCAAAAAAGACGCCCAGAAAATTATGACGGGGGCATCTCTGTGATCACAAGTCACTCTCAAAGAAGTGACTCGTCATCAAAAGAGACGCCCACAAAATTGTGACGTGGGACATCCCTGTGATCACAAGTCACTCTCGAAGATGTGACTCGTCACCAAAGGAGACGCCCGCACATTTATGCCGTGGGGCATCACATTGATCACAAGTCACTCTCAAAGAAGTGACTCGTCATCAAAAGAGACGCCCACAAAATTGTGACGTGGGACATCTCCGTGATCACAAGACACTCTCAAAGAAGTGACTCGTCACCAAAGGAGACGCCCGCACATTTATGACGAGGAACATCCCTGTGATCACAAGTTACTTTTCTCTTAAGAAAAAAGTGGCTCGTCATCAAAAGAGACGCCCGTACATTTATGACGTGAGCACTCTATTCAAAACAAAGGCTAAATCAAATAGGTTTGGCACACACCTTCTCTTCCAGCTCGGCCTTAGCCTTCTTCATCTTGGCTTCATAAATGTCAGCCATCCAGTCGGTCAGGTCCCCCTTGCCTTTATCTGCTTCAGATAACTTGCTCATTCCCCTTCTGCACACAAAAAGGGAGATGGTTAGAGAAAGAATAGAACAAAGGGAGACGACATACAACCTAACATTCTACCTTGGGTCATAGAATATCCTAAACCCACAGCATCCAAAAACGCTTCGTCCCGTAACTGACTTATGTGCAGCAACCACTCGGTCGACACATGGAATGTCTTGTCAGCAGTCAGATGGTAGGTGTTGGCCTTGAACAACACCGTTATGTGATCCCACTCGTCCGCTGTAAGGGATGGGAGACCCTCGTCATGCTCCATGTAATTGGTCGTTCTGCTCCAACGGCTCATTCTGTCGTACATCTCCTCGTCATCAGTGTGAAACACCACCATCGCTTCCTCCACTTGTGCCACTTGTTGAGCTTACCCACCACAGTTTGGTATGTGCCTCGGCTGCTGAGATTAAACCATCCCTCGGCGGCCTTGGGGGAGCGAGAGATAGAGACCAAATGCAAGAAAGCATTGAAGGACGGCTGCACATTGTTCAGCGCGCATTTGGCTATATAGCCGAATATGTCTGCCCAGGAATTGGGGGTCAGTTGGGCCACCCCAATGTTGAATCCATCTAACACCTCCACCACAAATGGATGCGGGGGAAACCTCATACCTAGCTTGATGGTGGCAGCATAGACGGGGAACTCTCCCTCAGCAAGCAGGCTGACCGTCGAATCCAGGCCGGCCGGCACCCGCATCTCGTACCCCTCACCAACGCATAGGTCGTCTCTCATGTCGGCCCCCTTCCTCTCCAGCCACCTCAGCCAACCGACGTCTGGATGAATCTCTGAAGGAAGAAGCCGAGCCTCTTCCCCACCTCTCGGCCTAACCATAACATCAGCAGCCGCCGGCTCCTCGGCAACCAAAGGCAGTAAAGCTACGCTCGACTCCCCGACTGCCCGGCTCGCTGTATGCTCGGACGAGCTTGTAGTGTACTCCCCCTCAGTCTCTGCATAATCTTCGATCTCTTGAAAGAGGTCGGTATACTCAGGATCGACTGCTGGGTCGGTAGAAGAATACCTCTCCATCGGAGGAGTAGCCGGCCTTTCTTGCAAACGCAAACGAGTGGGGTCTGCTGTCTGCTTAGTTCTTGCCATGCTCTCTACATAGGGAACAGGGCACGGCTTAGGGGTGACCAACAATGAAGAAAAAGATGAGACTGAGCGGTCGTCCAGAAAAAAGACGAGCGGCATAAACGCCCCATTTGAACCCTAAGAATCTTTACCGATTACTAAAATGCCGGCTACTAACGAGGATAAAAATGACGAGGCGATAGACAAAAACATAAATGAAAGGTGAAAACTAACCTCGAAAGATCTGGGAACGGTCGGTGAAGAACAAGATGAGTATCACGAAGAACCGGTTGAAGGCGATGAAGAACAGGTTGAGTCCTGCGGTGGCCGGAAATTGCCTGCTGGTGGTGGAAATGTGCCGGAAATCGCCTGCTTTGAGCTATGTGAAAGTGAAACGTAAAAATGAGATTTACCCCCCCCCCCATATATTACCGTACAATCGTGTACCAATAAGGATGTGACACGTGGCCCGTATTGCGCCCCGTAAGCAAAGACCATACAACGTCTATTCTGTAGAATAAGTGTCAGTCCATGTATCTCTAAGGTATACGTATTTGTATTATGTACGTATAATTACATATAATGTATCTAAACTTAATGGGCACATGTAATCAGTACTCTACAATGGGCACAAAGGCCCAAATGGCCCACTTATGTCTAAAAGGCCAGGAAATTGTAAAAGGGAAGGACATGTGTCCTCCTCCCATAGCTTAGCGAATCAGGTGAAGAGAATGTTAGGTCATTCCTACCAAAACCTAGTACTATAAATAGCCCCATTTCCCTAGAAAAAGGGGTCACAATCAATACAATCAAGAACAATTACTGTTCTGCCTTCTCTCTACTTTCTCTCTCTATAAAAATACATTCTTGCTAAGATCTCAGTTACCAGAAAACCTCCAGGTTATCTCACCGGAAAAACCCACAACAACTAGCATCACACTCGACCTCAAAAAGGTTGAGAAAAATCCAGTAATGCCAAAATAGGAGCAGCACACAAACACTCCTTAATTACATCAAATGACTTTTGAGCGTCCTCTCCCCATACAAACGCACCTTTCTTCAAACAACTAGTAATAGGACTAGTAATGGTACTTAAATCACAAATAAAACGTCTATAAAATGAAGCAAGACCATGAAATGAACACACCTCACTTATAATTTTAGGACTAGGCCATGATTCGATAGCCTTGATCTTGGACTAATCCACGGACTAAACCACATGACGGTCCATTCATACAAACCATGTTTTGTCTTGAAAGCCGTTTTCCACTCATCTCCTTCTCGCATCCGAATCTGATGATAACCACTCCGCAAATCAATTTTTGAGAACAACTTCGAACCATGGAGCTCATCTAACATATCATCATGTCTCGGAATTGGAAAACGATACTTGATGGTAATGTTATTCACATCCCTACTATCAACACACATACGCCATGTCCCATCTTTCTTAGGCACAAGCAACACCGGAACAACACATGGACTCAAGCTTTCTCTAACATAGCCTTGACTCAAAAGTTCATCAATTTGTTTTTGCAACTCCTTTAATTTGTTTCCTCCGGATTGCAACGATAAGCAGCCTTATTAGGCAATGAAATCCCTGGAACAAGATCAATTTGATGTTCAATACAACGAATAGAAGGCAAACCTGGTGGTAATTCATCGGGAAATACATCCTTGAACTCAAAAAGCAACTCGGCAATGGGACTTCCTTTTTTCCAATTTTGGCCTTTGATCGAACTTTCCTTAGCCATGAGCAAATACACCAACTCTCCATGATCTAGAGCTTGCTCAATCTCTCGTTCACTAGCCAACATGGTGAGATTCGGCTTCTTTTTTTGCTGCACACTCATGGATCGAACCGCTTGTGATGACTTAGGCTTTAGCACAATCTTCTTGCCTTTGTCTCTTAATTCATACTCGTTGCTTCTCCCCTTGTGAACACGTCCCTATCAAACTGCCAAGGACGACCCAACAAAATATGACAAGCATCCATAGGAATAACATCACAAAGAATCTCATCCACATAAGAACCCATAGTGAAACCAACCCTTACTTGTTTCGACACCTTCACACTATTACCATCATCGAGCCAATGGAGTGCGTATGGCCTAGGATGGGCTGTAGTGATTAAGCCTAATTTCCCTCCTCCTCTTCATCGCCACTCTCATCAAACACAAATACGTCCCCCAACCTCTTATTCTCTTCAAACAACTCCTCACGGCATTCAACAGCTTCACTCAAGGTCACTACCCGTTTATTTAGACACGCATCTTGATAATGCCCAAACCCTTGACACTTAAAACAACGCACCTTGGACAGACTTGTTTCTTTGGTTGAGTTAACTAATTTTGGGGCAGCCGTAGAATTATTTAAACCTACGGTACTAGGTGATGTCTTTGGTTTCAAGATAGGTTCGGATTTAGACCAAGACTTGGCCTTACCATCCATACTTGACCCTCCCCCATATTTTGCTTTCCCCTGGCCTTCCAATTTTAAACAAAGTCCACAAAGAGTATCAAAATCAGAATATGGATAAAGGTCTACAGTATTGGCAATATTGTAGTTTAAACCCCTTAAAAATCTAGACAATCTTTGTTCCTCAATCTCCTCAATTTTCCCCACTAAGGACAACTTTTCAAACTCATCAATATATTAAGCCACACTCATTTTCCCTTGCCTCAATTCAGCAATTTTACGATAAGTCATTATTCTATGAGTTGTTGGCACATACCTTTTACGTAACTTACGTTTCAAAGACTCCTAAGAGGTGATTTTCTCCTTTCCATCACGAAATCTCTTGGATTTCAGTCCTTCTAAACACAATGAAGCTCCTCGTCCTAGCTTCAATATGGCATACTTACAACGCTTCTCATCATCAATGTCCTTGAAATCGAACATTCGCTCTATCTTGCGCTCCCATTCCAAATAAGATTCCGGATCTGTTCCACCAACAAATTCAGGAAGTTCCGTGACTTTGAATTCATCCACAACCCGTAGTGGATCACGTCTAGGATGCCTTCAAAATCCCCCATCTCGAACGTTCTTCAAGGCTTCTTGGAGATGATGTAGAAAGTCAGGATCGTCAAAATCCATTTTAGCTCGTAAGAATCACGAACAGCATCTCTGATACCACAAATGATACGTGTTTATAAACTCGTTGTATGAGTAACATAGTTGATTAACAAGCTAGACCTATAGCTCGTCAAACGTGATTGAAAGGCAAGACCTATTGACTAACAATCGGCTCTTTGAGTAGGAAACACGTCCAAAACAAAGAAAAGGTTGAATTATAATCAGTAATTCAAAGTAAACTGAAAACAAGTGTTTATTCTTCAAAATTGGTTGTTTTATTCCATTCAACAAGCTGGCTATAAATAGCCTAAACACTCAGCTAAAAACCGGTGGTTACAAGAGCTTTAAACAGCCATTTAAAATCCATTTAAGAGCCTTTAAAGCCGGTGGTTACAAAGCTCTAAAAGCCTCCTAATTTAGTCACCAATTTGGAGGTTACAAAGGCTTAAAACCCTCCTTACAAACAGCAATATTTAAAGCTAAGTACAAGACTGAATTTAAATGGGATTAAACAATTGTCCCCTTATTAAACTGAATTAAACGAAAAGAAATAAAGATAAGCTTAAACGGACCATCAAACACACTTGATTAAACGGACCATCAAACGCACTTGATTAAACGGACCATCAAACAGCTCACTCTCCAAGTCACCATGCACACAAAATGAGCCATCGAACCACACTAAATGAGCCATGGTTCCAATTGTTAGCATTAGACCGTCACCTTGACCATCACCTTCATCCATTTTAGGTTTGATTAATCCCATATACCACTTCAAATGGAGAATGACCAGTAGCATAAGTAGGAGAACGATTATAAGCAAATTCAGCATGAGCAAGCTGAAGGAATTATGTCCTTAGACATTTCCGGCAATTACTAAATATAAATAGGAATTAATTATGAAGATAATAAGTTAATTATTTTAGTAATCATATTTGCTTGCTAGAGAATGAACGTGATTAGTAGGACAATATTGATTGGACCTACAACTAAAATATATTAATCCTATAAGGTCACACATATAAGCACTAATTGGAATGGGCCCAAAAGGCCCGATGGCAACCGGTCTATTAAGGGAAAGAATGTTGGGCTTTGGTTTTGTGTTAACCTAAAACTCTCACATTATAATAGTTATAATGTCAGGGATTTAATCATTACGTTGATTCAATATCTGACAAAAAGGAAAACACAAAAACCCTAATTCTTATTTCTCTGAAACGCCGTTCTTCCCAAACAAAGCAAGAGATTGATCGTGATCGTTCTCTTCCGTACTAGCATACGTGGGATTCAATTGGTGCTTGTGGACTAAGTAGAGGAGCAACAAGTGGGGCTCTAAGATCTTCGAAGCTTGCATACGAACGGGAGAACACGCTACAAAGGTGATTATTCTTTCGACTTAATCTGATCTATACTATTGTTATGCATGAGATCCTGTGATAGATGTTAGGAAATTGTTTCCTGAAATTCCGCTTTATGCATCTATATGTTCCTACAGTGGTATCAGTTTTAGCCTCTTGCATAATATTTTATGATCATGATTGTATGCATCATTATTTTTTGGATTCAATTAAGGGTAGATTTATTTATGGCTTGAATTTGCAAAATTAATATATGATATTAATTGATTGGAATCATTAAATCGTGATTAAATTAATTTTTGCTCAAAATAAATTTATAAAATTCTGAAATTTTTATCACAGGGTCGAAATTAACAGTTAATATCAGATAAAAATTTTCGGATTTTTTAAAATTAAATTCGTCAGATTTTAAATTATTTATTGGTTAATAAGATTAATCATGGAAATAATTTGTGAACAATTGAAAATTTGATTTTTAATTTGTTAAATAAATCTACTGATTATCCCCTAAATTTTTATACAACAGCCGAAATTTTTTGGTAATTTTTTAACTAATTTTCGGAATTTTTGTATATTAATTATTGAATTTGGTTAATTTTTATGTTTAATTCGATTAATCATAAAATTTAAGGATAACAATTAAAATTTTTAATTTTATTTGTTAAGAAAATTCAATAGATCAGCCTGGTAATTTAATTCGAATTTTTTGGATTATAAATGTTATTTTTCTGAATTATTTGAATAAAATGAGATAATAATGCCCTAAAATCTTGAATTCTTGTTAGATTTAATTTGAATAAAGATTCTAATTGAAATCTAACTTTTAACAAACCTAAAAATTCAGTTTTAATTTTGTTAAATTACTCAAATTTTCTGCCATAATTTTCGGATTATCACACCTAATTAAATTTCTTAATCTTTAAACAAAGGTTGGATAAAGATTAATTTAAATTGGTAAATGTTGCACAATTTAAATAAAATTGCCCACCATGGCTGGGTGGCCACCACCTGCGACGGCGGAGCCACGGTGGAGGGAGAATTAGGGCCGCCTTCCGGCGGGAAAAGGGGCGGCGGACGGGCGGCAGTAAGGGCAGCGTAGGGACGCTGATATTGCATTTGAATGGCAGTTGCGATGAACTCGCTGTTTGGCCTGGCTCGCTGCTCGGCCGGGCTGCCGGATTGTTCTGGTGGTCGGGTCGGTCGGCGTGACTGGGTCAGGAAGATGACCGGTAATAGTGGTTGTTGTCCGGTGGCCCTGGTGATTGCTGGCCGACAGTATTGGTTAAATTCATGGTTTCATAAATCGTGGTTTCATGCTGTTTTAAAAAGTCTGACAAATAGCAATCAGTTAAAGCGTGGTTTAAGAATTTGAAAAAGTCAAACTAATTTTCCATTAAAAGGAAAATTAGATATTAAAAGGAAAATTAAAAAGTCATTGACTTTTTCCAAACTTACATATTCGATTGTTTAGGAAAATTAGACTTTCCTTTAAAAGGAAAAAGTCAATGATTTAGTTTTTTTTTTTTTTTTTTTAAATTCAGAATATTGTTATTTTGAGTAATTTGAAAATATTTTTTTTTGGAAAATTATATTTTCTATGTTGAGCATAAATCAATAAATTTCCTTTTCATGCAAATTAGAGATTAATAAGATTATTCTAGCCATATTTAAATAGTAATTGAATTAAAATAATAAAGTATTCTAAGTAATATTGAACTTAAATTGTTTAAGTTTTCATAATTATTTTGGAATAGTTATTTACTTATTAACAGTTAATAAGTACTTTGTGTTTAATATATTATGATATTATATGCGTGTATGGAATATATGATATTTTGTTACAGGCAAGTGACTAGTATGGCCCAAAATAGGATAGAAAATACGATATGCGTATCGTTTTGTATTCTTGTAAATTTTGAAATACGATCTGCGCATCGTTCTGTATTGTTGTAATTTAATTTAAAAGTTTAAATTAGATTATAAAGTTCGTATTATGAGCTCGATGGAGTAAGAAGGTTCCATCAAAAATTCAAGGATGGAGATCCAAAGAAAGATGAACAGGAAACCAAGAAGATTTGAGCTTATTTTTTAAGGGCCATACTAGGATCACATTTATTTTTATGCATTTTATATTGCCTTAAAATGCTTAATGAGTTTATGTATGTGGTTATTTAAAGCAATGTGTTCACTTTTAATTAACCAACATAGTAAACTTAGGTCCCAAAATAATATTGAGTTTAAGTGCTTTTCCATACAACACCTATAAAGCCTTAGATCATGAGTAATAGGTTCTGCCAAAGCAGGGTGTTGCTTATAATTACGGGGATAGTAGGGTAGGTTTTCGAAACTTACATGTTAATGTTTGGTTTAACTCAACAAAACTATCAAAAGACAAAGTTTTGGGTTTTGAAGCTAAGAGATAGGAAAATACAAAGAGTTGTTAACCTGTCTACCAAGAGTTATAATTAGTTATAATTAGTAAAATGTTTACTTACCTCAAATACTATAAATTAAAGTAGTAGGGCCAAAGTCCGTTTGATTGTAGTGGGAGGGGATCTTGGTTAATTCTTTATTCAATGGGGACTTCTAATTTTGAATAAAGGGTAGTAGTGAATTGAATTTGTTTAATTGCTACTTTTGATAAACATTATATTGAATCTTGCTTTACTTTTTCATTGTAGTTATCATGTCTGGTGCAAACAACTCTACTTTTAACTTGCGCCCTCTAATTGAAAAAGACAAACTGAATGCTACCAACTTCCTACAATGGCAAATGGCTGTGAGAATTGTTCTCAGAGCGGAAGGAAAAGAAAGTGTTCTTGACAATCCTCTCCCTGAACCCCTGCCAGAAAATGCTACTGCAGCTCAAAGGCGAGCTAGACAAACTCTAGAGGATAACTCCTTGCAAGTAACATGCTTGATGCTTGCTTGCATGGAACCAGAGTATCAAAAACGTTTTGATGGTCTGGATGCCTACAACTAATCCAGCAACTGAAAACTTTGTTTCAGAAAAATGCTAGATTGGAGAGATTTGAAGCAAACTGCAAACTTCTGGATTCCAAGTTGGAAGAGGGGAAGCCCGTTGGTCCGCATGTGTTCGATTTGATTGGACATTTTTAGACCATGGAGAAATTGGGCTTCCCTTATCCTAAGGACCTGGCAACTGACATAGTCATCAGATCTTTGCCTGAAGATTTTTATAACTTTAAGTTGAACTTCTACATGCAAGGAGGGGAGGCTACCCTGCAAGAGTTGCATGGTTCACTAATTCAGGCTGAGAGAAACTTACCAAGTAAACCTAAACATAAGGATGTTCTAATGGTTAGTAAAGGTAAGCAGTTCAAGAAGAAAGGGGCTCCCATGAAGAAGAACAAGGGCAAGGTGGTTGCCAATGAGAACTCTTCAACCAAGCCAAAGGCCACTCCCAAGGCTAAGGTAGCCGCTCAACATGAGTGCTACCACTGCCACAAGATTGGTCATTGGAAGAGGAACTGCCCCAAGTATCTGGAGGATAAGAAGACTGGTGCTTCAATTTCAGGTATCTATGTCATAGAAGTTAATTTAGCTACAACTGCTTCTTGGGTATTTGATACCGCTTGTGGATCTCACATTATTGGTAATGTGCAGGGACTAAAAAGAAGTAGGAGCTTGAGCAAAGGCGAAGTGGATCTCCGAGTAGGCAATGGAGCAAGAGTTGCTGCTTTAGCTGTAGGAGATTATAGTTTACGCTTGCCTTCTGGTTTAATATTAGAACTTTATAATTATTATTACGTTCCAGTTATTACCAAGAACATAATTTCTATTCCGATTTTGGATTCGGAAGGTTTTTCATTTCAAATTATGAATAATTGTTGTTCAGCATATTTGAATGGTATGTTCTATGTCTCTGCTAAATTATCAAATGGTTTATATGTACTAGACTTACAAAACCATATCTACCACATAGAAAACAAGAAACACAAACCAAATTATTTGAACCCTACTTACCTATGGCATTGTCGATTAGGCCATATAAGCTCAAAGCGCATAGAGAAACTTCATAAGGATGGAATTCTCAAATCATTTGATTTTGAATCATTTGAAGTATGTGAATTTTGCTTAATGGGAAAAATGACAAAGTCTCCTTTCACAGGCTCAAGTGAAAGGGCCAATGATCTTTTAGCCCTCATACATACTGATGTTTGCGGACCTATGAGTACTTTGGCTAGGGGAGGGTACGGGTATTTCATTACTTTTACTGATGATGTGAGCAGATTTGGATATGTTTACCTCATGCGGCATAAGTCGGAATCTTTTGAAAAGTTCAAAGAATTCCAAAATGAAGTACAAAACCAACTTGGAAAGAAAATTAAAGCATTGCGATCCGATCGTGGTGGTGAATATTTATCTCAAGAGTTTGGTGATCATTTGAAAGATTGTGGAATACTTTCGCAATTGACTCCACCAGGGACACCACAATTGAATGGGGTTTCCGAAAGAAGGAACCGAACTCTATTAGATATGGTTCGGTCCATGATGAGTCTTGCTAACCTTCCTGCCTCATTTTGGGGATTTGCGCTTGAAACAGCGGCATTCACACTCAACAGGGCTCCGTCCAAAGCAGTAGAAAAGACGCCATATGAGATGTGGACTGGAAAAGTTCCGAAATAGTCTTTTCTAAGGACATGGGGTTGTGAAGTTTACGTAAAACGTTTACTTTCTGATAAGCTTTCACCCAAGTCCGATAAGTGTCTTTTTGTGGGTTACCCAAAACAGACTAAGGGATACTACTTCTACAACCAAAGCGAAAACAAAGTGTTTGTTGCTCGCGATGGTGTCTTTCAGGAAAAGGAGTTTATTTCCAGAAAAACAAGTGGGAGTAATGTATATCTCGAAGAAATTCGAGATGAGCAACAAATGGATGAGGTTCACACCTCGTCAGAGACGACCCAGCATGAAAATGCTCAGGAGGCGGTGCATTCCATTCATAGGCCTTCTACCGTCCCACTTGGAGATAATCCATGCGAAGTACCTCAACCTAATGAGGTGGAAACTTCTCCTGTTGTTCCCCAACGTAGGTCTAGTAGGACCGTCATTCCGCCAAAGAGATATATTGATTTTCTTTTGACTGAAAGTTCTGAAATAGAGATTTTAGAACATGAGGAACCTACTAGCTACACAAATGCTTTGACAAGTCAAGACTCCGAGAAATGGCTTGAAGCCATGAGATCCGAAATGGATTCGATGTTTGAAAATCAAGTATGGGACTTGGTTGCTTTGCCTGATGGGGTTAAACCCATAGGTTGCAAATGGATTTTCAAACTGAAAAAGGACAAAGATGGAAACATTGATGTCTTTAAGGCAAGACTAGTGGCAAAAGGTTTTAGACAAATTCATGGTATTGACTATGATGAAACCTTCTCACCAGTAGCCATGCTGAAATCCATTAGGATAATTCTTGCGATTGCTGCCTTTCATGACTATGAGATCTGGCAGATGGACGTCAAAACCGCTTTCTTGAATGGGTTCTTGAAAGAGGATGTGTACATGACACAACCACAAGGTTTTGAAGATCCAAACAGTCCAAGAAAAGTTTGCAAGCTTAAGAAGTCCATTTATGGGCTTAAGCAAGCATCCCGGAGTTGGAACCTCAGATTTGATGAGGCAGTCAAATCTTTTGGCTTCCTTAGAAATGAAGAGGAATCTTGTATATACAAGAAGTTGAATGGGAGTAGTATTGCTTTCCTGGTCTTGTATGTGGATGACATACTTCTCATAGGAAACGACAAGACCATGCTTGAGTCAGTCAAGGAATGGCTTAAAAGTTGTTTTTCCATGAAAGATCTAGGAGAAGCTGAGTACATCTTGGGAATAAGGATCCATAGAGATAGATCCAAAAGGCTGATTGGACTTAGCCAAGAGACTTATATTGATAAGGTTCTTGCAAGGTTCAAGCTGGAAAACTCCAAAATTGGTTTCATTCCCATGCAACATGGCATTTCACTTGGCAAGACTCAGTGTCCTTCGACACCTGATGAGGTCAAGAGCATGAGTAATGTCCCTTATGCCTCTGCAGTAGGGTCCATTATGTATGCCATGGTATGCACTCGACCGGATGTTGCATATGCTTTGAGTATGTGCAGCAGATACCAGTCAAACCCAGGAGAGGCGCACTGGATGGCAGCAAAGAATATCCTTAAGTACTTGAGAAGGACTAAGGATAATTTCTTGGTCTATGGAGGAGATAATGAGTTGGTTGCCACTGGATACACCGATGCAAGCTTCCAAAGCGACAAAGATGATTTCCGATCACAATCTGGTTTCATATTTTATCTCAATGGAGGGGCTGTGAGCCGGAAGAGTTCTAAGCAGAGTACCATCGCAGATTCTACAACAGAGGCTGAGTATATTGCAGCAAGTGATGCAGCAAAAGAAGCTGTTTGGATAAAAAAGTTCATTAGTGAACTTGGTGTAGTTCCTAGCATTGAAAATGGCATTGAGTTGTATTGTGACAACAATGGTGCCATTTCTCAGTCCAAGGAACCCAGATCGCACCAAAAATCCAAACATGTGCTCAGGAGATTCCATCTTATTCGAGAGATCGTTGAAAGAGGGTATGTGAAAGTAAGCAAGGTTCATACTGAGGATAACGTGGCTGATCCTTTGACTAAACCGCTTGCTCAACCTAAGCATGAGAGTCATACTAGGTCTATGGGGCTTAGGCATATGGGAGAATGGCTTTAGGTTGTTTACTTTATGTTTACAATTGTAAAGACATTTATTATGCTTTGAATGTTTATCAATAAAAGTTCATTCTTATTTGATTGTTTGGTTTAGTATTAAATAAAATGTCCAAATAACTTGTGTTTTCAAATAGGATTATCGAAAACGTTTTGATAATGGAACCCTATAAAGTGAACTATTAAGTCCCTAGTCTAAATCACTAAATTGGACATAAGTGATTTATGAGAAGACTAGCATGTAATTAATTGATAGTGCAGTTCCATGGGCTATGGAGACATAGGGATGTCTAATTGATTATATGGATGTATACTTGATACATTGAGACTTGACCTAACTGATTCTAAAAGTAGAATCAAACCTCTATATTTAGTGGATTCCTTAGACATGAGTATGTCTTAATAACCATGAGACAATTAGTTTAACCTTGACTCTGTTAAACGCCGCGCCGTAAAAGGAGGTTATAAAAGCAGTGATCAGGTGGGCTAAGAATTGAGTGGGAGTTATGGTCATACAAGAGTGAATAAGTCCTCCTATTTGATAGGATTGGTGTCTGGGCCTCTTGATGAGCGAGAACTGAAAAAAATTGCATGGCCATGCGGAATGGGATTAAAATGTTAATCTTTATTTGAACAGTTCGAACTCGGCGATCAAGAAACTAGAATTTGAGAATAACAGTGTGTTATCAAATTTTGGCATTAAGAGACTTAAGGAATTTAGCATTGCGTTCTTGTCTTCGGACAAGTGGGAGATTGAAGGAATTATGTCCTTAGACATTTCCGGCAATTGCTAAATATAAATAGGAATTAATTATGAAGATAATAAGTTAATTATTTTAGTAATCATATTTGCTTGCTAGAGAATAAATGTGATTAGTAGGACAATATTGATTGGACCTACAACTAAAATATATTAATCCTATAAGGTCACACATATAAGCACTAATTGGAATGGGCCCAAAAGGCCCGATGGCAACCGGTCTATTAAGGGAAAGAATGTTGGGCTTTGGTTTTGTGTTAACCTAAAACTCTCACATTATAATAGTTATAATGTCAGGGATTTAATCATTACGTTGATTCAATATCTGACAAAAAGGAAAACACAAAAACCCTAATTCTTATTTCTCTGAAACGCCGTTCTTCCCAAACAAAGCAAGAGATTGATCGTGATCGTTCTCTTCCGTACTAGCATACGTGGGATTCAATTGGTGCTTGTGGACTAAGTAGAGGAGCAACAAGTGGGGCTCTAAGATCGTCGAAGCTTGCATACGAACGGGAGAACAGGCTACAAACGTGATTATTCTTTCGACTTAATCTGATCTATACTATTGTTATGCATGAGATCCTGTGATAGATGTTAGGAAATTGTTTCCTGAAATTCCGCTTTATGCATCTATATGTTCCTACACAAGCTGTACATCCCAATCCTTTGGCGTCTTACTTACCAACCCTCGTAACAACGTTCCTAAGGTTTGATTTGTAACCTTCGTTTGCCCATTAGTTTGAGGGTGATGTGAAGTGCTAAACAACAATTTGATTCCCACCTTTCTCCACAATTTATTCCAAAAGTAACTTAAAAACTTGGAATCACGATCCAAATCAATAGTCTTGGGAATTCCATGCAAACGAACAATCTCTTTAGGATACAAATCAGCCACATTACAAGCATCATCCGTTTTGTGACAAGCAACAAAGTGAGCCATCTTGTAAAATCTATCAACAACAACCATGATAGCATCCTTACCTCTTTGAGTACGAGGCAAAGCCACTAATAAATCCATAGAGACATCTTCCCAAGGAAGAACCTGAACTGGTAATGGTGAGTACAAACCGGGCTTGAAAGAACTCTTGGCCATATGACAAGTCACGCACTCACCCACAATGTTCGTTACATCGCCTAACATTTTAGGCCAAAAGAAATGCTCCCTCAATATCTCCAAGGTCTTAGCTATGCCGAAGTGACCAGCCAACCCTCCACCATGAGCCTCACGAACTAGTAGCTCAAGAATTGAGTGCTTGGGAATACAAAGACGATTGTCTTTGAAAAGAAACCCATCTGGCAACACGTACTCTCCATAGGCACCAACTGCACATTTCTCAAATGTAACTCCAAAGTCACCATCATCACGATAGTGGTCTTTCAAGGTCTCAAACCCCAATACACGAACATCAAGTTTACCAAGCAAAGTATATCGCCGTGATAATGCATCATCCACCACATTGCTCTTACCATCTTTGTACTTCGAAGAAAAATGAAAGGATTGTAAGAACTCAACCCATTTAGCATTCCTTGGAATACATTTTTGTCGCCCATTAACATACTTCAAAGATTCATGGTCTGAATACAAGACAAAGTGACTAGAACGCAAATAATGACTCCAATGATCCAAAGCTCTAACAGTGGCATAAAACACTTTATCATAAGTGCAATAATTCAAACGAGCACCCCCTAACCTTTCCGAAAAATAAGCTATGGGACGCTTACCTTGGATCAAAACAGCACCAATTCCCACACCACTAGCATCACACTCGACCTCGAAAGGTTGAGAAAAATTCGGCAATGCCAAAATAGGAGCAGCACACAAACGCTCCTTAATTACATCAAATGCCTTTTGAGCGTCCTCTCCCCATACAAACACACCTTTCTTCAAACAACTAGTAATAGGACTAGTAATGGTACTGAAATCACGAATAAAACGTCTATAAAATAAAGCAAGACCATGAAATGAACTCACCTCACTTATAGTTTTAGGACTAGGCCATGATTTCATAGCCTCGATCTTGGACTGATCCACGGACACCCCATCCTTCGAAACCACATAGCCCAAGAATACAAAATTATCAACAAGGAACGAACACTTCTCTAGCTTCCCATAGAGCTTTGAGCTCTAAGGGTTTCAAAAACATCCCTCAAATGAATCATATGCTCCTCTTTGTTCTTACTATACACCAAGATGTCATCGAGATATACCACAACAAATCTACCCAAAAATGATTTCAGCACTTCGTTCATTAGCCTCATAAACGTACTAGGAGCATTAGTGAGACCAAACGGCATGACGGTCCATTCATAGAAACCATGTTTCGTCTTGAAAGTCGTTTTCCACTCATCTCCTTCACGCATCCGGATCTGATGATAACCACTCCGCAAATCAATTTTTGAGAACAACTTCGAACAATGGAGCTCATCTAACATATCCTCAAGTCTCGGAATTGGAAAATGATACTTGGTGGTAATGTTATTCACATCCCTACTATCAACACACATACGCCATGTCCCATATTTCTTAGGCACAAGCAACACCGGAACAACACATGGACTCAAGCTTTCTCTAACATAGCCTCGACTCACAAGTTCATCAATTTGTTTTTACAACTCCTTTGTTTCCTCCGGATTGCAACGATAAGCAGCCTTATTAGGAAAAGAAGTTCCTGGAACAAGATCAATTTGATGTTCAATACCACGAATAGGAGGCAAACCTGGTGGTAATTCGTCGGGAAATACATCCTTGAACTCAGAAAACCAACTCGGCAATGGGATTGCCTTCTTTCCAATTTTGGCCTTCGATCAAACTTTCCTTAGCCACGAGCAAAGACACCAACTCTCCATGATCTAGAACTTGCTCAATCTCTCATTCACTAGCCAACATGGTGAGATTCGGCTTCTTTTTTTTGCTGCACACTCATGGATCGAACCGCTTGTGCTGACATAGGCTTTAGCACAATCTTCTTGCCTTTGTCTCTCAATTCATACTTGTTGCTTCTCCCCTTATGAACCACGTCCCTATCAAACTGCCAAGGACGACCCAACAAAATATGACAAGCATCTATAGGAATAACATCACAAAGAATCTCATCCACATACGAACATAGTCAAACCAACCCTTACTTGTTTCGACACCTTCACACTATTACCATCATCGAGCCAATGGGGTGCGTATGGTCTAGGATGGGCTGTAGTGATTAAGCCTAATTTCGAAACCATCTCACTAGAAGCAACATTGGTGCAACTCCCCCCATCAACAATCACACTACACCACTTATCTTTCACTAGGCATTTAGTATAAAACTACTGATCTCGTTGGTCAGAATCAGTAGATGCAATTTGCGTTTGTAGAGCTCTAAGAACCAGATTTGTGTCATAAACTGGAGCCTCTTACCCCTCCTCCTCCTCTTTATCTCCACTCTCATCAAACACAAATACGTCCCCAAACCTCTTCTCCTCTTCAAACAACTCCTCACGGCATTCAACAGCTTCTCTCAAGGTCACTACCCGTTTATTTGGACACGCATTTTGATAATGCCCAAACCCTTGACACTTAAAACAACGCACCTTGGACAGACTTGTTTCTTTGGTTGAGTTAACTAATTTTGGGGCAGCCGTAGAATTACTTGAACCTACGGTACCAGGTGATGTGTTTGGTTTCAAGATAGGTTCGAATTTAGACCAAGACTTGGCCTTACCATCCATACTTGACCCTCCCCCATATTTTGCTTTCCCTTGGTTTTCCAATTTTAAACAAAGTCCACTAAGAGTATCAAAATCAGAATATGGATAAATGTCTACGGTATTGGCAATATTGTAGTTTAAACCCCTTAAAAATCTAGACAGTTTTGTTCCTCAATTTCCTCATTTTCCCCCACTAAGGACAAGTTTTCAAACTCATCAATATAATTAGCCACACTCATTTTCCCTTGCCTCAATTCAGCAATTTTACGATAAGTCGTTATTCTATGAGTTGTTGGCACATACCTTTTACGTAGCTTACGTTTCAAAGACTCCCAAGAGGTGATTTTCTCCTTCCTATCACGAATTCTCTTGGACCTCAATTCAGCAAGGCCATCATCATCAAGATAGGGTGAGAGGTCACCTACATTGAAAGTAGCATGGACACCATAATCTCACGGAAGCTCGATCTTGTAAGCATTATCATTCACACGTGCAACCACCTTGTAAGGACCTTCAGCCCTAGGCATAAGCTCGTTCTTGCGTTTGCTTGGAAAATGGTCTTTCCTCAAATGAACCCAAACAAAATCACCTTCGACAAACACCCGAGGCTTGCGATTGTTATTTGATTTCTGTTTATAAGAGGCATTGATAGCTTCAATACGGCCACGAACTTGTTGGTGCAATTTCATCATAGATTTCAACTTGGCATTGGCATCTTCGTGAACCAACTCATCTTTCGGCAATGGAATCAGATCCAATGGAAAATATGAATTAATCCCATATACCACTTCAAATGGAGAATGACCAGTAGCATAAGTAGGAGAACGATTATAAGAAAATTCAGCGTGAGCAAGCTTGACATCCCAATCCTTTTGCGTCTTACTTACCAACCCTCGTAACAACGTTCCCAAGGTTTGATTTGTAACCTCCGTTTGCCCATCAGTTTGAGGGTGATGTGAAGTGCTAAACAACAATTTAGTTCCCACCTTTCTCCACAATGTATTCCAAAAGTAACTCAAAAACTTGGAATCACAATCCGAAACAATAGTCTTGGGAATTCCTTGCAAACGAACAATCTCTTTATAATACAAATCAGCCACATTACAAGCATCATCCGATTTGTGACAAGCAACAAAGTGAGCAATCTTGGAAAATCTATCAATAACGACCATGATAGCATCCTTACCTCTTTGAGTACGAGGAAAATCCACTATAAAATCCATAGAAACATCTTCCCAAGGACGAACCGGAACTGGTAATTGTGAGTACAAACCGGGCTTGAAAGAACTCTTCTCCTTCACGCATCTGAATCTGATGATAACAACTCCGCAAATCAGTTTTTGAGAACAACTTCGAAACATGGAGGTCATCTAACATATCATCAAGTCTCGTAATTGGAAAACTATACTTGATGGTAATGTTTCACAACCCTACTATTAACACACATACGCCATGTCCCATCTTTCTTAGGCACAAGCAACACCGGAACATCACATGGACTCAAGCTTTCTCTAACATAGCCTCGACTCACAAGTTCATCAATTTGTTTTTGCATCTCCTTTCTTTCCTCCGGATTGCAACGATAAGCAGCCTTATTAGGCAAACAAGTTCCTGGAACAAGATCAATTTGATGTTCAATACCACTAATAGGAGGCAAACCTGGTGGTAATTCGTCGGGAAATACATCATTGAACTCAAAAAGCAACTCGGCAATGGGACTTCCTTCTTTCCAATTTTGCCCTTTGATAGAACTTTCCTTAACCACGAGCACTAGCTAACATGGTGAGATTCGGCTTCTTTATTTGCTGCACACTCATGGATCGAACCGCTTGTGATGACATAGGCTTTAGCAAATTCTTCTTGCCTTTGTCTCTCAATTCATACTCGTTGCTTCTCCCCTTGTGAACCACATCCCTATCAAACTGCCAAGGCGTCCCAACAAAATATGACAAGCATCCATAGGAATAACATCACAAAGAATCTCATCCACATACGAACCCATAGTCAAACCAACCCTTACTTGTGATACGTGTCGTTTCCCGTATTAAATTAAAAACCTATCTTAGACCTTCAAAAATATTAACAAGTAGTAAAAGGATAAGAAAGGGTTGATCCCACGAAGAGACTACTAATTTCTAACATCAAAGTTTAACTAACCAAACGAGTCTTACATCTAATCCGACATAGTTATTGCATACCTACCATATACAATTATATACCTATTCACAAAGAGGGGGGGGGGGTATTTAAGACTCACTTAAACGATCTACGTAAAAGCTAAAGAACTAACTAAACTAGTTATTTACAAGTGACAAGCAAACAAGCCCAATTGGTATGGTTTGATTATAGGAAGGCCAGACAATTTAAAGTCCATTTTCCAAGCAGCCTAATCTCATTTAACACTTAGTTTGGGAAATAGGTTGTGAACTTACCGCCGCGATAAATCTAACCCTAATAAACTTGTTTCATTACAACAATCCATATACTTAATAAAATTAAAGTTGATGTGGCCTAAAATAAACGCCACCTAGGCTAAACCGTAAAGGCCCATTATGAAAGCCTAAAAGGCCTTCCGGAAGGTCTTGAGGCCCTCTTACTCAGAAGGGACCCATTTCCACTGATTACAAGAAGCCCAAAACACCTAATAAGCCCGCCAGGCTCAAATCAAACCCCCAATATTTACGCAAGACACGTGTCCTGATCTTAAGAAACCATCCAATCAATGCAGGACCAGCTCCCAAGAAACCCTAGCACTATAAATAGTGCAGATCCCTAGGTAAACGGGACAATCAATTCATTCCCACCAACTTAGCACTAACTTTGCTCTGCCCTCTCTCTACCAATTACTTCTCTCTCTAACATATACTTACTTAAGCATCAGAGGGAATATTCCTACGGGAATATTCTTGTTTAGCAGGTTGCCAGAAGTTCGTGCCAGGTCATACTTGATACCTCCGAGGAACGTGACGCGTCATCACCGTAAAAGATCCCACAAAATTTGGCGCCGTCTGTGGGGAGGTATAGTATCATGGCCGAACTACATTCTGACAGAGAGTACACTGGTGAGGGAGAAGAGAGGCGGCCTCTCGAAAGGAGCCAAAGGCACATGGAAGAAGCCAATCGAATCGCAAATGCAGGAAACACACCACGTCGGGTGCAGGAGGCTGAGATGGTTGTAGAAGAAGAACCAATGACAGAGGCGTCTCCGTCAGGCGGCCACCTAAGCCCCAGCGTCGGAGACGCCGTGCTAGATGAGAATCTAGACTTGCCGGTCTCAGTGAGATCTTTACGTGAGATCTTAGCAGGATTCCAACAGCAAATGAATCAAACTTTTCGACAGAAGATGAGCACCACATTGCAAGATGAAATTCGGAAAAATATGCTAATCTACAGCGCTGAGAGGACGGCTCCACAGAGACCCCTCAGCCTCGACGTCAATCGGATAAGCAGAATGCCACTCAGATCCAATGTATGGAGGGCTGGAGAAGGCTCTCGTCCACAAGCTAGCAGGGGAGTCAGCCTTGTGCCTGAGCGCTCTGGAAACGGCCGCGACCCCCCTACTTTCTTACCTCGAAGGGACTCGGTCATACGACCACCGTCTAGGGGAAGCCCACCAGCTGTCTTCCGGCTCGCCTCAAGGCGTCAAGAACATTATGAAGCTGAATCTAAACTATCAGACACTGGGTCCACCCCTGTGATGGAAGATCCTCCATTTTACCCCTCTACTCGAGGACAGACCCAGATGACGCCCAACAGGGTAAGCATGCGCCCCCGCCCGCTATCCAACCGCCGTGAACCAACTTATCACATCCAGCAAGGGTTTAATAATCTGACACTAAGGCACATGAGTACCCCCTTTCTCCGAAGAGATCATGAAGGCCCCGAAGGAACCCAAGGTAAAAACTCCTACCATTGAAGCCTATGACGGGACCACCGATCCTGATATGCACTTAGTCGCATACCGCCATCACATGTATGTTCAAGGAACCATTGAAGCCACTTGGTGAAAATACTTCCCGGCCACTCTCAAAGGAGTGGCGTCTAAGTGGTTTGAACGGCTGCCCCTAGGGTCAATTGCCTCTTTCAACGAACTACAAACTCTGTTCTCCACAAGGTTCATGGCACACAAGGAAGAAAGGAAAACAAGCATGCATTTGGGACGGATCCAACAGGGGAAAGATGAATCCCTAAGAAGCTATGTGAAGCGTTTCAACTTAGAAGCCGGACAGATCCCAGACTTGCCCGATGGCGTCTCCTTTGATAATTTTATCAGAGGATTGAAGAAGGGATCCTTTAAGTTTGATCTGGTCAAGAAAAGCGTGAGGACTATGGCCGAAGTCTTGGACGAGGCCGAAGCATTTATCCATGCAACAGAAATATGCAGCGCGTCAAAGGAAGGAAGGATTGGAGAAACAACATACTCCTCCGGAAAGAAAGATAAAGTGGACCGAAAAGCCCCACGAGTAAATGGCACATGGGCCCTCTCAAAAGAGCATGATACCAACTCTCCTGGGCACAAGAGAGAACGTCCGCAGGAAAGGGAATACTTTGAGTATAACACAGACCTCCTCACAATACTAAAAGACGTCGGAACCAGGTTTGACCTTGAACGGCCTTTCCCCATGAAATCTCCTGCTGAGGGTCGAGATCCCAAGTTATATTGCCAGTTCCATGAAGACATAGGACATGAAACTAAGAATTGTAGAAGCTTGAAAAGGGCTTTAGACGGCCTAGCCTCCAAAGGATACCTCAAGAACTACTTACAGAAGAATGCTCATGGCTTTGAAAAAAACCAATACAAAAAGAACAAGTCACCTGCCTCACCTACGGAGGGACAGCACAGCGATGGGGGGTTTGTAGCCGTCATATCTGGAGGACCAGCCGCTGGAGGACCCACCATGAGGGGACAGAAAGATTATGCTCGTCGCCTAGGACAAGTAATGCTGTCGGCAAAGTCACCTATGGATCCATTCCCACGGATAGAGATATGTGAGTCAGATGGTGGACGAATAGCCACTCCGCATGATGATCCTCTTGTGGTCGAATTCAAGATATCCAACATGAGAGTCAAACGCATTCTAATAGATGCCGGAAGCTCGTCCGACATAATGAGCCTAGAATGCCTCAATCGCCTAGCGCATGATCCCAAAACCATTGAAAGTATTCACTATCCCATCATTGGCTTCAGAGAGAGCATTATTCACCCTGTGGGCGTCATTGCTCTGCCGGTTCGAATTGGGGATAGGAAAAATGGACGAAGGATGGAGGTGGACTTCCTGATTGTTAAGGACTTTACAGCATACAATGTCATCTTGGGACGACCCACCTTGAACAAGATTAAAGCTGTAGTCGTCACCCATCTGATGCTTTTGAAGTTTGTGTGCAATGATGGAGTGATAGGCACCATACATGGAGACCAACAACAGGCTAGGGACTGTTATCTGACGACCCTCAACCCGTCAGCATGGAAGCGAGATTCTGCCGAAGCCAGAGGCAAAAGAAAGCATGAAGACGAACTGCTAGCCGCCAAGGAGAGTAAACCGCCCAAACAGAAACGGTCAAGATTGAGGAAAGTGGCTGAAAATAGAATATCATTAGGTTAACTATTGTACCCAGAGCCTACAAAACGACCTAGCTATTGTACTAGAGCCCACAAAACGGCCTGTAAATGCCCGCCTAAGACGCGGTGAATTTAGATTGCAATTTAGTAAATGAATATTTTCTTATCTGACAAATACAAGTCTCAGTTAAACCCTTTAAAAACACTAAGGGGGTGGAGAAACCCACAAGAAAACAAACTCCAAATGGTGGCGTCAATATTTACTAAATAAACGACGACCCTAAAAATACCATGTGCTAACAAACACAAAAGACTCGACAAGAGCAGATATCCAAAATGACGCCTCCTCCTTGGAAGGCGTCCAAAAAAAAAAGGGAGAAGACTCAACAAGAGCAGACATTCAACATGAGGCCTCCTCCTTGGAAGGCGTCTAAAAAGACTAATCGATTGACGGCCTGAGAAGTGGCCTAGATTAGCGCCTCAAATTAGGTTGATCACCTAAAACACTGAGGTTCCCGTCCATCAAATGGACCCATAAAGAATTCCTAAGAAATCAGTAACGAACTGAAATAGAATTAAAGTAAAACAAGTGCACGAAGGCACAAAATGTTTATACATGCGCTCATGGCGCAAACAAACCAACACAAATAAATGCCAAAAGGCATCAAAGTTATTACAAACGCCCACGACGTCATTCAAACCAATTACATAAAAGGCTGCTCAAGGATGAGGGGCAGTTGAACTCCCGTCCTGGACGTCTTGGCCTTCAGGGGAGTTCACTTCTTCCTCCTCCATGTCCTCCTCCTCCCCGTCGCTAACGAACTCAGGGGGATCTAAGCCTAGGCGTCTAGTCGTCGAAACGGCCATCTGGTAGGAGATGCGACGTTTGAACCAGGAAAAGTCCTTCCCATCCATAGACTGATCCCATGCCCTTTGGGCATTCTCCAAGATGGACTCTTCGCCTAATTTGAAAGAGCTCGCTGCCTCTTTGTGCACGGCTTCAATCTCACCCTGCATAGCCTTGAGCTGACCCTCCAGGACGTTCACCTTGGATGAGAAATTGGTCACCCGCTCCGAGACGGAGGAGTACTCCTTTCTCAGCACGGCCAGCCTCTCCTCATGCTCCAGCAATTTCTGTTCGTAATTCTGGGCGTCCTCCTCAGCCTTCTTCAGAGCGTCCGTTTCGGACTTAATCTTCGCATCCGCGTCCACGTTGATCAATCTGGCCGTCCTCTCAGCATACTTCTCATGATTCTCAATCTGGTCCTTATGCTTGAGCGTCTCATTATGCATATCGAAGCGATAGTTCCTACTCTCGGCACAGCGGATTAAGAGCTGCCGAAAACAAAATAGAGTTAACAAAAAAAATAGTAATAATAATACACAAGAGAAAAGAAGACCAGGAATAAGTGTCTCACATCAAGTACGAGGGACTGAATGGACCCAAAGAATCCCAAGTCAATCCCGGGAAGTGACCTCACATACTCCTCAGGAATGGCCGCATACACGTCCGAAAGGATCTTATCTTTCGCCTCTGAGCTAAAACCGTCAGAAGGGGGGATGCTCGCCACCTCAGCACGCCGCGTCCGTTTGAACATATCAACTAAACCAAACGTCAAGATATCAAACACCATGCAAATACCGAGTTGTCATGACAGATTTAAAGTATAGAAACACTAACCAATCGACGAAGCCGGAGGAGGCGTGGAGGCGTTATCAGTAGAAGGAGCGTCAGCCTCCTTGCCCTTACCCTTGTCCTCCTTGGACGAGGTGGTGGCTTCAGCAGCCTCAGCCTGGTCGGCCGCTACTTCGTCAGCAGCCGCTCTGGCAGCGGAATCTCCTTCGGTGTCCACCTGGGGAGAGACTTCCTTATGCTCAGACGGAGGAATGGACGCCTGGTTAAGGAGAACCTCTCCCCCAGCCAGAGGAGCAGATGGTTTTGACAGCGACGGCTTTGTTGCAGCATCGGCCGTACCCATCTTCTTAAAGAAGGGCCGCTTTGGCTTAGGAGCCACCGTCGAAGATGCAGGACGCTTCTTCATAGCTGACGAAGTGGGCTCCTAAAAAATGTAAAAAGTAAACGACCAAGTCGAAATCTGAAAGGAATACAGAGGCATATTAAAAGCACACACAAAAAAAATACCTTGGCGACGTCACCAGAGGCACCCTCGTCGGACTTCTTGGAGGAGTCCTTCTTCTTGGCTTCCACGGTCTTGAGAATGTCCTCAGTGTATACCTCGGAAAGCCAAGCGGGTACGTCCACTACGCCCTTGTCCTCGGAGGATAAACGATCCATGGCAAAATCCACAGAACCAAGGGTTAGTAGAAGAAAAAAGAACAACAATGTTCTATGGAAAACTACCTCTACTTAAATAGGGACAAAGACCGACGGCCGAAAGAAAGACTATGTTGGTGAACTGGCCTACATGGGGGAGCCAAGCATTAGGCACCCAGGCATGGCTCTTTGACGACAGCCGATACATCTCGGCCTGAAACAAGGGCTTTATGAGTCCCCAATCCCTTGACGAAAGGCGGGGGAAGGCGTCATCCCTAGATAAATAACGGGGCCGACGGTTCCACCTAGAAAGACGCCTTGAAAGAGAGAGGTCTTCCATTCGAACAACAGACCAATTCTTCCTCCACCAAACCCAGCTAGAGGTCTTACCCACCACCGTCTTATATCACCCACGGCTGTAAAGGGTGAACCATCCCTGGGGAGAGCGAGAGGAAGGGGCAATAACTACAAGACGAAGGAAAGCAGGAAAGGAAGGGATGATGCCGCTCAAAGCACATTTGGCAATAAATCAAAAAACGTTTGCCTAAGAGTTAGGCGTCAGTTGAGCAAGGCCAATATCATACCCCTCTAGGACGTCCATCACAAAGGGAAGCAAAGGAAATCTAAGACCCAATCTAAAGGCAGCAGTATAGACAGCAACCTCTCCCTGAGAGAGTTGGTCCACAAAATCATGGGGTCGAGGGCTCCTAAGACTAAAACCTAGGGACAGAAGCAGAAAACGCTCAAAGTCACGTCCCTGCTCCCTCAGATACCTCAGCCATTTCATGTTGGGAAAGATGTCAGAAGGAAACAAATTGACATCCTCTTTCCCCCGGACCATAGGAGGAAGATTTTTTGCAAACTCCTCGTCCGAAGAACTAGAGGAGTCATCTTCAAAATCCTCGCGCGGAACGCGAGGACGGCAAGCCACGTTTTTCCTTCTCCTAGAAGAATGTGCCGTTCTTACGGCCCTGTCTCCTGTATTACGAGAGGAGCGGACTCCACTCCTATCTCCTTGAGACGGGTTCAAAAAAGGAACCCTATCGTCCCTCTCTCGCGGTGTAGCCCATGCACGCACGTTGGCTGTTTGCCTAATTCGAGCCATGCCGTCCTGCATAAGGAACAGGACGCCTGACTTTAGCAAAAGAAAGAAAGAAAAGGGCGTCATAACCCACAGGACGCCTCCCCAGGACACTATAAACGATAAAAGAAAGGAGACCCATAAGCATATAGAAAACAAGAGTTTTGATAGAGAACTTACCAGAAAATGATCAAACTGATGAGAAGTCTGGGCAAATGTTCTAAAGCCTCAAGAACACTGAACAAGAATCCAAGAACACTCAAACGCAAGCACAAGCAGATCTTTGGCAAATCGAATTCGCTTTCTCTCTCTAGGAAAATTGTTGTGAGGTAACAAAGGGAAAATGAGAGAAGTTCTGAAGGTTTTAAAGGAAAAACTAAGCTCTGAAAAGCCCTCACACGTGGCACGTTCCCAGGACAAGCAGCCTACCCCACATGGGTGAGGGGCATCCTCCTTGAGGGGCAAATGATGTGGCCTAAAATAAACGCCACCTAGGCTAAACCGTAAAGGCCCATTAAGAAAGCCTAAAAGGCCTTCCAGAAGGTCTTGAGGCCCTCTTACTCAGAAGGGACCCATTTCCACTGATTACAAGAAGCCCAAAACACCTAATAAGCCCGCCAGGCTCAAATCAATCCCCCAGTATTTACGCAAGACACGTGTCCTGATCTTAAGAAACCATCCAATCAATGCAGGACTAGCTCCCAAGAAACCCTAGCACTATAAATAGTGTAGATCCCTAGGTAAACGGGACAATCAATTCATTCCCACCAACTTAGCACTAACTTTGCTCTGCCCTCTCTCTACCAATTACTTATCTCTCTAGCATATACTTACTTAAGCATCGGAGGGAATATTCCTACGGGAATATTCTTGTTTTGCAGGTTGCCAGAAGTTCGTGCCAGGTCATACTCGATACCTCCGAGGAACGCGTGACACGTCATCACCGTAAAAGATCCCACAACAAAAGTGATCAGCTCACTCCTAACAATACTAAGTCGTTTACTCTAAATAACCGCTTAACGCCGCGTCAAGTAGTAATCTAGCATAGTCTAATTACTCCACACCTGTAATCGTGCACTATCACAAATATGAAGATTAAACCTAGAGCAATGAATCCAACAATCATATGAATTGAAAAAATACCAAACTCAACATTAATCAGAAAATACTCAGCGTTTTTTCGAGTAAGACAAACTTCCAGGAACATGAAAACTAAAATTAAATTTGAGTGTAATGAATTGTAAATCCAAAAAAAGAACAATACAAGTACTCTCAATTGGAAATATAGAAAGAGAAAACTCATTGATTAGGAGCTACACCGCATCAGCTGCCTTCGAGTTCGCCGTCAATGGAGGTCGCACACCTTCAATACCGTCAATTCACCAATCGAATCTATCAAAACCTCTTATTCTTTGCCATGTTTTCTGTGTATGGAAACTCAACAGGGAAAGTGAATTTATACCTCTAAGTGCGTGGAGAACAAGGAAATTAACCGAGATTTTTGCTTTTGTTTCCAACTGATTCGTAGCTATCTTTGGAGTAGAAGTAGGAGATGAAGGGTTGTGGGTAGTGATAATAGCGAGAAAGGTAGGTGATAGGAAAGAATGAGTCAAAGTGATTACTCTTAATTACCTCACGTATTAATGTGAGATTCCCATCTTATGGGATTTCTTTAATTTGAGTGGGTCATTCTTAATTCACAATTGTTTTAAACATGGGCTTCACTTGACAAGTTTGGACTCTTCTACACTTCCCCCTATTGATTGTAATTGGTAATGACCCGTGAGCAAATAACGGGCTATGGCTTCTCACGAGCTTAGCACCTGTTACATAACCAAGTACTATTTAAGCTAACTTAACAATAAATTATAAGACTAAGAAAAAATATACTTATAATATTAAAAGTAATTAAAGACCTAAAATAATAAATTAAAGATGACTACATTGTTAAAATAAGGGAATAAATATATGGTAAATAATGCACTTATCAAATTCCCCCCACACTTAGCTTTTGGTCGTCCTCAATCAAAATAAACAACACTAAGGTGTACTATGCGAATAAAGAAATAAAACCCTGTTATTTTGGACAATCCAAACCAATGAGAAAAGTGAATATTTTTTAGATTTTTAATTCAAAATGTATTTTATATCACTACCAACAAGTATGGATCATTGAATAATATATAACAAGAATTTAGCACCCTAGTTGACCAACCAATCTTACCGCTTCCTTTCCCCTAAGTTTGAATCTTCCCTCATAGATGCGCAACCATATTAGATCATGCCTCACTTAATTTGATGACCCTCGTCAGGACTTGCACAAAATCTTACCCTTCACCATTTAGGGACCAAAATTATACTTAGGAGATCAAATAGGACTTTTATATGGTTGTAACAGGGCTAGGGTTAAGGGTAGGAAATTTATTAAGAAATGTGGTGGTATAAATAGTCAAGCTAAGTGGAGCAAAAATACATGATACATAACCTTAAGGTCACAAGAAACTCCAATTATACAAGTAATACTATACCCCCAACGACTTTGTTTAACCGTATCCTCCACCTTTTTTTTTCTTTCTTTTTTTTTTTTTTTACCTCTTCTGTAACATAATACTTGAAAATCTAACAATAATAATTACTCCACTTAGCAAGACTTAAGGTAAAATATGTTGGAGGTCACATGCTTGTAATGTACGGTTTGCCAAAAAATGATATTGAAGCTCAACAGGGCTAAGAAAGTGGAATTTTTGTGAATATATAAATGACAGAAGGCCTAAATATCTGGAAGCTCTAATTATGAAAAATAAAATGCCTCAATCATTTCTCCTCTACACTTTGGTCATCGATCTTGGGAAGCTAAAATGCAAGTCGCAATTTGGGCGATCAATAAGGAGGAAAGTAAATAAGTGAGTCTTACGAGGTTCGTGGCCCTCCATTTCGGGTCTCATCGCACAAAGGGAAAGCGAAACCATGCAGCACAAACCATGTCAAAGAGGGGTTTATGCAATCTTTAATACCATTCATATTGATCCAATGCAAGCTAGTTTGTGACAAAACCATAAAACCTTTTTTTTCACTTTTAGTCATTTGGTTTGGAAATCAAAAGAACCAACTTTTATTTTCATATGTCACAAGTACAACTGAGTATGCTTAAATATGACAGAGAGACTTTTACTGAAATTTTGACAGCATTTCGTTTTAAAAATGACGATTTCTAACCACTCCCCCCCCCCCCCCCCCCCCCCCCCCCCCCACACTGAAACTTTGCATTGTCCCAAATGGAAAAAAAAATGTAGAAAAGTTAGAAGAGACTTAGCTGGTTATGGGAGGTGCCAGAAGAAAACAAGATCTGCATATTTGGTGTGAAGTTGTATTAGAGATCTGATGAGAACTATGTTGTTCAGCAAACCGTAGCACGCCCCACGATAATGGCATCAGAGATTTCAGAAGTTAGGTGGTTGCATTGTGTGAGAGTTTAAAACAACCTGAACAAATCTGTGGAAAGAATAAACAAAATAGCATCAGGTGCAAGCGGAATCATGTCCCTCTTGTTTCGGTCTGCCTGTACTAGAAAAGCACAAAAAATAACCTGTCCACCTTTTTTTTTTAAAGCTAAAATTAAAAACTAAGTTATTAACTAAAGCTGAGAAAAAGAAAACAAAAACAAAAACAAAAAATTGAAATTATAGGGAAATGAAAATAAATGAAATTGAAAGCTTTATTTCTTCAATCATCCCTGCTTGTTCATACTCATAGAATGCTTTTAATCTGTGACCATTCACCTTGAATACTTTACCAGAATCCACACATTTAATCTCAACTGCACCATGATCAAATATATTAGTAATAACAAAGGGACCAAGCCCTCTAGATCGAAGTTTGCCAAGGAATAATTTCAAACGAGCATTGTATAAAAGAACTTTTTGTCCTACAGAAAAAGTAGTTTTGACTATCCTTTTATCATGAAATGCCTTAGTTTTGTCTTTGTACATCTGAGCATTTTCATAAGCCTCTAATCTGATTTCTTCAAGCTTTTGCAAACTAAGTTTTCTCTGCTGCCCAACCAAATCATAATCCATATTACATTGCTTAACAGCCCAATAAGACTTATGCTCGATTTTCACAGGTAAATGACAACCTTTCCCAAAAATAAGTCGATATGGTGACATCCCTAAAGGCGTTTTGTAAGCTGTCCTATAGGCCCATAATGCGTCATCTAGCCTAAGGCTCCAGTCCTTCCTATTAGGGCTCACCATTTTTTCTAATATTGATTTGATTTCCCGATTAGACACCTCAGTTTGACCGTTTGTTTGAGGGTGATAAGCAGTTGCTACTCTATGTGTCACATGAAATTTCTCAAGAAGAGCACCAAAAGTTTTATTGCAAAAATGAGTTCCTCTATCACTAATTATGTCCTTTGGCATGCCGAACCTATTAAAAATGTAACTCTTAACAAATTTGACAACGGTCTTAGCATCATCATTTATGGTGGCAATAGCCTCCACCCATTTAGACACATAGTCCACAGCAAGAACAATGTAAAGATTACCAAAGGATGAGGGGAAGGGACCCATAAAATCAATGCCCCATACATCAAATATTTCACAAACTATAATTCCATGTTGTGGCATTTCATTTCTCTTAGAGGTATTACCTGTTTTCTGACATGGTTCACAAGACTTAACAAAAATATAAGCATCTTTAAACAACGTATGCCAATAAAAACCACACTGAAGGACTTTATATGCAGTCCTTTGAGGACCAAAATGTCCCCCAGCTTCCAAAGAATGACAAAAATTGAGAATAGAAGTGAACTCAGATTTATCGACACACCTACGCATGAGTTGATCTGCACAACATTTCCAAAGGTATGGGTCCTCCCAAAAATAATACTTTGATTCAGATTTAATCTTTTCCTTTTGAGCTCTAGACAATGTAGGAGGAAATGTTCTAGTGACTAAGTAATTCACCATATCAGCATACCAAGGAGTATCAATACGACATAAAGAAAGTAAATGTTCATCAGGAAAGAACTCGGTCATTAACGGCCAATAATCTCTAGGAACAATCCTACTTAAGTGGTCAGCAACCAGATTCTCTACACCCTTTTTATCCCTAATTTCAAGGTCAAATTCTTGCAACAAAAGAATACATCTAAGCAATCTAGGTTTTGACTCTTTCTTTTTCAACAAATATTTAAGAGCTGCGTGATCAGAATATATAATCACATGAGTGCCAAGAAAATAAGGTCTAAACTTTTCCAAAGCAAAAACAACAGCATACATTTCTTTTTCAGTCACACTGTAATTGCATTGGGCAGGATCAAGTGATTTAGAAGCATAATGGATTATGTAAGACTACTTTCTCTTTCTTTTGACCTAAAACAGCACCTATTGTCTTATCACTAGCATCACACATGATTTCGAAAGGCAGTGACCAATCAGGTGGTCTATCTTTCAGATCATCAAAAGCTTTCTTTCATTTATCATTAAAGTAAAAAACAACATCCTTACCAAGTAAAACACACAAAGAGGATGCAATTTTAGAGATATTTTTAATAAAACGTCTGTAAAAGCCAGCATGCCCTAAAAACGACCTAATTTCACGAACACAAGTAGGATAAGTTAATGCACTAATGACATCAATTTTAGCCTTGTCAACCTCTAAACCTTTAGCACTTACAATATGTCCAAGAACTACACCTTGTTCAACCATAAAATGACACTTTTCGAAATTCAACACAAGGTTAGTTTCAACACATCTTTTCAGAACTCGAGACAGTCTATGAAGGCATCTATCAAATGAATCACCAAATACAGTAAAATAATCCATAAACACTTCCATATCTTTTTCAATTAAATCAGAAAAAATACTCATCATTCATCTTTGAAAAGTTCTAGGGGCATTGCATAATCCAAAAGGCATTCTCCTAAATGCAAATGTACCAAAAGGACAAGTAAAAGTGGTTTTATCTTGATCTTTAGGAGCTATTGGAACTTGAGTGTAACCAGAATAACCATCTAGAAAACAAAAATAAGATTGTCCAGCAAGCTTTTCTAGCATTTGGTCAATGCATACTCTCCAACCATTAGGAACTCTAGTGGTCTTTCCTAGTAGCTTGATTAAGCTTCCTATAGTCTATGCATACTCTCCAACCATTAGGAACTCTAGTGGGGACAAACTCGCCTTTATTATTTTCAACAACTGTTATTCCGCTTTTCTTAGGGACCACATGAATAGGACTTAACCATTGAGAATCAGAAATAGGGTAGATTACATCCGCATTTATCCATTTAATAATTTTCTTTTGAACAACTTCCCTCATCGAAGGGTTTAACCTTCGTTGAGTTTCTCTAGTGGGTTTAGCATTTTGTTCAAGAAATATTCTATGCATGCACAAGGTGGGACTAATGCCTTTTATATCTGCTAAAGTCCATCCTATTGCCTCTTTATAATTTTTAAGCACATTCAACAACTTTGCTTCTTGATATTCATTTAAAGAACTTGAAATAATTACTGGCAAAGTTTCATTAGCACCCAAATAAACATATTTCAAATTAGAGGGTAGGGGTTTTAACTCTAAAATTGGTGCTTCAACAATAGAAGGAATCAATTTAGGCACAGATAAAGGCAAAGAAAAATCAGAATTTTTATTTTCAACATCACCAGCCACATCAGACGCAGCTACAATAGAAAAATCAGGCATTTCATTCTCTTTAGTATCATTAAGAACATCAATTTTAAATAGTTTATCACACCATTTATCAAATACATCCTGAGCCATCCAATCACAAGCATCAAAAGTATATATTGAACTAACATTATTGATATCACTTGGGTATCTCATAGCATCAAAAATATTAAACTTAATAATTTATCCATCAAATTCCATAGTTAAGTTACCCTCATGAACATCAATTTTTGTCTTAGAAGTTTTCGGAAATGGTCTACCTAACAACAAGGGAACACTATCACATCTATCACCCATATCCAGAACATAAAAATCAGCAGGAAAAACCAATTCATTCACTTGGACAAGTACATCTTCTAAGACTCCTATTGGGAATGCTTTAGATCTATCAGCTAACTGAATAACAATATCAGTTTTAGACAAAGAACCCATGTAAAGTATCATAAACAGATTTCAGCATAACATTTATGGAGGCTCCTAAATCTAGCATACACCTCTCAAACTTAGAATCTCCAATTTTGCAAGGAATACAAAACATGCCAGGGTCCTTACACTTAGGGGGAAGCTTCTTTTGAATAATAGCTGAAATATTTTCCCCCATACTTACCTTTTTAGAAGGACGAAACTGTCTTTTGTTAGTACATAGTTCCTTAAGAAACTTTGCATAACGAGGTACTTGTTTAATTGCATCAAGAAGGGGAATATTGACTTCAATTTTCCTAAAAGTTTCTAGAATTTCATTGTCAAGACTCTCTTTCTTAGCTTTAGAAAATCGAGAAGGGAAAGGAGGCAATTCTTTAAAACGAGAAACAACAGAATCAGATTCAGTTTTACTCTTCCCTTCATTTTCTTTTTCATTGTCCTTCACAGTACCCTCACTTTCCACTCTTTCCCCTGATCCAACTTCAGGATTGACTTCTATCTCTTTTTCAACTTCACGACTTTTCATTTTAGGTTTAGTTAACACTTTACCACTCCTAACTGTGATAGCTTTAACATGACCATTGGGATTAGGGATTGTTTGTGATGGAAGTTTACCTGATAGTTGAGTTTCAAGATTACTTAAAGAAGTGCAAATCTGACCTATTTGAGTGTCTATGTGACGAAGGCGCGTGTCAGTTTTCTTTTGATACTCAATACCCTGATTATGGACTTGCCCTATTTGATTAGTTAGTTGCTTAACTAAGTCTTCTAGTGAAGGAACAGATTGGGGTGGGTGATTTGGTTGACCATATTGCCTTGGTTGATTAGATTGTGGAAGTTGTGGTCTATTTCCATACCTTATATTAGGGTGGTCTTTCCAACCTTCATTATAAGTTTTTGAGTAAGGATCATATTTTCTTTGACCAGAATAACCACCTATAGCATTCACATCTTCAGATTGCAAGTCGTGACATTTATCAGTAGGATGAGAATCATTATAGCAAATTCCACAAACTCTAGCTTTAGACTCGTTACTAGCAACAATTTTGGACACGAGAGTAGTTAAGGTAGTAATTTGTTGAGCATTTTCTTGTAATTGATTCTGAATACCACTTAAATCAACTCCATTTTTAACATCATTTCTAGTACCATGTTGTTGGGTGTTTTGAGCCATATTAGAAATTAAAGCCCTAGCTTGGGTTGGTGTTTTGTCCACTAATGCCCCCCCACTCGAAGCATCTATCATACCCCTATCAGTAGGCAATAGGCCTTCATAAAAGTACTGAATTAATAGTTGGTCACTAATATGATGTTGGGGACATGAGGAACACAATCTCTTAAAACGTTCCCAATACTCATACAAGGACTCATTATCATGCTGCCTAATGCCACATATCTCCTTCCTGATGGATCCAATTAGACTTGCTGGAAAGTACTTTCCTGGAAAAGTTGATGCCATAACATTCCAAGTCGTAATTGATCCAGCAGGAAGATCATACAACCAATCTTTACCCAAATCTTGCAAAGAAAAAGGAAAAGCGTGCAATCTAATATGATCATGTTTGACTCCTTCAAGATTCATAGAAGAACAAACAACCTTAAACTCTTTCAAATGTCGATTAGGATTCTCACCTGATTTCCCATAATATTTGGGAAGAAGATTAAGGAAACCTGAATTCAGTTTGAGGGGTTTGTCCAGCTCTGGAAACACAATGCAGAGAGGATCATCTCCCGTATCTGGGGCTGCCATCTCCTTCAAGGTTCTTTCACCCGTTTTTGCTCCTTTTAGACTATCTTCTGTTGGTTTAACTTCCTCTGGTTTCACCTCTTCTGGTTGATCTATTTGAAACGCGTAGATTGATCTCTCTTGACTTATGATGTTCACAAAATCGATATACTTCCTGATTCGCTTGAGTTTAGGATTAGGTGTGCCACCGCTCATTCACCTGAAAAGTAAAAACTTAAAAAGTTAGTCACTATTCTCAATATTTAAGTGAATGCATAAAAAATTAAGAAATTGGACATTCTTAAAATTTCGGGTCACTTAAATGAGAATAGAATGTATAATGATAATTAGGTGCTGCATCTAAATACATGACTCCAATATTACACGAGTCTGGAGAATGAACATGTCAGCAACTTTTTTTAATTCCTAAGCCGATATTTAAACTTTGTTCATAACTGAATTCTTGAATGGTATGAACATCAAAATTGATTTACCTAACAATGCTTTATTTAAAGTGTAACAACAAGAATCATGAATTCATTTCAAGCCACAACAATCAGTTAGAAAGAGAAACTAACACCTGAAAACACTATACATTTCTAATGAACATTATGCTTTTATTATAACAGCTACTGCAAACGCATTCAGTAGCCACTGTAAAATAGAATTCAGTAGAATGCATTCAGAAAGCAGAAACTCATCACATGCATGCCCCTAGTTACATTTAAAATTGAATCACCTAGACATAATTGTGCATTATCTTAGTAATTTCTCTTTGAACCAGAATTTGTATATTACAAATATCCTCATTAACACCTCACTGAGAGTGACAATAAAGGGTGATTATGAGGTTTTATCAAATAGCATCACAGAAGACTAATCAGAATACTTTCAGCAACTTTTAAAACCAGATTTTCAGACAGCCTATAATTCACACAAAATCAAGCAATAACTTCCTGAACCCTAGTTGGAAAACTCCATGTACTTTGACCTATGGCCGTATGATAGAACAAGATGTAGATAAATTTCAGGTAATAGACTTCGGTGATTACTCAAAATGAAATTTTCAGCAAGGTAGAAGTAAGTTCAGGTACTCTAACACCACAAGACATTAGAAATGTAAACTAGCTTGATTACAGGTAATAACAGGTGGCCTTTTAATTTAGAAATTTACAGCTATTAAAACACCATGAAAACAGTGATCTAGTAGGGTAACACATATGATTTAGCAATTTTTTTTTAATTATTATTTTCCTTTGAATTCAAGCTTTCCATTGATTTGCACTCTAGTTTATGCATCTAACCGTAGTATTTCATTAATCGTAATGCATAAGATAGAATATGTTGTGGGGTTTTTCCGGTGAGATACCTTGGAGGTTTTCCGGTAACTTTTAAGGATTTAACAAGATTGTATTTTTATAGAGAGAGAAAGTAGAGAGAAGGCAGAGCAGCAATTGCTCTTGAATGTATTGATTGTGACCCCTTTTTCTAGGGAAGTGGGAATATTTATAGTACTAGGTTTTTGTGGGAATGACCTAATATTCCCCTTACATGATTGGCTGGGGAATAGGAGGAGGACACGTGTCCTTTCTCCTTACAATTCTCTGGTCCCTTTTGGCAATAGTGGGCTATTTGGGCCTATTGTGCTTAGTCATTCACTTGGGATACATACTAATTAAGCCCCTTTCCAGGTATAGGTTTTATACATACATTTATACACACTTAAATACATACATTGTAGATACCTAGATTAATACTCATGGCCCGGAGTAGACTTCGTATGACTTCTGCTTAGGGGGCGTAATACGTGCCATGTGTCACATCCTCATTGGTACACGAAGGCATGGTAATTTTGCCCACAACATTTGCCCCTCAAGAAGGGCATTTCTGGAAACACTTTCCGGGTATCGCTTCTTGACCTTTGATTTGCATCTTCATCTTTGGGTCAGGTGTTGAGGTGGTGACACGTGTCACCTTTCTCCATTTTGCCCCTCCCTATATATATAGAGGGGGGGGGGTAAATTTCATTTTTACATTTCGTTTTCACAGAGCTGTCTCATAGGCGATTTCCGGCGTATTCCCACCACCATCAGGCGATTTTCGGCCACCGCGAGACTCATCCTTTTCTTCGTCAAACTCATCCTGTTCTTCGCGAAACTCATCCTGTTCTTCACCGAGTACTTCGCAGATCTTTCAAGGTTAGTTTTCGCCTTTCTTTCTTGTTTTTGTTATCCTCTCGTCATTTTTCTCTTTGTTAGCGGCCGACCTCTTAGTACTAGGTAAGGGTTTGGAGGTTTTATTTAAGATTTTTCCGCCGTTCATCTTTTGTCGGGGCGGACGTCCAATCGCGTCTTTTTCTTCATTGTTGGGTCACTCCTAAGCCGTGCTTCGTTCACTATGCAGAAGGCATGGCTAGAACCAAGCAAACGGCAGATCCTACGCGCCTGCGCTTGCGGGAAGAAGCATCGACACCCCCTAGGGAGAGATATTCTTCCACCGCCCCAGCAGCCGACGAGGAATATGCCGAACTCTTTCAAGAGATTGACGAATATGTCGAGGTGGGGGAGCAAGCGGCAAGCTCGTCAGAGGGTACAGCGAGCCAGGCGGTGGGGGAGTCAAGCGTCGCTCCATTGTCATCGGCCGCCGAGGAGCAAGAGGCTGCTCCCCAACCTATTAGGCCCAGAGGACGGGAGGAGGCCCAATTGCTTCCGTCGGAGATTCACCCAGACGTGGGCTGGATGCGGTGGCTAGACAGGCACGGGGCCAAGATGAGGGATGACCTCTGCGTGGGGGAAGGGTATTAAATGCGCGTGCCGGCCGGTCTGGACTCGACCGTCAGCCTGCTTGCCGAGGGAGAATTCCCCGTGTATGCCGCATCCATCAAACTCGGCATGAGATTCCCTCCACACCCCTTCGTTGTGGAAGTGTTAGATGGTTTCAACATTGGGGTGGCCCAGCTGACCCCCAACTCGTGGGCTGATATCTTTGGCTATATTGCCAAATGTGCGCTGAACGACGTGGAGCCGTCTTTCAACGCTTTCCTGCATCTGGTCTCCCTCTCTCGTTCCCCCAGTGCCGCCAAAGGGTGGTTTAATCTGAGCAGTCGTGGTACCTACCAGACAGTGGTCGGCAAGCTCAGCAAATGGCATATGTGGAGGAAAAGGTGGGTCGTGTTTTACACGGACGACCAGGAGATGTATGAGAGGATGAGCCGCTGGAACTGCAACGCCAACTATATGGACCGTGACGAGCCCCTTCCACCCCTTACAGCCGAAGAGTGGGATCAGATAATGGTCCTGTTCAAGGCCAACACTTACCACTTAACAGTGGACAAGAGTTTCCATGTGCCGGCCGAGTGGTTGCCGCACATTAGCCAGTTTCGGAACGAGGCCTTTCTAGCGGCCGTAGGCTTAGGATATTCCATGACTCGAGGTTGTATGCCAATTTATGTGCCGTTCCGCGTTGGTCTATTCATTTTTTCTAACTTTGGATTTCTTTTGTTCACAGAGGAAGGAATGAGCAAGTTATCGGCGGCGGATATTGGGAAGGGCGATATGACCGATTGGATGGCGGACATCTATGAGGCCAAGATGCAGAAAGCCAAGGCCGAGTTGGAGGAGAAGGTGAGTATTCTCTTAGGTTGTTGTTTTTTGCAAGTTAAACTTCTCCCGTCCAGCGTCTACAGTGGACGTCTTTTTAGTGACGAGCCGATATCTTGATATGTGACCCGTGTTTGCTAAGGTAGGCCTCGTCACTTTTTATTGACGGGCCCCTTAGTTAGTGTTTTTCCTGCGGTTGCCAAGGTGCGCCTCGTCACCTTTTAAGACGGGCGTCCCCCCCCCCCCTTTTTTTTTTTTTTTTTTTACAAGTGACTCGTGATTGATAGGGTACGCCTCGTCATTTTTGAGACGGGCGTCCTTTTTAATGACGAGCCACTTTTCTGTGATTGACTTGCACTTGATAAGGTACGCCTCGTCATTTTTAAGACGGGCGTCCTTTTTAATGACGAGCCACTATTTATTGAGTGACTTGTGATTGATAAGGTACGCCTCGTCATTTTTAAGACGGGCGTCCTTTTTAATGACGAGCCACTATCTTGTGAGTGACTTGTGATTGATAAGGTACGCCTCGTCATTTTTAAGACGGGCGTCCTTTTTAATGACGAGCCACTATTTATTGAGTGACTTGTGATTGATAAGGTACGCCTCGTCATTTTTAAGGCGGGCGTCCTTTTTAATGACGAGCCACTATTTATTGAGTGACTTGTGATTGATAAGGTACGCCTCGTCATTTTTAAGGCGGGCGTCCTTTTTAATGACGAGCCACCATCTTGTGAGTGACTTGTGATTGATAAGGTACGCCTCGTCATTTTTAAGACGGGCGTCCTTTTTAATGACGAGCCACTATCTTGTGAGTGACTTGTGATTGATAAGGTACGCCTCGTCATTTTTGAGACGGGCGCCCTTTTTAATGACGAGCCACTATCTTGTGAGTGACTTGTGATTGATAAGGTACGCCTCGTCATTTTTGAGACGGGCGCCCTTTTTAATGACGAGCCACTATCTTGTGAGTGACTTGTGATTGATAAGGTACGTCTCGTCATTTTTGAGACGGGCGTCCTTTTTAATGACGAGCCACTCTCTTGAAAATGCCTTGTGATTGATAAGGTACGCCTCGTCATTTTTGAGACGGGCGTCCTTTTTAATGACGAGCCACTATCTTGTGAGTGCCTTGTGATTGATAACGTACGCCTCGTCATTTTTGAGACGGGCGTCCTTTTTAATGACGAGCCACTATCTTGTGAGTGACTTGTGATTGATAAGGTACGCCTCGTCATTTTTGAGACGGGCGTCCTTTTTAATGACGAGCCACTATCTTGTGAGTGACTTGTGATTGATGACGAGGCCCAATATTTGACTGTCCTTTACGTTCTTTTTTAGCAAGCTAAGGACGCGGCTAGGGCGTCAGGGAAGAAGAAGGGGACGACTCTGTCCCAGCTGAAGAAGAGAGCTGTGCCAGCTGGCTCGGAGACTCCGAGTACCTTCAAAAAGCCCAAACCCATACCCCGCCGTCTCTTGAAGAAGGACGAGTCGAAGGTTGCTGAGGGGGGTTGCCCTGATGACGATGAGATTGGCGTGGACAACCCGTCTCTGGTTGTGGACTTGGTGTCCAAATCGAAGTCCGGTGGGCATCCGGACGAGCTGGAGGACCCTCTTTCTGGAATCCCGGCCGACGTCCGCTCCCAGATACCTGCGGAGGTGGCCCGCCGAGCTAGGTCATCGGGCGGTAAGTATTATTCGAACGTCGTTCAGACGTATCGAGCCTCCTCTGGCAGTTCTTGTTACTCTCCGCGTCATCCTAAGGCCGTTGTTTTTCCTATAGCCAAAGACAAAGGGAAGGATGCAGCTGCTGCAGAGGACGAGAACGTACCCGCTACTCCCCACTATTCGTCAAAGGATAGGGTGGCTATATGCCGTAAGGTTTTTAAGGCCGTCCCCGCAGAGTATGTTGCTTCTCTTCCTGGCTGCAAGACTGACGCCCAGTTTGGTGCGATCCAGGCCACTCTTCTCGACGTAAGTCTACTTTCAACTTGCTTGTACTTGTTTTCTCTTTTAGAGTCATTTACTAACATGTAGCTCCTTTTGCAGTTGTTCTGCCGCATGGAATTCTGCAAGAGTTGGAAGACCCGCACTGCTGAGGAGCTCAAAGCTCAGGTGGCTGAGTCCACCCACCATGGCGACTATGCGTTCAAATCCATTGAAGAGGTCCGCCTGCAGATGCAGACGACCATAGACCTTCAAGAAAAGGAGGTAGCTGCGTTGAGGTCTGACAAGGCCGAGCTGCTTAAGAAGATCTTGGCGCAGGACAAAGACATGGTGGCAATGGTCGAGGAGGCCAAGACAGCGGCGGCGGAAATACGGACGCTTCAGGACCAGTTGCGGGAGTATCCTCAGGTCAAAGAGGCGGCTGAGGAAGCCGAGCATCTTCGTGGGGAGCTGGAGACGGCCAGATCGCAAGTTCGCACCTTGCGTGAGCGTCTTCTGGAATCCTATGATCAGGGGGAGCAAGCGACCAAGGACGCTGTTAAGCACGCCTGGGAGAGCCACATGTCAGAGTATGATCTTGCGTGGTTCCAGCGGCGAATGGAACATAGTGCCGCTGTGTTGGCTGCTGAGCGTCTTGGTCAGCCGCCCCCTGAGTTTGTATCATCTGATGATGAGGACGATGCGGCCGCCCCCTGATTTGCTTCCTTCCCCGCTCTTTAAAATTTTATTCAAGTGTTCCCGTGCCTAAGGGCAAAAAACAATTATTTTGTTAAGTTTTGGCGCTGCTGGCGTCTGTACCATTGTGCCTGCTGAGCACACAACAATTTCCTTCTTTTTTGTTTTTGAATTCTGAGCTACTTTTACACGCCTTTCTACGGGCGTTGTTTCATAAGTAAATAGGTTGTTTTTAATGCTTCTTTTATCTCGCATTTATTTGCTCTTCATAATTTGATTATTCCTTAAACAATAGGCTTAATCAATAGGTATGGTAGCCAAGGTGCAACTGAGTGTACACTAAGCACGTTGGTGCCGCAGGCAACTGAGTATGCGCTAGGCACTACTATGGTCGTCTCTTTCTTTGGCGAGCGTGTCTATAACGATATTGATTGACGCAAGTCAATCAATAGGTATGATTGCCGCTAGACATGCTCGTCAAATGGACTGGACGGCCAAACGTTCGTGCCGCCTAACTTCTGAGCAAGCAACCTTTGTTTCAAAGTTAATCGTGCCGCTGAACTTTTGAGCGAACAACCTTTGTTTCAAAGTTGTTGGTGCCGCTGGCAACTGAGCATGCGCTAGGCACTACTATGGTCGTCTCTTTCTTTGGCGAGCGTGTCTATAACGATATTGATTGACGCAAGTCAATCAATAGGTGTGATTGCCGCTAGACATGCTCGTCAAATGGACTGGACGGCCAAATCGTTCGTGCCGCCTAACTTCTGAGCAAACAACCTTTGTTTCAAAGTTAATCGCGCCGCTGAACTTTTGAGCGAACAACCTTTGTTTCAAAGTTGTTGGTGCCGCTGGCAACTGAGCATGCGCTAGGCACTACTATGGTCGTCTCTTTCTTTGGCGAGCGTGTCTATAACGATATTGATTGACTTGCGTCAATCAATAGGTATGATTGCCGCTAGACATGCTCGTCAAATGGACTGGACGGCCAAACGTTCGTGCCGCCGCACTTTTGAGCAAACAACCTTTGTCTCAAAGTTATTGGTGCCGCTGAGCTATTGAGCAAACAACCTATGTTTCAAAGTTGTTCATGCCGCTGGGCCTTTGAACAAATAACTTATGATTTTAGTTTATTTGTGCCGCTGGCGCTTACTATGCCGTACTGGTTGGCCAGCGGCTTGCTATACTGGGAAGGGAGTTGGATAGGTGATCAGCCTACAACTTGGTGCTAATCTGGGCCACTTCTTAGGCTTCAAACAATTAGTCTTGCTGAGAGTTTTTGCTAATCTGGTCCACTTCTCAGGCCGTCATATAATTAGGCTTTGGTTATGCATTGGAGTGTACATTTTTATATTCATTGTGTGAGCAATAAATATTACGAGATACATAGAGTAGTATTATTTATAACTTTGCAAGGAGAATTTAGCCGGTTACAAAAGTAATTACTACCCTACTATGACCATTAGAGGCCGCCCCTTGGGCAATGGATCGTGGTAAGTAAGACAAAGCTTAGCACATATCTAGAAGAAATACTTCTTGAGATTGTCGGCATTCCAAGTGCGCAAAATAGGCCGGCCTTGCATGTCTTGAATGCGGTAGGTTCCATCTCTAACCTCATCATAGATCTCGTAAGGTCCCTCCCAAGTGGGCGTCAGCTTACCTTGTTCATTTGCTCGTCCTGTGGACTCCATTTTCCTGAGGACAAAATCTCCCACTTTGAGCACTCTATTAGAGACTCTCTTGTTGTATTCTCTTGCCATCCTTATCTTGTACAGCTGTTGTCTGAGCGCTGCATTTCCTCTAACCTCGGGCAGAAAGTCCAAGGCTGCTTTCATTGTCTCCCAGTTAGCATTTTCGTCATACAGCATGACTCTCAACGTTGGTTCACACATTTCTATGGGTAGGACAGCCTCGGCGCCATAGGCTAGCAAGAAGGGTGTTTCACCGGTTGAATTCTTAGCCGTAGTGCGGATGGACCATAAGACATTTGGCAGCTCATCAGCCCATAGACCTTTGGCTTCGTCAAGCTTCTTTTTCATTCCTTCGGAGATAATTTTGTTGAACGCCTCAACCTGACCATTGGCTTGGGGTCGTCCGACTGATGCAAAACAAGTGTGTATACCGTGATCTGCCAGCCACTCTTTCAGCTTAGGCGTCTCAAACTGGGGCCCATTATCGAAGACGATAGCCTGTGGAATCCCAAAGCGAGTCATGATGTTCTTCCAAATGAATGCTCTCACATCAGTAGTTTTTATGTTTTTGAGCGCTTCTGCCTCCACCCATTTGGTGAAGTAATCTACAGCAACGATGACATAACGCCTTCCTCCTGGTGCGGCCGTAAATGGGCCTAGAAGATCCATCCCCCATTTAGCAAATGGAATTGGGCTTGTAATGGGCGTCAGAACTCGTGCCGGTTGGTGTATTAGGTGAGAAAAACGCTGGCATTTGTCACACTTCTTGACCAGTGAAATTGCGTCCTCCTTAAGAGTCGGCCAGTAGTAGCCGGTTCGAAGTGCCTTTTCAGCCAAAGCCCTTCCACCAATATGCGAGCTGCACAACCCCTGATGAAGGTCTTCTAGAATTTCCTGCCCCTTCTCAGGTGTTACACATCTTAACAAAGGACGGGAGTAGGCCTTTTTATAGAGGGTGCCGTTCCACATTTCAAACCAAGAGCATTTATTTTGAAGTTTTGCCGCTTCCCTTAAGTCTTCGGGCAAGACTCCATTCATTTTGAAGTTTACTATGTCATCCATCCATGTGGACGTTCTGTCAAGAGTTTTCACCTCCATTTGCTCAACACTTTTGTGCTCTTTTACCTCCCAAAACACGTGCCGAGGGGTATCACAAGACGCGGAACTTGCCAACTTTGACAGGGCATCAGCTTGGTTATTTTCCGAGCGAGGGACTTGCCTTACTTCAAAACTTTTCAGTGGCTCTACTTCCTGATGGACGGCCTGCATGTATTTGACCATAGTCGGATCCCTAGCTTCGTAGGTCCCATTAACTTGGCTCACAATCAGTTGGGAGTCAGATAGTGCTACAACCTCCTCGGCGCCTGCCGCCTTACACATTTTAATGCCACAGAGCAGGGCTTCGTATTCGGCTTCATTATTTGACGCCTGGAAGTTAAATCGCATAGCATACTCAAAAGTGTCTCCTTCTGGGGAGTGACAGATTATCCCAGCTCCACATCCATTCTGTGTGGATGAGCCGTCTACATACACTGTCCACACCGTGTTTGTATTCTTGGCAAAGTCAGGCCTCGTCATTTCAACAATAAAGTCGGCACATGCCTGCCCCTTGACAGCTTTCCTCGGCTCATAGGTGATATCAAAGGCGTTCAGCTCTATTGCCCAATTCAGCATTCGTCCTGACGCCTCCAGCTTTGTGAAGGGGAGTTTGAGCGGTTGATCTGTGTAGACCACTATTTTGTGAGCTAAGAAATAAGGACGGAGTTTTTTGCTAGCCATGAACAGAGCTAAGCCAAACTTTTCCACTGTAGGGTTATTTTCCACTGTAACTAATAAAATAAATCTATTCATGTCTAGCTTTATTTATTTTATTTTATTCATAAATAGATTTATTTTATTAGTTACAAGAAGTTTTGACATTAACATATTACAATGAGCATCTCACCTACAAGTTACAAAGTTAAAGTAATCATCTGAAAGCTAGACATGAATAGATTTATTTTATTAGTTACAGGAAGTGTTGAAGCCCCTCAGGCAAGCCTTTTATTAACTCCATCTCATCAACTCCTCTTGTAGTCAACCAACTCTATAACGTTCAAAGTGACTAACTCTACGTCTCAGAGTGGATGGTAATTGCCTACGCCTCATCCACCATTCCATGTCTCAACATCTCAATTGCATTTTTCTTTTCTTTGCCATGACAGTACAATATGCAGAAATACCTTTTACAAAGCACACCAACCAAAATTATTTCATGATAGTGAAATACGCAAACCCTGTCTTATTTTGTTCATAATCATGACAGTAACTTCAAATCTTTATTTCATATAAGTATCAGTTTCAATGTGATGTAACACATATAAGTTCATCTTACAACAAAATAAGAACAAAAAGAATTCTAATCTAAGATTTACACTTGTTGTGTTTCTGGAACAGTTAATTGGAACTGGAATGGGGCATATGACACTCCAATATTTTCGGCTTCCCATTGACCATAACGTATAAAAGTTTATACTAACTACTAAGTATTTAGTATCTCCCTTTCCACATTACTAAAATCCCTGAACTCGGTGTAAACATTGATCATATATGAAGACTTTGAAAAGCACTAATAGTAACCATACTCTAGACAGTATAAGCTTTAAGAAAATGTCCAAATTTCACTTCAAATTAACATCAGGTTACCAGTACATCCAAAATCCATAAGTCTTAACCATCATACAAGTCTAAAATTGCAAAAGAAAATCTCGACCATTGCATCTTAGCTGACATTTACATAATTTTCTTCTTTGATGATTTCACCTACTTAAACATACTCAAACTAAAAATTCAAGAAAGATATTAAATCCAAAGTTCATTCTAGCTAAATCATATTACCTACAACTAGGCTAACCCCTGAAGATAAAATATTTGTTTTAGGAGTAAAATTGTATCATAGAGAGTAATCCCATAAAAATAGAGATGGTGATAAAAGAGATGAGAGGAGAGAGACAAAAATTTCATACCCATCATAAACCATATTTTCAAAATCGCATCCTTCTCCCCCATTACTGAGAGATGGTAAACCCTAGACAATGAAGAAACACAAAATTAGCAAATCTCAAAATTGTAGAAGATTTAAACGGGGATGTAATGAAAGAAAAAGAGAAAACCTAGGATAGAGAATCTTAGGATAGAAATTGAATTAGGGAAAACAATCCAGCAAATCGATCAGAAGAAAAAAAGAAAGGAGAAAAGGGATAGCACGTGAAAGGCTCATGTTATACTGTTTGTAAGCTTGAAGCTTCTATTTTAAAGGTTTGGGATTAAGAGATGAAAATTTTGGAGAGCCGTCAAAATAATTGAAATTGAGGAATTTAAATTTTGAGCATCCTTCAATTGTACGTGCCTGTACTTTTTGTCATACAAAGTAGATGGAACTATCCAAAACAAGATATAATTGACATTGTTGTTGGCTAGTAAAAAATAAATCGAGCTTGTTAAAAATAAGGTATATATCATTAAATTACCTTCACGAATATTGACGAGACGAGCATGAAAGTGTTCGAGCTTGGCTCATTTACTTAATGAGCTTAATATTTGGATTTAAATAATAATAATGAGTAACTACCAACAACATACATGGACACAACCAATACACCAACCAACAACAATGTCAATCTATATCGTGTTTTGGAAGTTCCATCAACGTTGTTGATAGTTATCCTAAACAATTTTAGATCAAGTGTTTCAAAATAAGTTTTATATTTCCTTTGTTTTCAATTAATATATTTCAATTAATATAATTCAATTAATATGCAAAACCAATGTATTTCAATTAAATGACTATATCAATGAAATAACATGCTATAAAATTAAACCTAATCATACTGAAATCTCATCGTCATGGTTTAGAAACTTGAGAATAGTCATCAATAAGTTTAATTTCACGACATTCAATCTTCTCTTTATTCATTTTTACCTTTATTTCTTCAATGAATTGAAGGGAAATAAGGGAACTCCTAATTTTGTTACAATCTAGAGAATTTACTTAATATTTTAATAAAAACAATATAAAAGTAATTGACAAATATTGTCAAATAAACAAATAGATTATAGTATACATTTTTATAAGATTAATGTCGCGAGTGATTTACTTTTAAAGTTAATTGCTTTATGTACAAGATTTTTATTTATTGAAATAAGATAACACATGAAGGTTTAATATTTTATTAAAAGAATATAAACAATAATTGACATAAGATTTGTCTTTTTATATTTGAGGGTATAAAAGTAAATGCCAAAAAATCTCAAAAAAGAGTTTTCATCAAGGCTTGAACCCCAACCTAAATGTCAATAGTACTTAAGCAATTCAAACCACCAAGGTAAAATTGTTTTTTGTGTAATACGTTACATATTTGTGTTATACACTTATTCTATACTGGAACTTTTTCGGGCCTGACATTGCCCACCCAAAATTTTTCCTTCCAATCGCGACCACCACCGGCAAACTACCGTCGTCACAACTACCTCCTAACCACCAGCACGTGGTCATTCACGTCCCAAACACCAGCGAAACTTCCGCTGACTTCCCTTCGCAACCACCAGATCCCCCCCAATATTTGTCGCAAGTCTCGCAACTCCCTACCACCCTGCATCTCGATATGTTCGCACGACACAACCCACCAGCCAACGTCTGCACCACCCATCGTCCGCACTAGGCACCATTCGTAGACACCACCCAACCTCCATTCCGCTAGACAACCCAACCACCGTTCTCTGCGAACCGCCCATCCGCTGTCCGCACCACCCACCCAACAAAATTTAAATGATTAGGATCTTTCTCAAACCGTCGCGACCCACTTTACTTGACTTCAATCGCCTCACAGGATGGTGGGTGAGGAGTGGTCGGAGTGGTCGTGCGATTGTCGGTGAAGAGGAACGACGTGGTGGACAACGGTAGAGGAGAGAGAAATTTACAACCCCCATTCTAAAATTAAGTTAATCAATTCACTTTCCTAATTATTCTATTTATTTATTTAAGCAAATACAAATAATTAATTTTGAAATTTTTTGAAATTACAAAAACCATTTCCATAAAAGAAATTGTGTATTTAAATATAAAGATAAAAACAATTAGAATCATTAAATATATTTATATTAAATTTAAAAATAAAAGAAAACAAATTTTTGTGGCCCATATTTATTCTAAGCTATGGTCATCTTTATTATGACCACAGTAGAAAGATCCGGTTTATAATAGTGTTTATACAAATCAAATACTTCGAATACTTTGGCTTATCAAAAAAGGAAAAAAAAAACTTATGTACTTTGGGGTTCCAAATCCAACTTTCTTATTCCATTGACGTGTAGTAAGTTCCTTCATATTAGCCGCAATTTTTTGGTTGTACCCGTGTACAGGTAGATGCATCCTCATCCAAAACGACGTCGTTTTGTGTTGTTAAGATGAACATTAATATACTAGTATGAAAATGAACATTACCTTTTTCGGAAATTAACATTTATTTATTTATTTGGAATTGAACATTTACTATTTCAGAAATTAACATTACTATTTTGGAAAGGAAATTTTGATATTTACTACTTTAAAAATACACCACTTTTGTATTTACTACCTTGTGAAAATTTTATTTTAAATTACTACCTTAAATTTCCAATATTTTATTATTTACTACCACTTTACAGTTTTCACGTTTTAAAATTAAGATATCTCTTTCGTTTCTTAATCGTTTAATGTGATTCAAAGTTTATTATTTTCCTTTTTCTATATGGATTTCATTGAGAGCGACATTTTAAAACAATTCATTTGATAATTCATGAATATTTTTAAATTTTATAAATAATGTTTGATGTGAACAAAAAGGCTTGTCCACCATGGACGAATCAGAATGACGACATGTGGAACCTCCCATCTCAAGAGCCATACGCTCTGGACCCTTTAACGGCCTTGTAATGGAAATTACAGGATAATCATGGGTCGGGGAAATTAGAGGCCCAAATGCTAAATGGGCCTCTCAAAGACTCCACCTCCATATTTGATAAGGACACATGTCCTTATCTCCAAGGTTAACCTATCGGATAACTAGGGTTTTCTGGAACAAATCCAAGAACCCTAGCCTTATAAATAGTTTAGATCCCAAGGAAGGAGCGATCAATTCATTCCCACCAACCTTAATTATTTATGCTCTAACTTCTCTCTAAAAAAAATTCTCTCTCTATCAAATACTTACTTAGGCATTGGAGGGAATATTCCTACTGGAATATTCTTGTTTTGCAGGTTGTACGAAGATTGTGTCATCGCATACATGCTACAGAGATCTGTACTTTGGGGTTCCAAATCCAATTTTCGTATTCCATTGACGTGTAGTAAGTTCATTCATATTAGCCGCAATTTTTTGGCTTTACACGTGTACAGATAGAGCTGGCTGCACCCCTATCCAAAACGACGTCGTTTTGTGTTGTTTAAGATGAACATTAATATACTAGTATGAAAATTAACATAACTATTTCGGAAATGAACATTTATTTATTTATTTGGAATTGAACATTTACTATTTCAGAAATTAACATTTACGTTTTGAAAAGGATATTTTGATATTTACTACTTTAAAAATACACAACTTTTGTATTTACTACCTTATGAAAATTTTATTTTAAACTACTGCCTTAAACTTCCAATATTTTATTATTTACTACAACTTTACAGTTTTCACGTTTGCAATTTAAAAAATCTCTTTCGTTTCTTAATCGTTTAAAGTGATTTCAAAGTTCATTATTTTCCTTTTTCTATATGGAGTTCATTGAGAATGACATTTTAAAAACAATTCATTTTATAATTCATAAATATTTTCTCTAAAATATTTTCTCTCTCTATCAAATACTTACTTAGGCATCGGAGGGAATATTGCTTCTTGAAAATTTTCTTGTTTTGCAGGTTGTACGAAGATTGTGTCATCGCATACTTTTGATAACTCCTTGGAAAGGGTGACACATCAGCACCAACAAAGGTTCCCACATTATTTGGCGCCTTTTGTGGGGAGGTATAGTATCATGGAAGACTTGCAATCTGACACCCACGAGAGTAGGGATGACTCAAGACAAAGGCGTCCACACGAAAGGAGCCCTTCGCGAATTCATCCTCGCATAAATTTCCAGCCTACATCAGAAAGTACGACACCAAACGAAGGTCGGGTAGCTGTGACACCCATGGAAGCAGAGGTAAGCCGACCTGCTTCAGCAAGATCACTGTAACAGATGCTACACGGCCTTCGCCAAGACATCACTGCAGAATGGAAGATACAGCTGTAACATGCCCTCCGAGAAGTGATTGCAAGATCCTTTAACAATGTCGGCCTAGAGCCGGGACAAGTCAAGACGAGTTAACTAGCAGTTGGGAAAGACAAAGAGGAACTTCTTCTTAGTCCTGTCAGGAGAAATTGGTGAGAGGCGAAGCATCAGATACCGACTCCGCACCTAGGGTGGTTCGCTCACCTGAAGCTCCCAACTACCATGTGAGAGAGGGACGCCCGAGGCGGCGGATGGGATCGGTATATCATATCCAGCAAGGGGTCACACCCACGATGCTAGGATACGCATCCCCCTATGCATCAACATCATGTCTGCACCTATAGAGCCCAAGGTGAAAGCTCCCATCATTGACGCTTACGATGGTACTTCTGATCCTAACATGCATTTGGTAGCATACCGACATCACATGTAAGTATAAGGGACCAATGAAGCTACCTAGTGCAAATACTTTCTGGCTACATTGAAAGGAGCCGCGTCCAAGTGGTTTGAAAGGCTGTCAATCGGGTCAATAACTTTTTTCGGGGAATTAGAGGCTGTTTTTTCCTCTTGGTTTATGGCTTATAAAGAAGAGCAAAAGACGTGTATGCATTTAGGACGCATACACTAGGGGCATGAAGGGTCATTGAGAAGATATGTAAAGCAGTTCAATAAGGAAGTCGGCCAAATCCCAGACTTGCCAGATGAAATAGCCCTTGATAACTTTGTGCGTGCGTTGAAGAAGGGATCTTTCAAATTTGACCTGCTAGAAAAAAGTGTGAAGACAATGGAAGATGTACTGGATGAAGCTAAAGCCTTCATACATGCTATAGAGATATGTAGTTTCACAAACGAGTCGAAATCTACCGAACACAGTGGCCCCTCCCAATTCAAGAGAGATAACTCTACTGTTCAGGCTATTGGTATCTGGGCCGTAAATGAAAAAACATCAGGATCACACGTGTTGAAGAGAGAACGTCCGGTGGCTGATAAAACATTTGAATACGGCACAGATCTTTGCACAATCCTTATGGATGTGAGTCCAAGGCAAGAGATACATCGCCCTTTTTCGGATTAAGTTGTCTATGGAGAATCTATATTTCAGATTATTTTGCCAATTTCATAATGACATAGGTCATGACACCAAAGACTGCCGAAAATTAAAGAGAGCTTTGGACGGTTTGGCAGCCAGAGGGTTTTTTAAACCAATATCTCCGCAAGACAGTTAGCAACAATGCTAGAAGTCGCAAAGAGTCACCAACGCCTCTGTCTAAATATGAGGATATTCCATCGGACTTAGAGTTCGTAGCCGTCATTTTGGGTGGACTAGCATATGGGGGACCTACGAATCCAAGGCGTCAAGACTATGAACAATTTTCTGAACAGGAAAATACCAGCAATCTGGAGAATACCCCTCGCATAGAAATCTTAGAGGACGATTACCGAAGGTAGGCAACCCCATATGATGACGACCCATTAGTTGTAGAGATCAGGGTGGCTAATTTGAGAGTAAAGAGAGTTCTGATTGATACGGGAAACTCATCCGATATAATCAGTCTTCAATACCTAAAGAAGTTGCAACATGATCCGAGCATAATATAGGACGTCCATAGCCCATTGGTAAGTTTTGGAGGAAGCATAATTCGTCCTATAGGTGTCGTCTCACTCTCTGTTCAGATTGGGGAACCTCCACTGGTTAGGCAGAGTTCAACTCGTTATGTAATTGTGCAAGACCTCACTATGTTCAACATTATGTTAGGCCGACCAACCTTGAACTACATTAGAGCAATAATCTTTCCTCACTTGTTACTAATGAAATTTGTGGCAAACACTGGGGAAATCGGCACTATTTATGGGAATCAACAATTGGCCAGAGATTTTTATTTCACTATGCTCGACTCGGCAGCTTGGGGGGCGACTACTAAAGAAGTCGGCTGTAAATGCCAGCAAAAAGGCGAAAGAGAACGTATACCCTTAGAAATGCCCATGGCCCACGCCTTAGATAGGTGTCCTGAGCCTGTGGGAGCACACTACGATATTGAATTACCAAAATGATCCAGCAAATCGATCAAAAGAAAGAAAGGAAAGGAGAAAAGGGATAGCACGTGAAAGGCTCATGTTATACTGTTTGTAAGAACAATACTCTAAAGCTTCTATTTTAAAGGTTTGGGATTAAGAGATGAAAATTTTGGAGAACCGCCAAAATAATTGAAATTGAGGAACTTAAATTTTGAGCATCCTTCAATTGTACTTGCCTATGCTTTTTTCATAGTAAGTTAAGGTAACTACCAACAACGTAGATGGAACTATCCAAAATACGATATAATTGACATTGTTGTTGGCTAGTTTATTGGTAATATATGTTGTTAGTAGTTACCTTGAATACTTTTTAGATTTAAATATTTCAAAATAAGTGTTTTTCCCCCCCATTTGTTTTCAGTTAATATGGAAAACCAATATATGATTGTCATTTCAAATTGTTCACAATAGTGAAGAAAATGAGCCGATACTTTTGCGAACTTCTCGCAAAAAAGCTCGCTCAAAACTCAACCAAACTTTTTTATTCGACCTTAGTCCACTAACATGCTCGTTTGCATTTCGAGTTTGAACTCGGGCTTCAATCAAGCTTGTTAAAATAAGGTATATATCATTAAATTACCTTCACGAATATTGACGAGTCGAGCATGAAATCGTTCAAGCTTGGCTCGTTTACTTAATGAGTTTAATATTTAGATTTAAATAACAATCAGGGTTACTACAGACAACCTACATGGACACAACCAATACCCCAACCAACAACAATGTCAATCTATATCGTGTTTTGGAATTTCCATCAACGTTGTTGGTAGTTATCCTAAATAATTTTTGATCAAGTGTTTCAAAATAAGTTTTATATTTCCTTTGTTTTCAATTAATATATTTCAATTGAACCAATTAATTTAATATGCAAAACCAATGTATTGCAATTAAATTACTATATCAATGAAATAATATGCAATAAAATTAAACCTAATCTTACTGAAATTTCATCGTCATGGTTTAGAAACTGGAGAATAAATAGTCATCAAAAAGTTTAATTTCACGACATTCAATCTTCTCTTTCTTCATTCTTACCTTTATTTCTTCAATGAATTGAAGGGTAATAGGGGAACACCTAATTTTGTTACGATCTCGAGACTTCACTTAATATTTATTAAACCAATATAAAAGTAATTGAAAAATATTGTCAAATAAACAAATAGATTATAGTATACATTTTTATAAGATTAATGTCGTGAGTGATTCACTTTTTAAGTTAATTGCTATATGTACAACATTTTTACTTATTAAGATAACACATGAAGGTTTAATATTTATTAAAAGAATATATACAATAAATGACATAAGATTTTTCTTTTTATACTTGAGGATATAAAAATGCCAAAAAATCTCAAAAAAGAGTTATCATCAAGGCTTGAACCCCAAACCTAAATGTCAATAATACTTTAGCAATTCAAACCACCAAGGCAGAATAGTTTTTTGTGTAAGACGTTACATATTTGACTATTTGTGTTATACACTTATTCTATACTGGAACGTTTTTAAAAAACATTGTTCGGGCCTGACATTGCCCACCCAAAATTCTGTCTTCCAATCACGACCACCACCATAAACTACCACCGTCATATCAACGTCCCAACCACCAACACGCGGTCATCCCCGTCCCAAACACCAGCGAAACTTCCGCTGACTTCCCTTCGCAAACACCAGCGCCCCCCCAATCTCTGTTGTAAGTCTCGCAACTCCCTACCACCCTGCATCTCGATCTGTTCGCACGTCACATCCCACCAGCCACTGTCTACACCACCCACCGTCTGCACCACCCACCGTTCGCACCAAGCACCGTTCTTAGACACCACCCAACCACCGTTCTCCGTGTACTGCCCATCCGTTGTCCGCATTACCCACCCAACAAAAATTAAATGATTAAGATCTTCCTCAAACCGTCGCGACCCACTTTACTTGACTTCAATCGCCTCACAGGATGGTGGGCGGTGGGTGAGGAGTGGTCGGAGTTGTCGGGCGATTGTCGGTGAAGAGAAACGACGTGGTGGACGGCGGTAGAGTAGAGTGAAATTTACAACCCCCTTTCTAAAATTAAGTTAATTGTTAGTTAACTTTCCTAATTGTTCTATTTATTGATTTAAGCAAATACAAATAATTAATTTTGGAAAATTCAGAAATTACAAAAACCATTTCCCTAAAAGAAATTGTGTATTTAAATATAAAGATAAAACAATTAGAATCATTAAAATATATTTATATTAAATTTTAAAAAAAGAAAATAAGTTTTTGTGGCCCATATTAATTCTAAGTTATGGTCATCTTTATTATGACCATAGTAGAAAGATCCGGTTTATAATAGTGTTTATACATATCAAATACTTCGAATACTTTGGCTAATCAAAAAAGGAAAAAAGCTTTTGTACTTTGGGGTTCCAAATCCAATTTTTTTATTCCATTGACGTGTAGTAAGTTGATTCAAATTATTCGCAATTTTTTTCCTGTACCCGTGTACAGGTAGAGCTGGCTGCACCCCCATCCAAAACGACTTTTTTTTGTGTTGTTTAAGATGAATATATACCAGTATGAAAATGAACATTTACTATTTCGGAAATGAACATTTATTTATTTATTTGGAATTGAACATTACTATTTTGGAAAGGAAGTTTTGACATTTACTACTTTAAAAATACACCACTTTTGTATTTACTACCTTATGAAAATTTTATTTTAAATTACTACCTTAAACTTCCAATATTTTATTATTTACTACCACTTTACAGTTTTCACGTTTTAAATTTAAAAAATCTCTTTCGTTTCTTAATCGTTTAAAGTGATTCAAAATTCATTATTTTCATTTTTCTATATGGATTTCATTGAGAACGACATTTTTAAACAATTCATGTGATAATTCATAAATATTATTAAATTTTATAAATAATATTTGATGTGAACAAAAAGACTTGTCCACCATGGACGAAACAGAATGCGACATGTGGAACCTCCCATCTCTCATGCCATACGCTCTAGACCCCTTAACGGACCTTATAATGGAAATTACGGGTAAAGGCAATTAGAGGCCCAAATGCTATATAGACCTCTCAAAGACTCCACCTCCATATCTGATAAGACTCCAAGGTTAACCTATAAGATAACTAGGGTTTTCTGGAACAAATCCAAAAACCCTAGCCTTATAAATAGTTCAGATCCCAAGGAAGCGGCGATCAATTCATTCCCACCAACCTTAATTATTTATGCTCTAACTTCTCTCTAAAACATTTTCTCTCTCTATCAAATACTTACTTAGGCATCGGAGGGAATATTCCTACTGGAATATTCATGTTTTGCAGGTTGTACGAAGATTGTGTCATCGCATACTTGATACCTCCTTGGAAAGGGTGACACATCAGCACCAACAAAAAGTTCCTACATTATTGGGGGCCTTCTGTGGGGAGGTACAATACCATGGAAAACTTGCAATCTAACACAGACGAGAGTAGGGATAACTTAAGAGAAAGGCGTCCACACGAAAGGAGCACTTCGCGAAATCATCCTCGCATAAAATTCCAGCCTACAACAGAAGGTACGACGCCAACCGAAGGTCGGGTAGCTGTCACACCCATTGATGTGGAGGTAAGCCGGCCTGCTTCAGCAAGATCACTGCAACAGATGCTACACGGTCTTCGCTAACACATCACTGCAGAATGGAAGATAGAGCTATAACATACCCTCCGTGAAGAGATTGCAAGGTCCTTTAACGAAGTTGGCCTAGAGCCGGGACAAGTCAAGACGAGTTCACTAGAATTCGGGAAAGATGATTACGAACTGCTTCTTAGTCCTGTCAGGAGAAATTTGATGACTGGCGAAGCATCAGATCCTAGGATGAAGACGAACTGCTTCTCTCACCTGAAGCTCCCAACTACCATGTGTTAGAGGGATGCCCGAGGCGGTGGATGGGATCAGTACATCATATCCAGCAAGGGGTCATACCCACGATCCTAGGATACGCATCCCCTTCTGCATCAACATCATGTCTGCACCTAAAGAGCCCAAGGCGAAAGCTCCAATCATGGACGCTTACGATGGTAATTCTGATCCTGACATGCATTGGGTAGCATACCGGTATCACATGTAAGTATAAGGGACCAATGAAGCCACCTAATGAAAATACTTTCTGGCAACATTAAAAGGAGCCACGTCCAAGTGGTTTGAAAGGCTGACAATTGGGTCAATAACTTTTTTTCGGGGAATTAGAGACTCTTTTTTCCTCTCGATTTATGGCTCACAAAAAGAGAAAAAGACGAGTATGCATTTAGGACGCATACAACAGGGGAAGGAAGATTCATTGAGAAGATATGTAAAGCAGTTCAATATGGAAGCTGGCCAAATCCCAGACTTGTCAGATGGAATAGCCCTTGATAACTTTGTGTGTGGGTTGAAGAAGGGATCTTTAAAATTTGACCTTATAAAAAAGAGTGTGAAGACAATGATAGATGTACTGGACGAAGCTGAAGCCTTCATACATGTTACAGAGATATGTAGTTTCCTAAACGAGTCGAAATCTACCGAACCCAGTGGCCCCTCCAAATTCAAGAGAAATAACTCTACTGTTCGGGCTAGTGGTATCTGGGCCGTAAATGATAAAACATCAGGAGCACACATGTTGAAGAGAGAACGTCCGGTGGCTGATAAAACATTTGAATACAACATAGATCTTTGCACAATCCTTATGGATGTGGGACCAAGGATAGAGATAGAGCGTCCTTTTCTAATTAAGTCGTCTATGGAGAATCGAGATTTCGGATTATTTTGCCAATTTCATAATGACATAGGTCATGACACCAAAGACTGCCGAAAATTAAAGAGAGCTTTGCATGATTTGGCATCCAGAGGTTTTTTGAAACAATATCTCCGCAAGATAGTTAGCAACAATGCTAGAAGTCGCAAAGAGTCACCAACGCCTCTGTCTGAAGATGAGGATATTCCATCGGACTGAGAGTTCGTAACCGTCATTTTGGGTGGACTAGCATCTGGGGGACCCACGAATCCAAGGTGTCAAGACTATAAACGAGGTTTTGAGCAGGAAAATACCAGCAATCTGGAGAATATCCCTCGCATAGAAATCTTAGAGGACGATTACCGAAGGTAGGCAACCCCATATGATGACGACCCATTAGTTGTAGAGATCAGGGTGGCTAATTTGGGAGTAAAGAGAGTTCTCATTGATACGTGAATCTCGTCCGATATAATCAGTTTTCAATGCCTAAAGAAGTTGCAACATGATCCAAGCATAATATAGGACGTCCATAGTCCATTGGTAAGTTTTGGAGGAAGCATCATTCGTCCTATAGGTATCGTCTTACTCTCTGTTCAGATTGGGGAACCTCCACTGGTTAGGCAGAGTTCAGTTCGTTTTGTGATTGTGCAAGACCTCACTGCGTTCAACATTATATTAGGCCGACCAACCTTACATTAGTGCAATCATTGTTCCTCACCTGTTATTAATGAAATTTGTGGCAAACTATGGGGGCATCAATAATTGCAGAGATTTTTTTATCTCACTACACTCGACTCGGCAGCTTGGGGAGCGAATACTAAAGAAGTCGGCCGTAAATACCAGCAAAAGACAAAAGAGAACATATACCCTTAGAAATGCCCACGGCCCACGCCGCAGATAGGCGTCCTGAGCCTTTGGGAGCACACTAAGATGTTGAATTAGGGAAAACGATCTAGAAAAAATCGATCAGAAGAAAGAAAGGATAGGAGAAAAGGGATAGCACGTAAAAGGCTCATGTTATACTATTTGTAAGCACAATACTCTTAAAGGTTCTATTTTAAAGGTTTGGGATTAAAGGATGAAAATTTTGGAGAGCCGCCAAAATAATTGAAATCGAGGAACTTAAATTTTGAACATCCTTCAATTGTATTAATTTGCCTGTGCTTTTTGTCACAGTAAGTTAAGGTAACTACCAACAACGTAGGTGGAACTATCCAAAACAAGATATAATTCACATTGTTGTTGGCTAGTATATTGGTAATGTCCATATATGTTGTTAGTAGTTACCATGAATAATTTTTAGATTTAAATATTTCAAAATAAGTGTTTTTCCCCCATTTGTTTTTCAATTAATATGGAAAACCAGTATATGATTTCCATTTCAAGTTGTTCACAATTGTGGAGCAAATGAGCTGATACTTTCGCGAACTTCTCGCAAACAAGCTCGGTCAAAACTCAACCAAACTTTATTGTTTGACCTTAGTCCACTACATGCCCGTTTGCATTTCGAGTTTGAACTCGGGCTTAAATCGAGCTTGCTAAAATAAGGTATATATATAAATGCAGAAATTTCAGATTTGGCAGAACATAACATATTATTTACAAAGCTACTCTACTAATAGGGAATTCACTAAACATTTTTAGGAATGAAACCAATGAAATCTACTACTTAGAATTGTAGAAAATTGTCCCTACCAACTTGAGTAAGCCAAATAACAATCAACAAGAAAGAAGAAAAATAGCTAAGCACATAGTATGCAAAAAAGGCAAAAAGAAAAATAAATTAAGAAACATACTCTAAGCTTAGAAATTTCAACCTACCAAAGTTTATTTAGACAACCCAATATCACAAGGACTATATTTTTTTTATATATATATTATCAACTAAATTCCAAAAGAAAAGTTAGTATCTTAGTTAAACTTTGAGTAAAGAAAGAATATAAATCTCCCCGGCAACGGCGCCAAAATTTGATACGTGTCGTTTACCGTATTAAATTAAAAACCTATCTTTAGACCTTCAAAAATATTGACAAGTAGTAAAAAGGGTAAGAAAGGGTCGATCCACAGGGAGTCTACTGCCTAAATTCATTGTTTAACTAAAAACATTTTCAGTCACATAATTAAGTTGGACTACACAATTATTTACACTATTTAAAGAGATTGGGGGGGTTGGAGATAAATATTAACCCAGAGAATTAGATAACTGAAAAACTAATCTACTCTTTACATGTGATGACACTACTAACCGTTTCAATCCCATAAACCTTACTGGATTTAGTTAATTAACCGTAACACACAATTGATCTTGAGGATTTACCAATTCTAACTATTAGACTAATTGTAGAGTCTTAAATAACAAAGACTCCCTGTACTCCCTTATTCATAACCAATTATGAACTAAGCCAAATTGATTCTAAACCAGCCCAACTCACACAAATCTGATCGCAACGTGTATAAATTAGACTTGGTATCATTAAGAACTAGGAGACATCATTAGTCCTAATTATTCTAACCAATTAAATGGTTAGACTAATTATTAAACTTACTCTCTAATTTAAATTAAACCATGATTGCAGATTTAATGTAAATTAGGGGTCACTTTACTATATAATCTAAACTAAGCTAGACAATATAGCTAACAATAATTAGCACCATACATACACTAGTAATACGTATAGTAGTAGTTTAGGCAATGATTCAAAAGCAACTCCAAATAATAATTAACTGGCAAAATCACTCAAGGAGATAATAGTATCCAAAATCAATTCATAATATTGAAAATAGAAATTTGATAATTAACAAAGTGAATGAGCAGATCATGAAGATATTAAACACGTATGAATTTGACAAATTGAGAGGAAGAACTCATTAATTTTTTGCGCAAGAACACCAAACGAACCCGGGTTCGACCCCGTACTCCTCCGTTGTTCTTGTTCGGCCTTGGATTGAGGCTAAGCTCCCCTCCAATGGTTATCTTCTCTTCTCAATTGCCCCAATTCAAACGTAATTAACAATCTTCAACTGGTGATTTTCTAACTCTTGTGTGTGTCGTCTCTTTCTCTGTGTATATTTTTTTGTGTGTTCCCGTATAGGGTTGAGATGAAAATTTATATATGACAAACCCTAATTTGAGCGGAGATCTCAGAGCCAGAAAATCATCCATGTGATGATTGAATAACCGATAACCGTGCTCCGAATTTGCAGCAGATACGCTAAATAGAGCTTTAGAGAAGGAGTTTGAATTGGTTGCTGATTTCTAGCGCTTTCCTTCTTGACTTGCAGAATGTGAGGCTCAAAGAGGAAGGTGGAAAATTTCCTCTTGAATATCACGTGTTAGTGTGCTCCAATTCAATAACTTTGACTTTTCTAACTCATTTTCCTTGGTTTTCATTTGTCTTATTTGCAATAGAAATGGGCTGGGCTTCACGTAGTATTGTTAGAAGATGTGGCTTCTCTCAACTCCTTAAAATATTCAGCTTCCGTTGGGTATATGCTGGTCTCCAAAATATACTGCTCATCATTCATATTAATAGAACATTTTGTTATTAATACTAGGATAAATATACTTAACAATATTAAAAGTACGGTAAATATTGCACTTATCACCTTCCATCGAACTTTCCTTAGCCATGAGCAAATACACCAACTCTCCATGATCTAGAGCTTGTTCAATCTCTCGTTCAGTAGCCAACATGGTGAGATTCGGCTTCTTTTTTTGCTGCACACTCATGGATCGAACCGCTTGTGATGACATAGGCTTTAGCATAATCTTCTTGCCTTTGTCTCTCAATTCATACTCGTTGCTTCTCCCCTTGTGAACCACGTCCCTATCAAACTGCCAAGGACGACCCAACAAAATATGACAAGCATCCATAGGAATAACATCACAAAGAATCTCATCCACATACGAACCCATAGTCAAACCAACCCTTACTGGTTTCGACACCTTCACACTATTACCCTCATCGAGCCAATGGAGTGCGTATGGCCTAGGATGGGCTGTAGTGATTAAGCCTAATTTCGAAACCATCTCACTAGAAGCAACATTGGTGCAACTCCCCCCATCAACAATCACACTACACCACTTATCTTTCACTAGACATTTAGTATGAAACAACTGATCTCGTTGGTCCGAATCAGTAGATGCAATTTGGGTTTGTAGAGCTCTAAGAACCAGATTTGTGTCATAAACTAGAGCCTCATACCCCTCCTCCTCCTCTTCATCGCCACTCTCATCAAACACAAATACGTCCCCCAACCTCTTCTCCTCTTCAAACAACTCCTCACGGCATTCAACAGCTTCTTTCAAGGTCACTACCCATTTATTTGGACACGCATTTTGATAATGCCTAAACCCTTGACACTTAAAACAACGCACCTTGGACAGACTTGTTTATTTGGTTGAGTTAACTAATTTTGGGGCAGCCGTAGAATTACTTGAACCTACGGTACTAGGTGATGTGTTTGGTTTCAAGATAGGTTCGGATTTAGACCAAGACAAGACTTGGCCTTACCATCCATACTTGACCCTCCCCCATATTTTGCTTTCCCTTGGTTTTCCAATTTTAAACAAAGTCCACAAAGAGTATCAAAATCAGAATATGGATAAAGGTCTACGGTATTGGCAATATTGTAGTTTAAACCCCTTAAAACTCTAGACAGTTTTTGTTCCTCAATCTCCTCAATTTCCCCCACTAAGGACAACTTTTCAAACTCATCAATATATTCAGCCACACTCATTTTCCCTTGCCTCAATTCAGCAATTTTACAGTAAGTCGTTATTCTATGAGTTGTTGGCACATACCTTTTACGTAGCTTATGTTTCAAAGACTCCCAAGAGCTGATTTTCTCCTTCCCATCACGAATTCTCTTGGACTTCAGTCCTTCGAACCACAATGAAGCTCCTCGTCCTAGCTTCAATATGGCATACTTAGAACGCTTCTCATCATCAATGTCCTTGAAATCGAACATTCGCTCTATCTTGCGCTCCCATTCCAAATAAGCTTTCGGATCTGTTCCACCAACAAATTCAGGAAGTTCCATGACTTTGAATTCATCCACAACCCGTAGTGGATCACGTCTAGGATGCCTTCAAAATCCCCCATCTCGAACGTTCTTTAAGGCTTCTTGGAGATGTTGTAGAAAGTCAGGATCGTCAAAATCCATTTTAGCTCGTAAGAATCACGAACAGCAGCTCTGATACCACAAATGATACAACTTTAAAAACTCGTTGTATGAGTAAGGATAGTTGATTAACAAGCTAGACCTATAGCTCGTCAAACGTGATTGAAAGGCAAGACCTATTGACTCACAATCGGCTCTTTGAGTAGGAAACATATCCAAAACAAAGAAAAGGTTGAATTATAATCAGTAATTCAAAGTAAACTGAAAACAAGTTTTTATTCTTCAAAATTGGTTGTTTTATTCCGTTCAACAAGCTGGCTATAAATAGCCTAAACACTCAGCTAAAAACTGGTGGTTACAAGAGATTTAAACAGCCATTTAAAATCCATTTAAGAGCCTTTAAAACCGGTGGTTACAAAACTCTAAAATCCTCCTAATTCAGTCACCAATTTGGAGGTTACAAAGGCTTAAAACCCTCCTTACAAACAGCAATATTTAAAGCTAAGTACAAGACTGAATTGTCCAAACAAAAGGTTTTAGCGCAATTTTGGTCCCAAACACCTGTTCTGTCACCAACTGCATTGCCTGTAGGTTCCTCACCTCCAACCACCTATCCTTGCTTTCTTTAATCAAGTCTTTCACCCTTGCTAAAGAGCAACTAGTGTTTCTGAACACCACTTCATTTCTATGAAGCAAAATGGCCCACACCGTAGATATAAACTCTACTACCCTCACATCATCGATGTTATCCTCCTTGAAGAGGAAAAGCAAATTACTCATTATCTATTTGCTGATATCAACACCTGGCGAGGCATTGCCTCTCATTGCCATGGATCTCCAAATGTGATCGGACATAGAGCAATCTCGAAACAAATGATCGTCAGACTCCTCCTGCAAACCGCACATCGAACACAAACCATCCACAAGAATACCTCTTTTCCTCATATTGGATTTTTCGGTATTGCCCCATTTAGAATTTCCCAACATAAAACTTTCCATTTCGGGGGTATGCTACGCTTCCACAAAGCTTTCCAGAACGGATGAACCGGGGGGTTATGCTGTGAACTTATCAGGAACCAATATCCAGACTTCATCGACATTTCTCCATTCTTCGAGCAGGCCTAGGAACGGCTATCCGGCATACCCTCGACTGATACCTTCGACGCAAAGATCTCTATTGATGTGTCCTCTGTGAACTCGGCCCATACTAAAGAATGATTCCACTATATCGAGCTAGTTGTAAGATCAGAAACCCATTTCACAAGCAGTGCACACTGCCTGCTAGGATTGCGCACAACTTTTCCCGAGCTTAGCCAAATATCATCCAGAATATCCGTTGACTTCCCATCTCCAACTCGTCTTCTAGTTCCCCCTTACAAACTCGCAGTACTTCTAATCATGCTTCGTGCAGCCCATGAGGCATTAGAGATTGACTTACCTTTCAGCCTTAACTCAACTGGATCCATGCAATACTTTGATAAGAACAATTTACTCGCGAGTAGTTTCCTATTTGTGGCTAATCTCCAAACTTGTTTTCCCAACATGGCCACATTTACCGTACCCAAACTTCTAATCCCCAAACCTCCTTCTTCCTCCAATATATGGGTCTTCTATCCATTAAAGAGCTCCACCAGAACCTCATAATTGTGGAGGTAATTCTTTTTGTTAAACCTGCAGGTATCAAATAGAGCGAGAGAATATTTGCCGAGAGAGCCACAAGAATTCCATTTATCAAGACAATCTTCCCAGCTTGTGAAAGATGTATAAATTTCCAAGAGCTCAGCTTCTGGAGGAGTTTGTCATGAATAAGAGATAGTTGCGATGTTGATCTTCCATCCACATCCATTGGACACCCCAAGTAGGTTCCCAAGCGAGTATCACTTTTAACACTCAACGGTCTTTTGAGAAGTCTAATGAACAAGGAGGGCGTGTTGGGGCTAAAGGATCACACAAGACTTATCAAAGTTTATCATTTCCCCTCACATGTCACATAACTCGTCAATGCACGCTCTCATGGTTCGGCAAGAAGATGGATTTGCCTTAAAGGAAAATAGAGCATCATCTTTAAAAAATAGATGGGATAACGCTGGGGAATAACGTCCAATCTTCAAACCTGAGATTTTCTTCAACCTTTGAAGTTTTCTTAACCTCTTTGATAATACTTTCATATAAAGAATAAACAGATAAGGTGAAAGAGGGTCGCCCTGGCGTAGTCCTGAAGTAGGGACATAAAAATCTGAAGGTTCCCCATTCACAAGGACTGAATAAGACATAGTTGAAACACATTGCACAATTCGGTGAATCAATACTTACGGAAACTTCAAAGCCACCAAAACACTTTCCACAAAATCCCAACGAACTCTATCGTATGCCTTGCTTAGGTCGACTTTCAAGATTGCTGCAAACTGCTTCCCCTTTTTCTTTCTACGGACATAACTCATTAACTCTGACGCCATAAAGCAATTATCCACCATGAATCTGCCTGGGATGAAGGCATTCTGATAGTCATCAACAATATCAGGCATTATCACCTTTAACCTGTTCACCATTCATTTCGAAATGAACTTGTACGTCGAATTACCCAGGCTTATTGGCCTGAACTTGCTCACCTCTTCCGGTCTCGCCTCCTTTGGAATAAGAGTTATGAAGGTTTGATTAACCTCTTTCAATAAGTACCCCAAAGAGAAAGAAAGAATGCACCGCATCGTAGATATCTGGCCCCACGAGGGTCCAATATTGTTGAATAAGAGCCGGTGGTACACCATCCGGGCCAGGAGACTTTAGCGGCTTGGAACTAAAAGCCGTCTTCTTTATTTCAGCATTAGAAAATGGGGTTAGAAGCATTGCGATATGATCTTCTGAGATTGAGGGCAAGTCTTGTAACCACTCTCCGGCAGGTGGCCGGATTACCGCCAGCGACCCTTGAAGGATGCCTTGAAAATGGGCCTTAAAAGCTTCCTGAATTTGCACTGGTTCCGTGAGAATAGCTCCATTAGGGGACTTATTCCCCCTAATTTCATTTCTTTGCGCTCTACCTTTCACACTTTTGTAGAACAAATTTGAAGATTGATCCCCATAAGCGTCCCATTTGCATTTTGCCTTTGCTTCCAATACCACCATTGCTCCTCTACATGAGAAGACATAGCCTTTTGTTGTGCTACCATAATCGAACCATCTGCTATGTCAGTAATAGATGATTGAAGTTTGTTTAGCTCACTTTTGAACAAACTCTGGTTCAAGCCCAAGGTCTTTTCGAAATTTAAGCACCACTTTCTTACTTTCTGCACAATCAGCCGTAGCTTTTTCTAAATTGTGAACATTTGAGAGCCCTGGATGCTTCCCTCCCATACTTGGCACACCATCATCTTTATCTCCTCCTTCTCCAAGGACCATGCTTCTAATTTGTACGGTGTATTTCGGGTTGAGGGTTTTTTCGTAAGCTCCAAGATTATGGGACTATGATCCGATAGAAAGATCGGATGATTACAAACCGTCGCATCCGGGTACATGCATCTCCACTCATCATTCGCATAGCATCGATCAAGCCTTTGTAAAATGAGTTCCTGCCCATCCCTATTATTCTCCACGTATACTCGCCCCGAAAAAAGGAACCTCCGAGACTTGGCAGTTAAATTTCCAATCTAAAAATGCGGCTCTTCCCCTAATGTATGTGGTACCACCTAGTTTCTGGCTTGCAATTTCAACTTGGTTGAAATCTCCAATGACTACTACCCCCTCCCCGTGCACTACGATTATCAGATTTTGAAGATCATTCCACACCCTCTGCGTATCTTCTAAATAAGGTGAACTGTACACAAAAGCTATATATTATTCATTACCGAAAGCGGCCTTAGCCTTACATAATATTAAATTCGCCGAAGTAGAAACAATGGACACTTCTACTCTAGGGGACCTGAAGGAAATATGTCCTTCATCCAAGGTGCATTAAGTCTAATACCAAGGTTCAGATTAATTGCGAACAATTAATTCAGTGAGATCAAGTGATCGGAACAGCTAGCTGGAGCAATGCTTCCGATTAGTGAGTTCTAATGGATATTGAACTCACAGCTTACTCTTGACTGAACCTACAAGGTCACACCAATGACACGTAACAGATCAACGGATTAAATGAATCGGAAATTCATTTAATAGCTTTTCGGGAATTAGTTTGGAAAATGTATTATACGATACGACCTTGCATCGGAATCGTATATCGTATCGCGAATATTCGTAAGCTAGGCGAAACAAATAAATCGTATCGTACGACGGTGATTCGTCGTATACGAAACGATAAATAATATATCGGAAATATATTAAACGCGGATACGAGGAGCGGCCCACGAGCCGAGTGCACGAAGCACTCAAGGCCCATGGGCGCGCGCGCTAGGCAAGCAAGCAAGGCGACACAACAGGGTTGGCCCATGGCCGAGCAGCTGTGTGCGCGCGCGGGCCAAGACCACGACATAGCAGCAGCAGCTCGGCCCACGGCCCAGCTCGCTGTGCGTGTCCGTGTGATGCTGCGCGGGCTTGCTAGCCGGCCTTGCCTTATGGCTTGGTCGGTTAGTAAGGTTATGTAAATAACCTTCTAACCAATTTTCCAACACAACATACAATTCATTACTCAAACCCTAGAGACACAGAGAACCCTAATTCTCTCTGTGCCTCCAAAGTGAGTTCTTCCCAAAAGCAAAGTATCTTGATCGATTGTCTAAGCTACGATAATCAAGACGGATTTGAACGTGTCGGTGAACCAAGTAGAGGAACGACAAGTGGAGTTCTAAGTTCGTGTTCGTTGACAATTCGTGGAAAACACGCTTCAAACGTAAGTCTGCTTAATCTGTTCTTTATACATGCTTCCTGGCTTTAGGGATTGTTTCCGCACATGTTATTATGTTTAACTGTATTCCCCTACAGGACCAACAAAGGAACAAACCCCCACTACTATTCAAACTATCACTACCCGTACATTCCGCATAACCTTTACGGGAAAAGAATCGTTTTAGGGAACTAACACTACTTTTAGTTTCGTGCAAGAAGATAAATTCTACACTACTAGCCTAAGATAAACTACTAATAAAACTAATAATAGGAGAGGCACCCTCAGTAGCACCTCAGCAGTTCCAAGCTAGGATACTCATATGGTCTTTGAAGTCTGCTCGTGGCGAGATGCACCATCATCATCTTCAGACCCTTGCCCTTCACTCGACATATAGTCCTCACCACAATCACTCTCACTGAAGCCGAATTTCATTTTCCCCTTTCCTTTATATTTCTTTTGTTTCTTCACCTTTTTCCTTGGTTTCGAAGTTGATGCTTCATCGTCGTTTGCCGCAGCATGCTCTTCTCCACTGTTCTCTTCTTTCTCAGCGAGACTTCCTTCACCAGTGAACCTTTATGCAGTTCCATGGCCAACAAACCCGTAGGCTTCCATATTTTCTTGCTTATAGTCTTCCTACATTTCCCCATCGCCTTCTGCTTTGTTGTACCTCACATATTTTTTCAAGCTTTTCTCCCGAAAAGCAGACGGGTCCGACGAGATATCACCACTCTCCGGAGAGGAAATAACGAAGTTTAGATCCCTAACTGCCTTCATCATGTCTTCCTCTCCGTCCGAGATAGGGAATGTCGATAGAGCTGACCCGAATGAGCTACCTGAGTTTGGTGAGTTTGGAGGGGGAGGTGGATAAGAGACAGGAAACGGCAACACAGGGAATAACAATGCCCTAGGAGATAAATTTTGATGGAAATTACCAACCTGGGACGAGAGAGATGATGAGTAGGTTGGGCTAATGAGCTCAAAACGTTCGAACACAGGGAAGTTATATTTAGGTATAAAGATGGGTGTTAGCTCCAAAGAATCATTTCGAGCATGGGCTATGGGATGGGCCTCCCCTGTACTTACTTCGCACCATTTATTGAATTTTTCAAGGGTATGAATGAATCTCTGTAAGAAGTTAGGATAAGTTGCTAATCACATACAAACTATACCATGTCGATTAAAAGTTTAACTGATTATAAACTCATTAATATGCATTAGTAATGATTCTGACCGGTAAAGTACATACTACCTCCGTTTTACAATGTGCTTAAGTTCAAAATTTGCACAAATAGTAAGACAAAAAAGAGAGAGTGGGTAAAAAGATGGACGAATATAATATACTCTATTAAATAAGGGAGTGAAAACAAGTGGGTAGATGTAAGTATAAATGAATAAAGTAAAAAAAAATGATAATTGTTATGGGGTAAGAGGGGTAAGATAGTAAACTTTCATGTCAAAATATAGAATAATGTACAATGTAAAGAACATCATGAAACAGACTAAATCATTTTGAAACGGAAGTACACTTGGGTATGTATGTACGTATGTTTTTTTGTATCATTAATTTTATCTCTATTCTATAAGGGAACACCATACACTTTTGGTGTCCCTTTATAGAATAGACCAAAACACCCTTTAATATCTCCAATAAAATATATTTAAAAAATGATAATTAAATCAATTTAAAGTCGGATTATTGTTAATCACCCATCATTAAAGTCTAACGCATAGAATCAAGCAATTTTGCATAAAGTCAAAATTCCTAATCACGCATGAAATTTTTTTATGTAAAATCCACCCATCAAAATTTTAACACGAGAGATTATGAAGTGAAAAGGGGGAAAAAATTACTTAACGTGAACTGCAATCACGCATGAAATCTCTCTCTTTTCCTCCGAAGAAGCAATAATACAACCTTTTCTAAAATATTCCTCCGTTACCAATCTCTTCGTAAAAGTAAAAAAAAAATTATATAATAAATTACCAATTCTTAAATGGACTTGGTCACAACTAAATTTATTCTGGACCAATCAAGTCTCTGAATTGGAAAACGATATTTGATGAAAATGTTATTCACAGCCCAACTATCAACACACATACGCCATGTCCCATCTTTCTTAGGCACAAGCAACACCGGAACAACACATGAACTCAAGCTTTCTCTAACATAGCCTCGAATCAAAAGTTCATCAATTTGTTTTTGCAACTCCTTTGTTTCCTCCGGATTGCAACGATAAGCAGCCTTATTAGGCAAAGAAGTCTCTGGAACAACATCAATTTGATGTTCAATACCACGAATAGGAGGCAAACCTGGTGGTAATTCGTCGGGAAATACATCCTTTAACTCAAAAAGCAACTCGGCAAGGGGACTGCCTTCTTTCCAATTTTGGCCTTCGATCGAACTTTCCTTAGCCACGAGCAAATACACCAACTCTCCATGATCTAGAGCTCGCTCAATCTCTCGTTCACTAACCAACATGGTGAGATTCGGCTTCTTTTTTTTGCTGCACACTCATGGATCGAACCGCTTGTGATGACATAGGCTTTAGCACAATCTTCTTGACTTAGTCTCTTAATTCATACTCGTTGCTTCTCCCCTTGTGAACCACGTCCCTATCAAACTGCCAAGGACGACCCAACAAAATATGACAAGCATCCATAGGAATAACATCACAAAGAATCTCATCCACATACGAACCCATAGTCAAACCAACCCTTACTTGTTTCGACACCTTCACACTATTACCATCATCAAGCCAATGGAGTGCGTATGGCCTAGGATGGGCTGTAGTGATTAAGCCTAATTTCAAAACCATCTCACTAGAAGCAACATTGGTGCAACTTCCCCCATCAACAATCACACTACACCACTTATCTTCCACTAGACATTTAGTATGAAACAACTGATCTCGTTGGTCTGAATCAATAGATGCAATTTGGGTTTGTAGAGCTCTAAGAACCAGAAATGTGTCATAAACTGGAGCCTCATACCCCTCCTCCTCCTCTTCATCGCCACTCTCATCAAACACAAATACGTCCCCTAACCTCTTCTCCTCTTCAAACAACTCCTCACGGCAATCAACAACTTCTCTCAAGGTCACTACCCATTTATTTGGACACGCATTTTGATAATGCCCAAACCCTTGACACTTAAAACAACGCACCTTGGACAGACTTGTTTCTTTGGTTGAGTTAACTAATTTGGGGCAGCCGTAGAATTACTTGAACCTACGGTACTAGGTGATGTGTTTGATTTCAAGATAGGTTCGGATTTAGACCAAGACTTGGCCTTACCATCCATACTTGACCCTCCCCCATATTTTGCTTTCCCTTGGATTTACAATTTTCAACAAAGTCCACAAAGAGTATCAAAATCAGAATATGGATAAAGGTCTACGGTATTGGCAATATTGTAGTTTAAACCTCTTAGAAATCTAGACAGTTTTGGTTTAAACTGGAACAGGTAATGGTGAGTACAAAACGGGCTTGAAAGAACTCTTGGCCATATCACAAGTCACGCACTTACCCACAATGTTCGTTACATCGCCCAACATTTTAGGCCAAAAGACATGCTCCCTCAATATCTCCAAGGTCTTAGCTATGCCAAAGTGACCAGCCAACCCTCCACCACGAGCCTCACGAACTAGTAGCTCACGAATTGAGTGCTTGGGAATAGAAAGACGATTGCCTTTGAAAAGAAACCCATCTTGCATCATGTACTCTCCATAGGCACCAACTTCACATTTCTCAAATGCAACTCCAAAGTCACCATCAGTCTTTCACGGTCTCAAACCCCAATAGACGAACATCAAGTGTAGCAAGCAAAGTATATCTCCGTGATAATGCATCAGCCACCACATTTCTCTTACCATATTTGTACTTCGAAGAAAATTCAAAGGATTGCAAGAACTCAACCCATTTAGCATGCCTTGGTCTCAATTTTTGTTGCCCATTAATATACTTCAAAGATTCATGGTCAGAATGCAAGACAAAGTGACTAGAATGCAAATAATGACTCCAATGATCCAAAGCTATAACATTGGCATAGAATCTTTATCATAAGTACAATAATTCAAACAAGCACCCCCTAACTTTTCCGAAAAATAAGCTATGGGGCGCTTAACTTGGACCAAAACAGCACCAATTCCCACACCACTAGCATCACACTCGACCTCAAAAGGTTGAGAAAAATCCGGCAATGCCAAAATAGGAGCAGCACACAAACGCTCCTTAATTACATCAAATGCCTTTTGAGCGTCCTCTCCCCATACAAACGCACCTTTCTTCAAACAACTAGTAATAGGACTAGTAATGGTACTGAAATCACGAATAAAACGTCTATAAAATGAAGCAAGACCATGAAATGAACGCACCTCACTTATAGTTTTAGGACTAGGCCATGATTTGATAGCCTCGATCTTGGACTGATCCACGGACACTCAATCCTTCGAAACCACATAGCCCAAGAATACCATATTATCAACAAGGAACGAACACTTCTCTAGCTTCCCATAGAGCTTTTGAGCTCTAAGGGTTTCAAAAAAATCCCTCAAATGAATCAGATGCTCCTTTTCGTTCTTACTATACACCAAGATGTCATCTAGATATAACACAAGGAATCTGCCCAAAAATGATTTAAGCACTTCATTCATTAGCCTCATAAACGTACTAGGAGCATTAGTGAGACCAAATGGCATGACGGTCCATTCATGCAAACCATGTTTTGTCTTGAAAGCCGTTTTCCATTCATCTCCTTCACGCATCCGAATCTGATGATAACCACTCCGCAAATCAATTTTTGAGAACAACTTCGAACCATGGAGCTCATCTAACATATCATCAAGTCTCGGAATAGGAAACTATACTTGATGGTAATGTTATTCACAGCCCTACTATCAACACACATACGCCATGTCCCAGCTGTCTTAGGCACAAGCAACACTGGAACAGCACATGGACTTAAGTTGTCTCTAACATAGCCTCGACTCACAAGTTCATCAATTGTTTTTGCAACTCATTTGTTTCCTCCGGATTGCAACGATAAGTAGCCTTATTAGGCATATAAGTCCCTGGAACAAGATCAATTTGATGTTCAATACCATGAATAGGAGGCAAACCAGGTGGTAATTCGTCGGGAAATACATCCTTGAACTCAAAAAGCAACTCGTCAATGGGACTGCCTTCTTTCCAATTTTGGCCTTCGATCGAACTTTCCTTAGCCACGAGAAAATACACCAACTATCCATGATCTAGAGCTTGCCTAATCTCTCGTTCACTAGCCAACATGGTGAGATTCGGGTTCTTTTTTTGCTGCACACTCATGGATCGAACCGCTTGTGATGACATAGGCTTTAGCACAATCTTCTTGCCTTTGTCTCTCAATTCATACTCGTTGCTTCTCCCCTTGTGAACCACGTCCCTATCAAACTGCCAAGGACGACCCAGCAAAATATGACAAGCATCCATAGGAATAACATCACAAAGAATCTCATCCACATACGAACCCATAGTTAAACCAACCCTTACCGCTTCGACACCTTCACACTATTACCATCATCGAGCCAATGGAGTGCGTATGGCCTAGGATGGGCTGTAGTGATTAAGCCTAATTTCGAAACCATCTCACTAGAAGCAACATTGGTGCAACTCCCCCCATCAACAATCAAACTACACCACTTATCTTTCACTAGACATTTAGTATGAAACAACTGATCTCGTTGGTCCGAATTAGTAGATGTAATTTGGGTTTGTGAAGTTCTAAGAACCAGATTTGTGTCATAAACTGGAGCGTCATACCCCTCCTCCTCCTCATCATCGCCACTCTCATCAAACACAAATACGTCCCCCAACCTCTTATCCTCTTCAAACAACTCCTCACGGCATTAAACAACTTCTCTCAAGGTCACTACCCGTTTATTTGGACACGCATTTTGAAAATTCCCAAACCCTTGACACTTAAAACAACTCACCTTAGATAGACGTGTTTCTTTGGTTGAGTTAACTAATTTTGGGGCAGCCGTAGAATTACTTGAACCTACGGTACTAGGTGATGTGTTTGGTTTCAAGATAGGTTCGGATTTAGACCAAGAGTTGGCCTTACCATCCATACTTGACACTCCCCCATATTTTTGCTTTCCCTTGGTTTTCCAATTTTAAACAAAGTCCACAAAGAGTATTAAAATCAGAATATGGATAAAGGTCTACGGTATTGGAAATATTGTAGTTTAAACCCCTTAAAAATCTAGACAGTTTTGTTCCTCAATCTCCTCAATTTCCCCCACTAAGGACAACTTTTCAAACTCATCAATATATACAGCCACACTCATTTTCCCTTGCCTCAATTCAGCAATTTTACGATAAGTCGTATTCTATTAGTTTTTGGCACATACCTTTTACGTAGCTTACGTTTCAAAGACTCCCAAGAGGTGATTTTCTCCTTCCCATCACGAATTCTCTTGGATTTCAGTCCTTCGAACCACAATGAAGCTCCTCGTCCTAGCTTCAATATGGCATACTTACCACGCTTCTCATCATCAATGTCCTTGAAATCGAACATTCGCTCTATCTTGCGCTCCCATTCCAAATAAGCTTCCGAATCTGTTCCACCAACAAATTCAGGAAGTTCCGTGACATTGAATTCATCCACAACCCGTAGTGGATCACGTCTAAGTTGCCTTCAAAATCCCCCATCTCGAACGTTCTTCAAGGCTTCTTGGAGATGTTGTAGAAAGTCAGGATCGTCAAAATCCATTTTAGCTCGTAAGAATCACGAACAACAGCTCTGATACCACAAATGATACGAGTTTAAAAACTTGTTGTATGAGTAAGGATAGTTGATTAACAAGCTAGACCTATAGTTCGTCAAACGTGATTGAAAGGCAAGACCTATTTACTCACAATCGGCTCTTTGAGTAGGAAACACTTCTAAAACAAAGAAAAGGTTGAATTATCAATAATTCAAAGTAAACTGAAAACAAGTGTTTATTCTTCAAAATTGGTTGTTTTATTCCATTCAACAAGCTGGCTATAAATAGCCTAAACACTAAGCTAAAAACCGGTGGTTACAAGAACTTTAAACAGCCATTTAAAAGCCATTAAGAGCCTTTAAAACCGGTGGTTACAAAGCTCTAAAAGCCTCCTAATTCAGTCACCAATTCGGAGGTTCAAAGGCTTAAAACCCTCCTTACAAACAGCAATATTTAAAGCTAAGTACAAGACTGAATTTAAGTGGATTAAAACAATTGTCCCCTTATTAACTGAATTAAATGAAAACAAATAAAGCTAAGCTTAAACGGACCATGAAACGCATTTGATTAAACGGACCATCAAACGCACTTGATTAAACGGACCATCAAACGCACTTGATTAAACGGACCATCAAACGCACTTGATTAAACGGACCATCAAACGCACTTGATTAAACCGACCATCAATCGACTCCCTCAATCCAAGTCACCATGCACACAAAATGAGCCATCGAACGTAAATCAGCTTTGGTTCCAATTGTTAGCATAAGACCGTCACCTTGACCATCACCTTCATCCATGACCGTATCATCCCCTCCCCCTTTAAAAGGAATTGACCTCGATTCAGCAAGGCCATCATCAATCAAGATAGGGTGAGAGGTCACCTACATTGAAAGTAACATGGACACCATAATCTCCCTGAAGCTCGATCTTATAAGCATATCATTTACACGTGCAACCACCTTGTACGGACCTTCAGCCCTAGGCATAAGCTTGTTCATGCGTTTGCTTGGAAAACACTCTTTCCTCAAATGAACCCAAACCAAATCACCTTCGACAAACACCCGAGGCTTGCGATTGTTATTTGATTTCTTTTTATAAGAGGCATTGATAGCTTCAATACAGTCACGAACTTGTTGGTGCAATTTCATCATAGATTTCAACTTGGCATCGACATCTTTGTGAACCAACTCATCTTTCGGCAATGGAATCAGATCCAATGGAAAATATGGATTAATCCCATATACCACTTTAAATGGAGAATGACCAGTAGCATAAGTAGGAGAAGCGATTATAAGCAAATTCAGCGTGAGCAAGCTTGACATCCAAATCCTTTTGCATCTTACTTACCACCCTCGTAACAACATTCCAAAGGTTCGATTTGTAACCTCCGTTTTTCCATCAGTTTGAGGGTGATGTGAAGTGCTAAACAACAATTTGGTTCCCACCTTTCTCCACAATGTATTCCAAAAGTAACTCAAAAACTTGGAATCACGATCCGAAACAATAGTCTTGGGAATTCCATGCAAACGAACAATCTCTTTATAATACAAATCAGCCACATTACTGAAGGAAATATGTCCTTCGCCCAAGGTGCATAAGTCTAATACCAAGGTTCAGATTAATTGCGAACAATTAAATCAGTGAGATCAAGTGATCGGAACAGCTAGCTGGAGCAATGCTTCGATCAGTGAGTTCTAATGAATATTAAGCTCACAACTACTCTTGACTGAACCTACAAGGTCCACCAATCGCATGTAACAGATCACCGGATTAAATGAATCGGAAATTCATTTAAATGAATCGAAAATTCATTTAATAGCTTTTCGGAATTAGTTTTGGAAAACGTATTATACGATACGACCTTGCATCGGAATCTGTATATCGTATCGCGAATATTCGTAAGCTGGGGGAAACGAATAAATCGTATCGTACGACGGTGATTCGTCGTATACGAAACGATAAATAATATCCGGAACGATATTAAGTCGCGAATACGAAGAGCAGCCCACGAGCCGAATGTGCGAGGCCCTCAAGGCCCATGGGCGCTCGGTGTGCAAGCAACGCAAGCACAACAGCTGGCCCAAAGCCGAGCAGCTGCATGTGTGCGCACGGGCCGAGACAACACACAGCAGTAGCAGCGCGCGGCCCACGGCCCAGCTGGCTGCGTGCTCGTGTGTGTGTGTCGCGTGGGCTTGCCGGCCGGTCGTGGCCTTATTGGCTTGGCTGGTTACTAGGTTATTCTAATAACCTACTCACCCAAGTTTTCCTAACACAATTCAATCATACTCAACCCTAGAGACTCAGAGAACCCTAATTCTCTCTGTGCCTCCAAAGTGAGTTCTTCCCAAAGCAAACACTCTTGATCGATTGTCTAAGCTAGGGGTGTTAACGTGCCGAGCCGAGACCGAACTAGGCATGCTCGGCTTGAGCTCGATACTTCTAACCTTAGGCTCGGCTCGAGCTCGAAGCTCGGCGAGCCTTGGAAAACAGAGCTCGAGCTCGTGCTCGAAATTAGGCTTGATTCGGCTCGACCTCGATGTTTAACGAGCCTGTAAAACAAGCTCGTAACATTTAAACTGGGCTCAGTTAGTGGGTGGCTCGTATCAAATAAAAATACTTAATTACTGGACCCAATCTACTCGGCCCAATTCAAAATTAGCTAAAGGTCAAATATATCCAAAGTATTAAACTGTGTAGGGCCCAAAACTTGTTATATTTGATGCCATATCCAGTGTACATACTAGGCATTTCATTTTATAAGGGTTTCTAGTTGGCTTCTTATTTATCTTTGCCGATGTGGGAGAATAAAGATTCCTTAAAAAAAATTGATTGATGGCAAGCTCAAGCAATAACTTTCTTCCCCTTTCTTTCGTCTACCCCTTCAATTTTATCATATGGTTTCTCCTATTAAACTTTCTATGGGCCATCGAACCACTGTTTGTTCGAAGCTGACTTGTTCACAGATGTAAAGCGCCAAGTTCTTATTTGCAGTCAACACCTATTGCAACCATTCATGTAACAAGACATCAGTGTTCCCACCGACGAGTTTGTGGAGCTCTTAATCTCTACATTAGCCCAAGTGCCCAACCGCTTACAGTAATCAACAAATCATTCTCTACTCAGCTAGTAGAGCTCTATAATTCTTATTCACAACACCTGTATAACTGACTTTTACAACGGTAGATTAGCTCGATTAACAACTGACAGTAGCATAACATGATTTAATATCTGAAACTCCGAGGGTTTTCCACTAAATTATGCATAGTAATCTTTTCCACCAAACGATATTACAAGAAAGTAGATGGTAGGCTGGTAGCTTCAAATAATTACAAGAAAGTAGATGGTAGAACAATATACTTACAAGAAAGTAGAATAGTAGATGGGTGCTTTAGATTTTCTGCGCACTTTTGCTTTTGGTTTTAGTACATATTCTTAAACTTGGTAAATCAAAACAACCCATTGCAAAGATATATTCAAATGTCCAAAATAAAGAATAAATATTTCAATATAATGAGTTTAATTTATATGCATCTCACTATTCATTCTGTTGCAATCCACCAATGTGGGATAGCTAGTCTCACATAGTAAAAACTAGATTTTAGCCCGTGCGATGCACGGATTATATTAAATTGTTATGTTTAAATAAAAATCCTATGCATATACCAATTTTATATAATTCGTATTAGATAAGATTAGTTTTTGATTTTGCATTGAATTTCATTTTTTAATTATGAGAGTGTTTGTTTTTGGATAAAATTGTATATGCGTAATAAAATAATTAATTAATAAAAATATCTACGTGACACTAATCTTGCTAATTCTACTTCTTGGGTATTAGATACTGGTTGTGGCTCACACTTATGTTCCAATTCGCAAGGACTAAGGAGAAGTAGAAGGCTTGATAAAGGCGAGATGGATCTACGCGTGGGAAGGAGCACGGATTGCTGCATTAGCCGTAGGATCTTATTTTATTTCTTTGCCTAGTGGGTTTATTTTGGAACTAGAAAACTATTACTGTGTTCCTAGTATCACCAGAAACATTATTTCCGTTTCAAGTTTGGATTCTAAAGGTTTTAGTTTTCAATTTAAAGACAATAGTTGTTCTTTTTCATTGAATGGAATGTTTTATGGTTCAGCACAACAAGAAAATGGTCTATATGTGCTAGATCCGAGCAAACACATTTATAACATAAATACTAAAAAGGCTAAAACTGGTGATTCAGATCTCACATTTCTGTGGCATTGTCGTTTAGGCCATATAAAAACAAAGTGCATGGAATTACTTCAACGGAAGGGATTCTAGAATCATTCGACTTAGAGAAGATTGATCAATGCGAATCCTGTTTACTTGGCAAAATGACAAAGCAACCTTTCTCAAAGAACAAGCGAACTACTAGGGCTAATATATACGGACGTATGTGGGCCTATGAGTACGAAAACTAGAGGTGATTTCAGCTATTTCATAACGACGATTTCAGTAGATATGGCTATATTTACTTAATGAAACACAAGTCTGAATCGTTTGAGAAATTCCGAGAATTTCAGAATGAAGTAGAGAATCAACATGGCAAGAAAATCAAAGCTTTAAGATCGGATCGAGGAGGTGAATATCTTAGCCACGAGTTTGATGACCATCTAAAAGAATGCGGTATTCTTTCTGAATTGACTGCTCCGGGACACCTCAATGGAATGGAGTGTCGGAACGGAGAAACAGGACCTTACTCGATATGGTCAAGTCAATGATGGGTCAAGCCGAACTTCCTTTACAACTTTTGGGACATGCGTTGCAAACTGCAGCACTCACATTGAATTGTGCTCCGTCAAAAGCTGTTGAAAAGACTCCATACGAATTATGGACTGGGAAACTTCCAAAGTTGTCTTTTCTGAAGATTTAGGGCTGCGAGGCATATGTCAAGCGATTAATTTCGGACAAGCTCGAACCAAAATCTGACAAGTGTTTCTTCATCGGGTATCCAAAAGAAACAAAGGGTATTATTTCTACCAATGTCACATGGCACATATCTAAGCAAGAATCAGTGTCCTAGAACATCTGCTGAGCGTAGAAAGATGAGTGGAATTCCATACGCTTCGGCTATTGGATCCATCATGTATGCTATGATTTGTACAAGGCCGGATGTTTCGTTCGCACTCAGTGCAACGAGCAGGTACCAGTCAGAACCAGGTGAGGCACATTGGATTGCTGCCAAGAACATCCCAAAGTACCTGAAAAGACTAAGGATCAGTTTTCTGGTTTTGGTGGTACAAATGAGTTGATTATTAAGGGCTATACGGACGCAAGCTTTCAAACCGACATAGATGATTTCAGATCACAGTCTGGGTTTCTGTTTTGCCTCAACGGCGGAGCAGTAAGCTGGAAAAGTGCTAAGCAAAGCACTATTGCGGATTCTACAACTGAAGCCGAGTACATTGCTGCCTCAGAAGCAGCAAAGGAGCTGTTTGGATTCAGAAGTTCATCGGAGAACTTGGAGTTGTCCCCTCCATTAAAGGACCAGTGGCTTTGTATTGCGATAATATCGGAGCCATTGCCCAGGCAAAGGACCCTAGGAGCCACCAGAAGTCCAAGCACGTACTGCGGCGATTTCATATACTTCGAGAGATCGTTGAAAGAAAGGAAATCGAGATTTGCAAGGTTGGAAGTGACGACAACGTCGCAGATCCATTAACTAAACCGTTGCCACGAGTGAAACACAACGCACATGTAGCAACCATGGGAATCAAGCATGTTGGAGATTGGCTTTGATTTCTAAGTATTGTTTTAGAACATCTGTTAGATCTATGTTTAAAAAATTGGTTTAACCATTTCATATTTATGAAATTTATTATTTCATATTCATTTAATTTTGGTTAGTATTAAATGATAAGTCCATGTGATTCAAATCATTCAAATGGGATGTCAAGATGGATTCTTCGACAAAGAAACACCCATAAGTGAACTTGAATATTGAAGTCACAAAGGATCCCTAATCCAGGTCATTGAAAGGTGGACGTCCAATGACTAATGAAGATTAGATTGCAAGTAGATTTTTTAGTTCTGTTTCTTGAACTAGAGTGACTGGATGTCAGAATCTTTTGCATAGATACTTATTGGATCTTGTATCGGATTGACCATGAGAACACTTTAAGAGATTAAAGTCATGTCATGGGTAGTTCTCATTAATGGTGATTAGAAATCGTTCCTCAGAACATGAGCGGTTATGTCTGCTCGTTTGAGAATTAGTTCGCTTTGATGCTAGCTAACGTCGCACCGTAAAAGGAGGCTATAATAGCAGTTATTGGGCGTACTATGAATCAAAGTGAGTGTTCATAGATTGAAAGAATGGATTATCTTCCTATCTTTGATAGAATATGGTGTTGTTGTGTAACATGGCCTCTCGGAGAGTTAGATACTGAAAATGCATGGCCGTGCTCAGAATGGTTAAGGCTTAATCTTCTGTAAAAGTTTAACAGTTGAGCTCTGTAATCCAAGAAACACTTTGGACCTAGTAAGGATGGCTTGGATCTTACCTTATGTTCAGTAAGACACTAAGTGACAAAGGAATGTGAATGCACACTTGTCTGAATGACAAGTGGGACTGAAGGAAATAGTCCTTCACCCAAGGTGCATTACGTCTAAAACCAAGGTTCAGATTAATTGCGAACAATTAATTTAGTGAGATCAAGTGATCGGAACAGCTAGCTGGAAAAATGCTTCCGATCAGTGAGTTCTAATGAATATTAAGCTCACAACTTAGTCTTGACTGAACCTACAAGGTCACACCAATGGCACGTAACAGATCATCGGATTAAATGAATCGGAAATTCATTTATAGCTTTTCGGGAATTAGTTTAAAAACGTATTATACGATATGACCTTGCATCGGAATCGTATATCGTATCGCGAATATTCGTAAGCTGGGCGAAACGAATATTGTATCGTTGTCGTATACGAAACAATAAGTAATATCCGGAACGATATTAAGTAGCAAATACGAAGAGCAGCTCACGAGGCAAATGTGCGAGGCACTCAGGCCCATGGGCGCTCGGCGCAAGCAACGCAAGCACAACAGCGCTGGCCCAAAGCCGAGCAGCTGCGTGTGCGCACGCGGGCCGAGACAACAACACACAGCAACAGCAGCAGCGCGCGGCCCACGACCCAGCTGGCTGCGTGCTCGTGTGTGTATGTCGCGTGGGTTGCTGGCCGGTCGTGGCCTTATTAGCTTGGCCGGTTTAGTAGGTTATTCTAATAACCTAATCACCCAAGTTTTCCTAAACAATTCAATCATACTCAAACCCTAGAGATTCAGAGAACCTAATTCTCCCTGTGCCTCCAAAGTGAGTTCTTCCCAAAAGCAAACACTCTTGATCGATTGTCTAAGCTACGATTATCAAGACGGATCTGATCGTGTCGGTGACCAAGTAGAGTAACGACAGGTGGAGTTCTAAGTTCGTGTTTGTTGACAGATTACTGAGGAAAACACGTTTCAAACGTAGTATGCTTAATTTGTCTGCCAACTCAGTTTCTTTAGGTCGTCTAGCTGGATGACGGGCACCCTTCTGGACGGTCCCGGCTCAGGACGGGCTTGGTCAGGATACGACACGGAGCCATAGGCTGGAAGGAAGTCCTTGTTCTATCGAAGCGTCTGTCATGATCGCCATTTCGAGCTTGGTCTTGCCACCAGACATTAGACCGAGTAAGTCCGTTTAAAGAATGGAATCCCCGTCCCTGAGACTAAAACGGATGGTCTTGATCTCATCTTGGAGAGTGTCCATTGGCGCCTTGAATC